>NC_136266.1:46008046-46464561 GCF_964187855.1 Myxine glutinosa | reverse complement strand
AGGCCAGGATGAAGCACACAGATCGTTGGGCTCAGATAGCCGGGACAGGCAGAGGGCATTGACAAATTGTACAACGGAAGCCCCGCAGGCTAACCCAATCTGAACTGTGTGTTCGCGACGCAGGTCAGGCCCTGAACCCAGAGAAGCAGAGCCTTTCGTTCACTCATCTACATCCGTGCTGCCATGACGACATATTTGGTCGTGATACTTTGGACTATGATGGACAATCTCGCCTCGTATTAACATCATAGCATTCGCCAATGACGTGGATGCTGCAACCCACAACCATTTTGTCTTTCAATGCTGCTAATATTGCTGATGCTTCCCGCTTCTGTGGTGAACAGCGACTCTTTTCCGGTGTATCTGGTGCGTCATACAACGAGGTCTTGTAGAATGGGAGTGGCGATGCTCGAACTGAGAAATGAGCAGGCTTGGCTGGGTGGACTCATTTTGAGGCCTTGTTTGGTACATCTTTATGTTCTTTTTCCTACAAGGGAAAGAGAAATAAGTAGATATAATATAGGAGTAAGCAAAGTGGGATGGGAGATTCTTCCTCTTCTTTTGTATGCAGCACATGGCTGCAGGTAGCAAAAAAAAGGTTGGTGGGCATGGGTTGTGATGCTGATACAATGTCCCCTGTAGGTTAATAGAGCAGGAAGTTATAAATGCAAACTCTTCACTAGAGACACCGTGGGATCGTTAATGTCCACCAATGACTGACCAATGCTGGCAGATCTGCTCTCTGGCTCAATGGACGGCAAAGCTGGGTTGGGGGAGGGGGAAGGGGAGGGGAGGGGAACGGGGGGAGGGGGGAGGGGAGAGGAGGGGGTGGAGGGGAGAAGAGGAGGGGGAGGAGAGAAGAGGGGGAGGAGGAGAGAAGAGGGGGGGAGGAGAGAAAAGGGGGGAGGGAGGAGGGGAGGGGAGAAGAGGGGGGGGGAGGAGAGAAGAGGGGGGAGGAGAAGGGGGGAGGGGAGGAGAAGGGGGGAGGGGAGGAGAGGGGGGGAGGGTGATGGGGATGGGGAGGGGGATGGGGAGGGGGAGGGGGAGGGGGATGGGGAGGGGGAGGGGGAGGGGGAGGGGGAGGGGGAGGGGAGGGGGGAGGGCGCGCGAATCGTCGAATCAGCACGCTGCTCTGCCACGGATTCAGATTCCGTGTATAATATTCCTCGCTGAAAAAAAATATGGCTCTAAAGATGAAAGAAAAAAAAACCTATGTGCTGTGAATGGCAATGTTCCTCGCTGAAATGTGAAAAAAACGCAATCGCGCGGCAAGGAACATCACGTGATCGCTCTGAGCGATCGATTGCAACTCTGCGTGGTGTCGTGGGCATGGCCAACGTGGCCTCATGCTCCCAGGTGATTGGCTAACTCGAGCTCGAGAGAGCCATAATGCGCTACGTTATGGCAAAAAATATGGATCTAAAGATGAAAGGGAAAAAAAACCTATGTGGTGTGAATGGCAATGTTCCTCGCTGAAATGTGAAAAAACGCAATCGCTTTTCGCTCTGAAATACGTGCGAACGCGTAACTGAGTTAATGGCGGCAAGGAACATCACGTGATCGCTCTGAGCGAATCAGCGCGCTGCTCTGCCATTCCGGTCATAATATTCCTCGCTGAAATGCGCTGAGGTAAAAATATGGTAAAAAAATATTATGAAATAAATTTTTAGGTCGGCCATGTTCTTCCCAGGCTCAATGGCCATGTTTGTGCCAAATATCAAGTACGTGAGCCTCTCCGTTTAGGAGTTTATCGGTAACATTACACACACACACACACACACAAACTGTGTTTTATATATACTAGGGCATGCCCGTACTATATATATATATCTAAAAGTATATCCCCCCCTCTATTTACATGCAATGGTTTGGTCCAAAGCGAACGGCTTGCGAGTACGGTGACAATCCCCCCCCTCTATTTACATGAAATGGTTTGGTCCAAAGCGAACGGCTTGCGAGTACGGTGACAATCCCCCCCCCCCTCTATTTACATGAAATGGTTTGGTCCAAAGCGAACGGCTTGCGAGTACGGTGACAATCCCCCCCCTCTATTTACATGAAATGGTTTGGTCCAAAGCTAACGGCTTGTGGAGTTTGGTAAAGAAATCGCCATCGCGTGCACAAACGCGCAGGAAAGCGAATGAATCGCAAATTAGTTTTAATTAGTTTTAAAACATAGTTTAACGCCCGAGCGAGTTTAACGCAATCGCAAATCGCATCGCAAAGCGAAAGAATCGCAAATTAGTTTTAATTAGTTTTAAAACATAGTTTAACGCCAACATAGCGCCAACATAGTTTGCCGACGGGAAATAAATGAATACGCTCTAAAAATGTGCCGTCCGAGGCAGAGTCTGTTCGCCACGTTCGGCACACGTGATAGCTCGCTGCTCTCTGATTGGTTGAATCGTTTTTTGGACATAGCTCGGTAACTACTTCTCCGATTAATATGAAACCTTGAAAAGGCACATCCTCGGGTCCCCAGCAATATACCTGGCAAGTTTAAAGTATATCGGACCCGTGGTTGTCGAGAAACAGCGGTCACAGACAAACATACAAACATACAAACATACAAACATACAAACATACAAACATACACACAGAGATTACTGGAATTATAGATAGATATAGATGCATATATGGTGCCTGCCCACACCCCCAGTATGCGGCATACATGCCCCCTTCCCAGTCCCCTATTCTTACTCCTATATGTGATTCAAGCTTTTCCATATCCCCCCTCCCTCGTCACCCCACCCACAAATTCCCCACCACCCCCGACTTTCTTTCTCCTACCATTCTTCTTTCCACTCATTTTCTCAATTTTACGTACCCCTCCACTCTCCAACCCCCACATGTATGTAATAAATAGATAGCTCCTTATCTCTCATATGTTATGCCTCTTATTCTCAGACGTTATTTGTGTTTGCTTTGCTAACCACCATTTTGTTTAACTAATTAACAGGGCTGCCATTGCCTCAAGCTAATTCGCACAGGCCTCTTGTATTTTCCTTCGTGAGCCTTATTAATTACATACGGATAGCTTTTCCACAAGCAACTGGTATGTTAATACTTTTTTTTTTTACTTTACAGCTTTCTTTAAGCGAGTGTGCAAGGTTGTTGTTGTTTTAAAATAAAAGCAGGCTTCCAAAATGTAATGAATAGACTGTTCAAACAAACAATTTTACTTCCAAACCACCTCACGTGCAAACACTTTCGATTAACACTCGGTGTCGATTGCACCTGCTCCAAAGGTATCTGAAGGAATTTGTCGTTATTTCCCACTCTTCCCTCCGCCACCGCGTGTCATCCACCATCCTGACCCATGATCTTTATTACTCCCACTAACCCAACCCTCTTATTTGCTGATTTCAGTGTTCTTTCAGTGCTGATTTGAGTGTTTCCTATCTTTCTCTTCCTCTACCACATCCACAAGAACTCCTCACTCCTCACCCTCCTCCTCCCCTCCTCCCCCCCCCCCCCCCCCCCCCCCAACCTCTTCCCTCCTACAATGAAGTGGCAGAGGATGTAAAGGAACAGTCTTTGCCAGGCAAAAGCAGGAATGGGCATAAAGCCAGGGGCGGATCCAGGAATTTCAAGACAGGGGGGTGCATGAAACTATAGTGCTGGGGGCGGAGGGATAAAGGGGGGTCTGAGTGTCCCCCCCCTCCCCCCCAGGAAATTTAAAAAAATTGATCGTCAGAAACGGCATTTCGTGCGTTCTTGGAAGTTTCTGCAGTTCCGTGTGTTCTTCCCTGGTCCAACAGTTCAGCAGATTCGCACCGCCTGCACCCTCATCCTGGATCGAATGGGGGGGGGGGGGGGGGTGCGCACTCCCTGCCCCCCCCCCCCTGGATCTGCCTCTGAAAGCATCATTGAAATGAATGATGACACAGACCTCTTCCACACCACTCACTAGTGGGAGTACATGGCAAGGTGTGCTGCTCTTTCAGCACACACAAGTTTGAAGCTTCTTGATTTATTATAGCTAGTTAGGCCGAGGCAGCCATGCCGAATGGGGTTCTGTCAGAGGTCCCCCACTGATTAAGGCAAAATGTTAGGCAGAACATTTGGAGGGTTCAGAGCTCAAATCCAATCGCCTCCTTAATCTAGCATGCCCCATAAAAAGTAGGGATCATGGCATCCAAGCAAGCCTTTAAAAAAAAAATTCTGTTCATTACACCTGGAGTAACGGCACTTAAAATCAACACTTAAAATTAACCAGGTGTGGCAATTCACAACTACCTGGATGAGCCAGTCCAGACAAGCCTGGCCCTCATATAACACGTGCCTTACGATAGGACTGCAAGCGAGATCAACCACGGGCAGACCCCATGGCTACAGTGCCCCCAACGTGGGCAATTAAAATGGGTACCCTGACGAAGCTCACTTTGCATGTGGCAGTGTCATTGCTTTTCAAACAAAGACGTTGAACTTTTACCTCTGCTTGCAGAATGGCCGCACGCTGCTCTTTAGCCGTGAGTGACTCCTTCAACACCTCGATGTGCTGCTGACTGTCCGAGTTCTGGTTCATCAGGGTCTCCAATCGCGTCTGCAGCGCGAGAAGCTCGGAATCCTTCCTGGAGAGCTCCTGCTTCAATTGATCCATCTGGATCAGGATCCATACAACAAGGCAAGTGATGTATATACAACACAGTACAGGTGTGGTTCTAGAACAAATCAAAATGCTACAAAAGTTTATTTACATTCCAACACAGTACAGGTGGGGTTCTAGAACAAATCAAAATGCTACGAAAATTTATTTACATTCCAACACACCGCAGGTGGGGTTCTAGAACAAATCACAATGCTACGAAAAGTTATTTACATTCCAACACAGCACAGGTGGCGTTCTAGAACAAATCACAATGCTACAAAAGTTTATTTACATTCCAACACAGTACAGGTGGGGTTCTAGAACAAATCACAATGCTACGAAAATTTATTTACATTCCAACAGTACAGGCGTGGTTCTAGAACAAATCACAATGCTACGAAAATTTATTTACATTCCAACAGTACAGGTGTGGTTCTAGAACAAATCACAATGCTACGAAATTTTTTTTACATTCCAACACAGCACAGGTGGCGTTCTAGAACAAATCACAATGCTACAAAAGTTTATTTACATTCCAACACAGTACAGGTGGGGTTCTAGAACAAATCACAATGCTACGAAAATGTATTTACATTCCAACAGTACAGGCGTGGTTCTAGAACAAATCAAAATGCTACGAAAGTGTATGTACATTCCAGCACAGTACAGGCGGGGTTCTAGAACAAATCACAATGCTACAAAAGTTCATTTACATTCCAACACAGTACAGGTGGGGTTCTAGAACAAATCACAATGCTGCGAAAGGTTATTTACATTCCCACACAGTACAGGTGGGGTTCTAGAACAAATCACATTGCTACAAAAGTTTATTTGCGTTCCAACAAAGTACAGGTGGGGTTCTAGAACAAATCACAATGCTACAAAAATTTATTTCCATTCCAACACACCGCAGGTGGGGTTCTAGAACAAATCACAATGCTACATACCTTTATTTACATTCCAACACAGTACAGGTGGGCTTCTAGAACAAATCAAAATGCTACAAAAGTTTATTTACATTCCAACAGTACAGGTGGGGTTCTAGAACAAATCACAATGCTACAAAGGTTTATTTACATTCCAACACAGTGCAGGTGGCATTCTAGAACACATCACAATGCTACAAAAGTTTATTTACATTCCAACACAGCACAGGTGGGGTTCTAGAACAAATCACAATGCTACGAAAATTTATTTACATTCCAACAGTACAGGTGGGGTTCTAGAACAAATCGAAATGCTACAAAAGTTTATTTACATTCCAACACAGTACAAGTGGGGTTCTGGAACAAATCACAATGCTACAGAACTTTATTTACATTCCAACACAGTACAGGTGGGGTTCTAGAACAAATCAAACTGCTACAAAAGTTTCTTTACATTCCAACACAGTACAGATAGGGTTCTAGAACAAATCACAATGCTAAGAAAATTTATTTGCATTCCAACAGTACAGGTGGGGTTCTAGAACAAATCGAAATGCTACAAAAGTTTATTTACATTCCAACACAGTACAAGTGGGGTTCTAGAACAAATCACAATGCTACAGAACTTTTTTTTACATTCCAACACAGTACAGGTGGGGTTCTCGAACAAATCAAACTGCTACAAAAGTTTCTTTACATTCCAACACAGTACAGATAGGGTTCTAGAACAAATCGCAATGCCACAAAACTTTATTTACATTTCAACACAGTACAGGTGGGGTTCTAGAACAACTCACAATGCTACGAAAATTTATTTACATTCCAACACAGTACAGATGGGGTTCTAAAACACATCACAATGCTACAAAAATTTTATTTACATTCCAACACAGTACAGGTGGGGTTCTAGAACAAATCAAAATGCTACGGAAGTTTATTTACATTCCAACACAGTACAGGTGGGGTTCTAGAACAAATCAAAATGCTACGGAAGTTTATTTACATTCCAACACAGTACAGGTGGGGTTCTAGAACAAATCACAATGCTACAGAACTTTATTTACATTCCAACACAGTACAGGTGGGGTTCTAGAACAAATCAAAATGCTACAAAAGTTTATTTACATCCCAACACAGCACAGGTAGGGTTCTAGAACAAAACAAAATGCTACAGAACTTTATTTACATTCCAACACAGTACAGGTGGGGTTCTAGAACAAATCAAATGCTTCAGATGTTTATTTACATTCTATGTTTGTCTGGTTGATTTGTTTGTGAAATAAATGTTAGCTCTTTCACGAGCCTCGATTCAGTATACAAAAAAAAAAAAAAAAAAAAACAGTACAGGTGGGTTTCTAGAACAAATCACAATGCTGCGGACGTTTATTTACATTCCAACACAGTACAGGTGGGGTTCTTGAACAAATCAAAATGCTACGAAAGTTTATTTACATTCCAGCACAGTACAGGTTGGGTTCTAGAACAAACCACAATGCTACAAAAGTTTATTTACATTCCAGCACAGTACAGGTTGGGTTCTAGAACAAATCACAATGCTACAAAAGTTTATTTACATTCCAACACAGTACAGGTGGGGTTCTAGAACACATTACAATGCTACAAAAGTTTATTTACATTCCAACACAGTACAGGCAAGGTAAGGTTCTAGAACAAATTAGAATGTGGCGAAAGTTTATTTACATTCCAGCACAGTACAGGTGGGGGTTCTAGAACAAATCGCAATGCTGCGAAAGTTTATTTACATTCCAACACAGTACAGGTGGGGTTCTAGAACAAATCACAATGCTGCGAAAGTGTATTTACATTCCAACAGTACAGGTGGGGTTCTAGAACAAATCAAAATGCTACGGAAGTTTATTTACATACCAACACAGTACAGGTGGGGTTCTAGAACAAATCACAATGCTACAGAACTTTATTTACATTCCAACACAGTACAGGTGGGGTTCTAGAACAAATCAAAATGCTACAAAAGTTTATTTACATCCCAACACAGCACAGGTAGGGTTCTAGAACAAAACAAAATGCTACAGAACTTTATTTACATTCCAACACAGTACAGGTGGGGTTCTAGAACAAATCAAATGCTTCAGATGTTTATTTACATTCTATGTTTGTCTGGTTGATTTGTTTGTGAAATAAATGTTAGCTCTTTCACGAGCCTCGATTCAGTATACAAAAAAAAAAAAAAAAAAAACAGTACAGGTGGGTTTCTAGAACAAATCACAATGCTGCGGACGTTTATTTACATTCCAACACAGTACAGGTGGGGTTCTTGAACAAATCAAAATGCTACGAAAGTTTATTTACATTCCAGCACAGTACAGGTTGGGTTCTAGAACAAACCACAATGCTACAAAAGTTTATTTACATTCCAGCACAGTACAGGTTGGGTTCTAGAACAAATCACAATGCTACAAAAGTTTATTTACATTCCAACACAGTACAGGTGGGGTTCTAGAACACATTACAATGCTACAAAAGTTTATTTACATTCCAACATAGTACAGGCAAGGTAAGGTTCTAGAACAAATTAGAATGTGGCGAAAGTTTATTTACATTCCAGCACAGTACAGGTGGGGGTTCTAGAACAAATCGCAATGCTGCGAACGTTTATTTACATTCCAACACAGTACAGGTGGGGTTCGAGAACAAATCACAATGCTGCGAAAGTGTATTTACATTCCAACAGTACAGGTGGGGTTCTAGAACAACTCAAAATGCTACGGAAGTTTATTTACATTCCAACACAGTACAGGTGGGGTTCTAGAACAAATCACAATGCTACAGAACTTTATTTACATTCCAACACAGTACAGGTGGGGTTCTAGAACAAACCAAAATGCTACAAAAGTTTATTTACACCCCAACACAGCACAGGTAGGGTTCTAGAACAAAACAAAATGCTACAGAACTTTATTTACATTCCAACACAGTACAGGTGGGGTTCTAGAACAAATCAAATGCTTCAGATGTTTATTTACATTCTATGTTTGTCTGGTTGATTTGTTTGTGAAATAAATGTTAGCTCTTTCACGAGCCTCGATTCAGTATACAAAAAAAAAACAAAAAAAAAATACAGGTGGGTTTCTAGAACAAATCACAATGCTGCGGACGTTTATTTACATTCCAACACAGTACAGGTGGGGTTCTTGAACAAATCAAAATGCTACGAAAGTTTATTTACATTCCAGCACAGTACAGGTTGGGTTCTAGAACAAACCACAATGCTACAAAAGTTTATTTACATTCCAGCACAGTACAGGTTGGGTTCTAGAACAAATCACAATGCTACAAAAGTTTATTTACATTCCAACACAGTACAGGTGGGGTTCTAGAACACATTACAATGCTACAAAAGTTTATTTACATTCCAACACAGTACAGGCAAGGTAAGGTTCTAGAACAAATTAGAATGTGGCGAAAGTTTATTTACATTCCAGCACAGTACAGGTGGGGGTTCTAGAACAAATCGCAATGATGCGAAAGTTTATTTACATTCCAACACAGTACAGGTGGGGGTTCTAGAACAAATCAAAATGCTGCGAAAGCTTATTTACATTCCAACACAGTACAGGTGGGGTTCTAGAACAAATCGAAATGCTACGAACGTTTATTTACATTCCATAAATATTACTTTTGCTATACAGTAGTTTTTCCTCATATCAATATTTTTATTTGTACAAGTAGTTTTTATTTCCTCTTTGCTATTGTTTTAGAAAAACATTCCTCTTAAAGACTGTTCACCTAAACCACAATTTACAGTTTTATGAAATAAAAAGTGACAGCGACTTATTACCTCCGCCACCGAAAGCGGAAGGAAGTTGGGTATTCACTGTGTGCAGGATATCCCAAAAAGTTATGGACGGATTTGGACGAAACTTGGTGGACAGGTTGAGTGTGTGACAATGACAAATTAATTCGATTGGGGTGAAAATTTGGTTCCCGATACCAGAATGTTGTTTTTTTATTGTAGAAGTGATTCTTCACAACTGAGAGGTGGGGTCAAAAACAATGTATAGCATGATATATCAAAACGTGGTGGACGGGTAATGACAAAACGAGGTGGATGAGTTGGTTCGGTGGCAAGAACAAGCCCATTAGATTTTGGTTTCAGGTCCGAATCCAGATCCGGCCCATCAGTGGGATTCAAAATGTAAACTGTTCAGCCTGGTGCAGGTATTCACCATTCTAGTATTTGGTAACATATGCTTGGATTTTATGTTCTTCAAATTTAAAGACAGAAAAAGTAATATTTTGCGAATAGCCACTGTTAATAATCCGCTTGATAAGAATGAAGCAATTTACTGAACATATCAAAGCGCATTGATGACGAAGGCTGATGCAACCCTCAACGAGTCCAACACTGCAAACTCCTTCTTTGTACACTCAAACCCTCCCCCCACACACCCACACACCCACACACCTCCCTCCCACAACACCAACCCACCCACTCCCACAACAGTCCAACCTCATCCCATTATGTCACCAAATCTTGCCTGTAGGATGGTGAAAGAGTCTGAATTCGACTCGATTAACAAAGTTATCGGTTACACAGCTGTCACTCAATCTGCAACAACAGCGATGAATTTTCATGTTCTTCGCAACTTCTCACAGTTATTCAAAATGCAGTTGAAGTACGAATCCGATATCATGCAGGTTTGTGCTCGAAGAGGACAGCGTAGCGACTATGACCTCGTGCATCGAACACAAGTATAAAATGTCGAGGGAAGCCTGTTTGCCCAAGCGAAAGCACCCACCTTGTTTTTCATAAACTTTGAGTGGCTCTTGTACACCTCGATTTGTTTCATCTCTTCCTCCCGTTCTTCCAGGCTCAGTGCCCCACTGGATCTCAAAGTTTGGATCTCATCCTCAAGGTCTCGCATTCCCTGCTCGAGCGATGCAATCTTTGCGTCCTGAATGTGGCATGCAGCAAAGCAAACACGTTTCTGATGCTAACCCTGCCAAAAGTTGACCAAAACACAACAAAGCTATTCCGGCCTAAGTCAAGAACACAAAAGGTCGTATCTTTAGTACAAGATAACCGGAATAAGAAAGTATTCGCACAAAGCAGCGGATCATACATCTGAGGTGCTCACAAACAATGGGACTAATCAAAGACTTCCCAAAAAAGAGATCATCTCAATGAAAGCATCTCACAAGCGAGGTTCAAAAAATGAAACAATCTGCACTTGTAGAGTTTTTTGCCATAAAAATTCCAAAAAATTATATATTTATATATATATACAGTTGTTCCTCTTTAATGGCCACTATTATCCCACCTTGTGGGGTCGGCCGAGGGAACCTTGGCCCAAGTTTTTCACGAACTGGCCTGTCCAGGCCTGACATTCGCCTAGTTAGGGCAGGAATTTGGAATTTGGCCATGGTGCCGGCGATACTCGCCTACTCTTTGTGAAGGACACCATTGGATCTATAACATCCACCAACTCATGCTGGCAGACGGGACTCACGGTGTGACGTCCATCTGAGGGACGGCACACACATTGGCGAATCACCCTGAACTGTGAAACACCAGGATGAGAGTTTATAGCTGGGTCGGGATTCAAACCCAGGCTGGACAGCTTAGAGGCGAGTGTGCGTACCTCGAGGACATCCTAGCTGTCAGCATATATATGTATGTATATATATATATATATATATATATATGAAATTCAATGAAGAAAGACAAAGTAAAATGGGAGGAGGGGGAAAAGGAAAGGGAGGAAAGAATATTCTGAGGAAAGGGGAGGGTAATGTAGAGAAAAGGGGCCATCCTGAGTACGTATTATATAGATACGCGTTATGTCAGCACATACGCGAGTATAAAAGTAGCTTTGTGTTTGCAAAGTAATTATTTTTTGGTGAAAGGCAGCCCATGTCGTCGAAGACAACTGTATGCTCGAGTTCAGCTGAGAAAGCTCGTGTATTGTATATTTAAAGACCCAAATGATCCACTACATTTGTGTACAACGTAAATTGAAGGAAGTTAACCCTGCGGTTAACAAGCGTAGCAGCAAAAGCCACGGCATTACAAGAGCGGCGTGCCAGGCAGACATTGTGCAACCAATGGAGTCCTTTCATGGGTGTGGTTCACCTGAAGCATGAAAGAAAGCAGGATAAGGTTATAACCCCCATGCATAATTCGGTAATTTTGCTCTGATGGCTTCATAAGGCCCTTTAATCTGCTGAAAAAGATTAATAATTCACAGCTGCCCGGTAAAAGCATTGCCACTCCGACGTGCAGGGGGGAGTACCGTTCTCAAGCATGTGGAGCAGGGATTCAAAGAAAAAGCAATAGTCAGAGCACTGCTGGCAAAAATCCACCACAAACTTTGCAATGAACGAAACACAGAATGAGGAGGAGTGTTTTCCTTTTGCTTGGAGATGAATGCAATGACTGAAAAATGAAGGGAGATGACAGAAAATGTCAAGAGAGAGAGAGAGAGGGGGGGGGTGGGGGGGGGGAGAGACACCTGGAGAAGTCCTTCATTAATTAATAAATCTGTATCTTCACGTAACACTTGTCTTAGACAGAGAAATATACACACACGAACATGTGCGCTCTCACCCACGTGTTCGAATATGTAGCGATTATCCGAGAAACCGACGTGAATCGAAAAGGATTTGTAAACAGGACATAGAAACCTGTCCTCCCGTCCATGGTACACTGAATCTTATGGTGAGGCAGTTGCCCTGAAACAAATTGCCTTTGCCTCTTGGAAGGCAAATCCAACTGAAGGCAATCTCAGTTCCTTCCACCAAGTTCGGAACAAGTGTGTCTACCCTCAGGAGTGCCAGGAAGCGCTATCTCTCCACACTCAAGATTGAACTCTCAAACCTGTCTCCTTCCTCCAAATCCTGGTGGCGTCTGGTCAAATCCGTTTCTGGTGTTTGTTCCCCCTCAATCCCCCAGCCTTACCTCAAATGGCTACACAGTTGACACCGCACGTGACAAAGCCGAATGCCTCAACTCTGTGTTTGCCTCAAAATCTTGTGTCCCAAACCTATCTCTCTCTGTTCCCACCTTACCCAGTCGAACCCAACTGCTCCTGGACTCTGTGTCCTCTCCTGACAAGGTGGAGACGTTTTGTCAAACCTCGACTCTGATTCTGCAACTGGACCAGACGGCATCAGCCCACGGGTCCTAAAATCCTGCTCTGCCGCTCTATCTCACCCTCTTTCTTGCTCAAGGTCATCGGCCAGCATCTTGGAAATCAGCAAACATTACCGCTTTACACAAAAAGGTGCAAAAACAGATCCTTGCAACTACAGACCAATCAGCCTGCTCCCAATTATCAGCAAAGTCATGGAATCCATCATTGCTTCGGATATCAAATCCTTCCTCTTCTCCAATGGCTTGATCTCTGATCATCAAATTTGGATTCAGACCAGGTCATTCCACTCTGGACATGTTGCTTCTGCTGTCTCAACAATGGACGGAGGTCCTCAATGCCAAACAGGAAATCAGAGCTGTCTCCCTTGACATATCACGTGCCTTCGATACAGTCTGGCACCCAGCTCTGCTCACCAAACTCTCCTCCAATGGTATCCATGGAAATCTCCACTCATGGCTTGTGGACTTCCTCTCTGGTCGTAGTCAACGTGTGGCCCTGAATGGATTTCTCTCATCTCCCCTTCCTGTTCTGGCTGGAGTTCCCCAAGGCAGTGTTCTGGGCCCTGTGCAATTTCTGGTCTTCATCAATGATCTCTCCAACTCTCTGGAAAATCCTCTCTATCTTTTTGCTGATGACTCCACATACTGCCGCTCCATTCCTCATATCTCAGATCGGTAGTCTGCAGCCTCACTCTCTGCAGACCTGGACAAAATCACAGACTGGTCAAACAAGTGGAACATGTCTTTCAATCCTGACAAATCTCACACTCTTACGATGTCTCTCCGAAAAGACTGACTGGATAACCCTCCCATCTACTTTCTCAACAATCCTCTCCAAGAAGTTCTGTCGCTCAAGCTTTTGGGTCTCACTGTCTGGCATGATCTTCCCTGGGAAAACCACATTTCCAAGCTGGCCTCCAAAGCCAGTCGCCGACTGGGCATCCTCCGTCGTGCGAAGTCCTTCCTTGGCACACCTGAGCTCCTCACCACATACAAGGCTTTCATCCGCAGCTCAATGGAATACTGTTCCCGCCTCGGGGCCGGTGGTCCTGCCTCACACCGAGCTCGGCTTGACGCTGTTGAAACCAAAGCTTTCAGAATCATTGGAATCTCCTGCGATGAAGCTAACTCCGAGGGCCTTTCACTCACTCACCGCAGGCAGGTTGGTGGTCTTTCTGTTTTCTACCAACTCCTCTCCGGCCTTGCTCCCCCAGCTCTCTCTCTGTGCTCTGTCCCCCTAATATTCCTACAGGTCGCACAAAATCTGCCAGCAACCCTCTTATGGTTAAACTGCCCAAATCTAGGCTCTCTGCTCACCTTCACTCTTTCATTCCCCTTTTCTCCCGCCTCTGGAACAAACTCGCCCACTCCCTTCAATCCCACTCCTCCCTCCAGGTCTTTAAAACAGCTGTTAACCACCATGTCTTATCTTCCCCCATCCAAAACCTTGATCTTTTCTACCCCCGCTAATTCACCCCAGATACACTTTTTTTGAAATTCCAACTTCTTTCCTGGAAGTCCTTGCAGTGTCCATGTGTTTTATGCCTCTCTCACCTCCCCCCAAGCCTTCTCCCTCCCACATTTCTCTCGATGTCCCTGCTCTCAAATGTTGTGTTTGTGTCCTTCCCCCTCTCTCCCCATCTCGTCTACCGCTCCCCTTATTTTGTGTTTTATGTGTCGGTTTGACTTTTTGTGTGATTAATGTTAGCTCTTTCACGAGCCTCGATCTTGTGTACAAAAAAAAAAAAAAATACAAGCTGACAAAGTTTGATATATTTGGATAATATGGAGATACAATGTAATGGTAATATCTAAAGATGAAGAACAAAAGAGGAGCTCAAGAAAGAGAGTTGAACAATAAAATAAATAGGTATGGAGAGACAGCAATTTAAAGGTGTGTGTGTGTGTGTGTTTGTGTGTGTGTGTTTGTGTGTGTGTGTGTGTGTGTGTGTGTGTGTGTGTGTGTGTGTGTGTGTGTGTCTCCTGGTGACGAGGACGTGCACACACACAAACACACACAATCCTTTTAGCAATGGCGATGTGCTTTAGACTGGGGGTTGTCCAGCACTCCATTTAGGGTTTATAATACTTGACCTTCTATAATTAAGGTTCTCCGTATGTTTCCAATTTGATTTTGTAATTCCTGCATCCTTTAAAAAAAGAAAAAAGCATTTGAGGTTATCAAATTTGAGGTTATTAAACTGTTTTTTCCGACATGTCCTGATACATTTATTCAATTCTCAGATTTCATTCCTCAGTTGCTCTTTTACAGTTGATAGGCCTTTTCACCACCTCACTCTCAAGTTAAAATGCAAGTGCCTGTCTACATCAGCGGACTGGTAGAACAATGGATGAAATCACCACGACATTTATTGAGGTGTGTTAACCACTTTGGGAAGGAAGAAGTTGATGTTTTGGGCATCAACCTTTGTCGGAGAGAGTCTCTTTTGCTTCGATGAAGGGTTAATGCCCGCAATGTCAACTTCAGTCCTTGCTTCCTTTCGGTGGTTAGCATAGCTCGATCAATGTTCTATTGATTCCAACCATTATTCTTTTACAAATAAGTTTACAGAACTTTAAGTTCTTACTTTCTCGGGTCACCAGTGATTCCGTGATTGGGACACTAATTTCTGGAATTTCAAGCTCGAGCGATAAACCAGTCCTTACGGACGGACAAGTTAGTCCCCACATTACAATATTACCAGTAGGTTAATTCCCCCAGAAATGGCTTATTTTAGTACGACTTGTAATACTCTCTCTCCCACCCAGAGTGGCGATATGCAATACAGTGCCTTCATAAAGTATTCACACCCCTTGACTTTTTCACACTGTGCTCTTGGGAAATTTCAAGATTCTACAAATTGTTTTATACCCTTTGCCAGATCTATGCCTCCTCACAATTATACTTCGGAGTTCTACGGACAGTTCCTTCGACTTCATAGTGGAGTTTCTGCTCTAAAAGGCATTGACAACTGTGGGACCTCATATAGAAAGTTTTGTTTCTTTCTACATAATGTCCAATTAATTGAATTAACCACAGGTGGACTCTTATCAAGTTGTAGAGACATCTCAAGGATGAATAAAGGAAATTGGATGCATCTGAGCTCAATTTGGAATGTCATAGCAAATGGGTTAATACTTATTGACTCAACACTTTTCAGTTTTTCATTTTAAATTATTTTGGAAAAAAATATTCTAAAAACAAATTTACATCATGGGATATTCTGTGTAGATCAGTGACAAAAAAAATCTCAATTTACTCCATTGTAAATTCAGCCTGTAACAACAAAATGTGAAAAAAGTCAAGGGGTGTGAATACAGTACATATATATACATATACAATAATAATAATAATAATAATGCATTTATTTTATATAGCGCTTTTCAGGAAGCCCAAAGACGCTTTGACAGAGTGCAAAACATAATGCATAGCAAAACATAAAGACAATTGCAAAAAAAGAAGAATCAATAGGGAAATATTCAAAGCACAAAGGAGGGAGAAGGAGAGGAGATAGTCAGGGGTTAGATGCTGTGGGTTAAATGTTGAATGCAGTGTTGAACAGGTGGGTCTTGAGTGATGTTTTGAATGTGGTGAGTGAGGAGGAGTCTCTGATGGTGTGAGGTAGCGAGTTCCAGAGGGTGGGAGCAGCGATGGAGAAGGCCCTGTCCCCCCAGGATCTAAATTTGGTCCGGATGGGGGGGGGGGGGGTCAGGAGGTTGGTACCAGCAGAGCGGAGGTTGCGGGTGGGAGTGTGTCTGGAGAGGAGGTCAGCCAGGTAGGATGGGGCCAGGTTATGGAGGGCTTTGTACGTCAAGAGGAGGATTTTGTACTGGATTCTCTGGGAGATGGGGAGCCAGTGAAGCTTGTAAAGGACGGGGGTGATGTGGTCACGGGTCCGGGAATGGGTGAGTAGACGGGCAGCGGAGTTCTGAATGTATTGAAGTTTATTGGTGATTGTTGAGGGTGAACCATAAAGGAGGCTATTGCAGTAGTCCAGACGGGAAGTGATGAAGGCGTGGATGAGGGTTTCTGCAGCCACGGAGGAGAGGGATGGACGGAGACGGGCGATGTTTTTCAGGTGAAAGCAGGCTGTCTTTGTGATCTGTTTAGTGTATTTGTCGAAGGAGAGGGTTTGGTCAAAGATGATGCCAAGATTCCGGATGTGAGGGGAGGTGGATACTGGGAAACCGTCGATGTTGAGGGCAAAGTTATGGGTGGACTTGGTGGGCGTTTTTGGGCCAATGATGATTATTTCAGATTTATCACAGTTAAGTTTGAGGAAGTTGATTTGAAGCCAGGATTTTATTTCAGTGATGCAGTTTGTCAGGATATAGTGGGTGGCGGTGGAGATGGACTTGGTGGAGATGAAAAGCTGGATGTCATCGGCGAAGCAGTGGAATTGGAGACCATGACGGCGGATTAAGTGACCGAGGGGGGACAGGTAAAGGATGAAGAGGAGGGGGCCAAGAACTGAACCTTGGGGGACACCTTGGGGGAGGGGAGCAGTGGGGGATTTGCAGTTATTGATGGAGATGAACTGACGTCTGTCAGAGAGGTATGATTTAATCCAAGAGAGGGCAGTGCCGGTAATGTTAAAGGTGGTTTCAAGTCGGGTGAGGAGGATGGTGTGATCGATGGTGTCAAAGGCGGCGCTGAGGTCGAGGAGGATGAGAATGTTGAGGTTGCCAGCGTCAGAGGAGAGGAGAAGGTCGTTGGTGATTTTGAGGAGAGCAGTTTCAGTACTGTGGTTGGAGCGGAATCCGGATTGGAATGTTTCATACAGGTTATTGGCAGAGAGGTGATGTTTGAGTTGAGTGGCTACAGCGCATTCCAAAACCTTTGACAGAAAGGGTAGGTTGGAGATGGGTCTGAAGTTATTTAGGGTGTCAGGGTTTAGTCCAGGTTTTTTCAGAATGGGGGTAACAGCAGCAATTTTGAGGGATGGTGGGACGATGCCTGTAGACAGGGAGGAGTTTATTGTTGCAATGATAAGTGGAGAGAGAGCAGGAAGGGAGGCCTTGACAAAGCTGGAGGGGATGGGGTCAAGAGTGCAGGTGGCAGTTTTCATTCCAATGAGGAGTTCAGAGAGGTCAGTAGGGGAGACTGGGGAGAATTGAGACAGGGGATGGCAGGATAAGGGGGGGCAGGTGGTTTGAGGGGGAGCGGGTGCGGCGGTGGTCAAGCTGTTGTAGATGTTTTCAATTTTGCGTTGGAAGAATGAAAGGAAGGAGATGCAGTTGTCTATTGTGAATGACTGGGTGGTGGTGTTCAGGGGGCTGAGGAGTTTGTTTATTGTAGAGAAGAGTGCTTTTGGGTTTCCGGAGCCAGAGTGGATAATTTGAGAGTAGTAGGCGGAGCGGGCGCGGGAGAGGGCATCTTTATAGTGTTGTATGTGGTCCTTGTAGGCCTGGGAGTGAACTGTGAGACCTGTTTTATTGCGGAGTCTTTCAAGTTGGCGAGCATGAGTTTTCATCAGGCGGAGTTCAGGGGTAAACCAGGGAGCAGAATGGGTGAAAGAAACTGTTTTGGTTTTTATAGGCGCAAGTTGGTCAAGGCAGGAGGAGAGAGTGTGGTTGTAGTAGTCAGTGAGGTCAGAAGGGGTGTGGAGGTCAACGAAGGGAGAAGTGGACATTTTTTCAGAGAGGGTCGATGAGAATGAGGCAGGTGAAAGAGCGTTTAGCTTACGGAAGTTGATAGTGCGATAATGCCTTGGTGCTGGGGTGGGGATGTTGATGGTCAGAGTGATGGCTAGGTGGTCAGAGAGAGTGAGGTCGGAGCCAGAGAGATGGTGCAAAATTAGTCCAGTAGAGCAGACAAGGTCCAAAATGTGACCACGGTTATGGGTAGGAAAGTTGACATGTTGAGTGAGGTTAAAGCAGGTGAGTAAATCAGTGAAGTCAGTGGTTAGCGTGGAGTCAGTGGAGTCCATGTGGATATTGAAATCACCAAGGAGGAGGATTGAGGGGGAGAGGGAACATAGCTGGGTCAGAAAGTAGGAGAAGTCAGACAGGAATGATGGGTGTGGTTTGGGAGGGCGGTAGACAACAGCCATGACTGACTGTGTGTGACCAGAGAGTTTAAAAGCCAGGTGTTCAAATGATGGAGCAGATGAGATGGAGATGAGGTTGGTCTTGATGTCTTGTCGGTGAATAACGGCAATTCCACCACCTCGGCCCTCCGAGCGTGGTTTATTGATGTAAGAATATCCATTGGGTGTGGTGAGGTTGAGCGTGTAGTAGTCCAGTGGTTGTTGCCAGGTCTCAGTGAGACAGAGAAAGTCCAGTTTATTTTCCAGGATGTAGTCGTTCAGGATGAGGCATTTGTTGTTGAGGGACCGGGTATTGAACAGGGTGAGCTTGATGTTGTTTTGTACGGCGGGTATGAATCCAGGTGATTTGGCCAGGGTTCGCAGACAGGAGGTGCGATTTTGTGCGTTGTTGTGACCAGGTGTGTTGGGACGATGAGTGGGAGTGCGCTGAGCCGACCAGAGGATGGGGATGGGGTGACCTGATTGTAAATAAACAAACTTACGACCGGAGCCATGGTGAATGTACCTGGGTCGACGCAGGAGTCCATTCGATTTGATTGCAGAGATGCATGATGGGGTGGAGCGGGTTTTAAGCAGGAGAAGCCTTGCGGCGGAGTACCGCAGAGCCACGCCAGCAGGAGCGAAGGGACGAGCACGAGGCCAAGGGTGAGGAGGCGAAACAATCGACACAACCCACGGGAGTGGGCCCGAGGAAACAGCGAAGGAGCCGAGCAGGTGAAGCCAGGAGCAGCAGAGCAGAGCCGGGACCGTGCAGAGGGCAGACTCAATGGCCAAAAATCCGCCACGGCCACCAGGAAAGCAAGATACGGACAATGGTCCAGTCAGAGAAGCGGCGAGCAAGTGACGCCAGCGTCCTCTCACGACCGGACCGGAAACGGAATCCAAGTACATATAGTACATATAGTACAAGTACATATAGTACATAATACTATAGTACATATACTTGCATACACGTACATACGCTTAAATATACTTACGCTCACATCCAGGGTCTGCCTAGCAGGCACGTAAGACATCGGCCATTATAAAGCTCACAGTGTTAAGTGTGGAAAATTTCTGAGGAGATTCCGTTGGCTCAATGGTGCAGTGGGCTGTCACCACGAAAGTGATGGAGGTCCCTGGTTAGTGTCCCGGGTTGAGTCAGAATTTTTCACATGAGCCCCACGCAATAATTTCATTCCTGTTTATGAAAAAAAATTAAAAATATATATATATATCACTAAAAATATATATATAGCACTATATATATTGTTACATGTGTGGGGGTAGATGATGAATCTCATAGGAAAGATAGGAATGTGTAAGTTTTAGTATGCTCTGAGTGAGGCGAAGAAGAAGCCCACCTCGATGTAACTAAGTGGGGAATCTGTATAGAATAACATCGTGTATGTGTCTCCATACATATGATGTGCTTCCATCACCAGTAAACTTTAGATTGTGGGGATTTGTTGCAGGAGGAGAGATGTTCTTTGTGTGGAGGTTTGGAAATGGTGCATGCTCAGTAGCATTGGCAGCAGGAAGATACAAGTGTCGGCATGATCAGGTGCTGGCGGTGGTAGTGCAGATGGTGCAACAAGACGTGCTGAGATCGAGGGAGAGAGAGGGAGAGAGAGGGAGAGAGAAGGAGAGAGAGAGAGAGGGAGATAGAGAGAGGGAGAGAGAGGGAGAGAGAGGGAGGGTGAGGGAGGGAGAGGGAGGGAGGGAGAGGGAGGGAGGGAGAGGGAGAGAGAGGGAGAGAGAGAGCTAGAGAGAGGGCGAGAGAGGGCGAGAGAGGGCGAGAGAGGGTGAGAGAGGGCGAGAGAGGGCGAGAGAGGGCGAGAGAGGGCAAGAGAGAGAGAGAGAGAGAGAGAGAGAGAGAGAGAGAGAGAGAGAAGAGTGGAGAAGGAGACCGATGGGGAAGAGGTGTTGTTTGTCAAAGAGGGCCAAATGGTAATAGATGGAAAGAGGAGCAAGTGGAAAGCAAGAGGGCTGTCAGATGCTTGTGATTGGCAGGTGGTGGCAGACCAAAAGCCACAAATGGTATTCCCAGAGGAGATCTGTGTGACAAGGATGCGGCTTGACATTGTCATCTGGTCAGGTGCAACAAGGCAGGTCATCTTAGGGGAATTGTCTGTACCTTGGGAAGAGAACATGGAGGAGGTGCACTAGAGGAAGAGAGGAAAGTACAATGAGCTGGAGGCAGAGTGTCAGGAGAAGGGTTGGAGAGTTTCTTGTCAGCCATTTGAGGTGGGGTGTAGAGGGTATATTGGCAATTCCTTTTCTGCATTTCTTGCTCGGCTTGGAGGATGTGTGACAGAGTGGCCCAGGTTTCCTTGAAAGACTCACTTTGGATATGGAGGAAGTTTATGGAGGCACGCCGAACGGTGTAGGTTGAGGTTGTGGGTGGTGGTTCATTTCAGCCTAAAGGGGGCAGTGACTGAGCACGGAAGAGAAATGGAGATGTGTGAATGGTGTGTGTGTGTGTGTGTGTGTGTGTGTGTGTGTGTGTGTGTGTGTGTGTGTGTGTGCGTGTGTGTTGCAGGAGTGGGTGTGGTTTTGCATGAATGTGTTTTTGTTTGAGTGGTGCATGTTGTAAAGGTAGGTGGCATTTTTTTTTTTTTTTTTTTTGGTGTGTGAGTGAGTGGATGAGGGGCTGTGGATTCTGGGAATGGAGGCGGTTTTGTTGTCGTCTTCTGTGTTCTCACTGGCTGGGGTGGGGGCATGTACACATGCAGGTGTAGCTGCTGCATGTGGAGGCGTATGTACTCGTGCCTTAGCTGATAGTATCGAGGTTTAAGGGCCGAAATGGGATGATGCTGAGGACCCCACAGAATCTTGTTTCTCACCGTCTGAGAGTCCTTTAGGTGCTTTTTTGCAAACTCCTAGTGGGCTTTCATGTGTCTTTCACTGAGGAGAGACTTCCGTCTGGCCACTCTGCCATAAATCCCAGATCGGTGGAGTGTTGCAGTGATGGTTGTCCTTCTGGAAGTTTCTCCCATCTCCACACAGGATCTCTGGAGCAAAGCCAGAGTGACCATCAGGTTCTTGCTCACCTCTCTTACCAAGGCCCTTCTCCCCCGATTGCTCAGTTTGGCCGGGTGGCCAGCTCTAGGAAGAGTCCTGGTTGTTCCAAACTTCTTCCTTTTAAGAATTATGGAGGCCACTGTGCTCTTGGGAACCTTCAATGCAGCAGAAATTTTTTTGTAGGCTTCCCCAGATCTGTGCCTCGACACAATCCTGTCTCTGAGCTCTGCAGGCAGTTCCTTCGACCTCATGGCTTGGTTTTTGCTCTGACATGCATTGTCAGCTGTGAGACCTTATATCGACAGGTGTTTGTGTGCCTTTCCAAATCATGTCCAATCAATTGAATTTACCACAGGTGGACTCCAATCAAGGTGTAGAAACATCTCAAAGATGATTAAGAGAAATGGGGAGGCACCTGAGCTAAATTTCAATTGTCATAGCAAAGGGTATGAATACTTATGTCAATGTGATATTTCAGTTTTTTCTTTTTTATAAATTTGCAAAGTTTTCTAAAATCCTGTTTTCTCTTTGCCATTATGGGGTATTGAGTGTAGATTGATGAGGGGAAAAAAATGAATTGAACCGATTTCAGCATAAGGCTGCAACATAACAAAATGTGAAAAAAGTGAAGGGGTCTGAATACTTTCTGAATGCACTGTAAGTGATGTATAGGGTAAAAAGGGGTCTAAGGGGTTTAAGGGGTTTTAAGGGCCTAAGCCTAAGGGGTCGAAAGGTGTCTCCGGGGTGGAAAGGGTCATGAGGGGTCTAAGGGGTTTAAAGGGTCTAAGGGGTGTAAATAGTCTAAGTCCGAAGGATCTGAGGGATGTAAAAGGGTCTAAGGATGTAAAAGAATAAAGCTGTCATAAAGAAATTACCCTGGGTTAGTAAATAAATTAACTCGTGAGTGCAACTCGACAATAACAGGCCAAATGACCTCCTCATCAAGGTATAAACCCCGATTAAGGTACATCGTGGTTAAAGTTTCGTTGTGATTAACATTGGGGGCTCAAAGCAGTATGATCACAAACAAACAGCAAAACAACAACTCACCTTTTTGTGATGTGATTGTTGGAGGGTTCACCCGTTGGCATGTGGTGGTTTGTAGATGGTGTCAAGTGGGTCATTTTTGTATAAACTATTTTTCACCTTTGAGAGTTATGTTAGATGAGCAATACAATTCCCATTAAATCTATGTATAGGATGTCTTTGTACTATCTTCGGTTTTTGAATAATTCGTGAATTTCAGAGGTCACGTGACTCCTTCTTTCCTGAACTTGCCGATCATTGCAATGCCTTAATTAAGACTTGTTTTACACATCCGATAACATATTTGATGATCGGAGGTCACAATCTCACCAATTATATCGGTATCCATGTTGAAATCCGCTTTTTATAAAGCTTTGTATTTGTGGATCAACCCTTGGAGATCATGGTGACAGGTGGCAGATCGGATGTCTATAAATTATGAATTGTGAGAAAATAACCGTTTTAAACCCCTATTTCGGTGCAGGGTGGTAAAATAAGTTATCCTATAAAGTTTTGTGGTGATTAACCTTGGGAGCTCAGAGGAGTAGGTTCACAAACAAACAAACAAACAAATAAACAAACGGACATTTCGCTTATATATATATATATATATATATATAGACACATCTTACTATAATTCACCAAATGTCCGTCTGTCTGTCTGTTCGAAGGTACCGTAAAAATTGCTGAACCGATCACAAAGATATTTTGCGTGGGTAATCCTGGGATCTCCAGGAGTAAAATAGGCTATTTAGTTTTCCCAATTTCAGCTTTGGTCTCCAGCATTCTCAGGTTTGGACTTCCGCATAACATTCGCGTTCGCATAACGTTCATTGTGACGATGTTCTCATTGTGACGATGTTGTGACGATGTATGTGCTCACGCTAGTGTTTGACGTGACGGTGTGAACGTAATTTCATAATGTTTTTTCATTTCGTAATCCTTTAATGAACGTTTAATGTTTAATGAACGTTTAATGCCCTTCGATGTCCGGGGCCGCACGTGCGCTACACTGGATGGGCCAGTGTGTACCTTGCCCTTCGCCGTCAGGCTCGGGTAAACTGCTGAGCTCCATCCGTGATGGGGACTGAGGCTTGAGACAGTGTCCCACGAATGAGGAAATCCCAGTAAGCGCGAGTCATCAGCTCGCGTTGATTAAGTCCCTGCCCTTTGTACACACCGCCCGTCGCTACTACCGATCGGACGGTTTGATGAGATCCTCGGATCAGACCCTGCACGGGCCGTTCTCGGCTCGTGCCAGTGCACTGAAAAGATGAGCGAACTTGACTGTCTAGAGAAAATAAAAGTCGTAACAAGGTTTCCGTAGGTGAACCTGCGGAAGGATCATTATCGGGACAACATGAGAGCAAGCGAGACGTGAGAGGTATGTGGTACGTGATCGTCCATGTACTGTTTAGCCATGTACTGTTTAGATTTTGATGATTTGCGTGTGATATGATTTAACGGATGTTTATATGAATCGTTTACAATAAAAAAGCTTTCAATTTCTGATATTTTACCTTTTCATTTGGGCTTCCCAATGGAAGCCCTGCCCTTAGGGCGGGTACTGTTGCTTGTATATCTTGTTACGGTTCTCTGCCGCCCTTCTTCCCCTTACCAAGGGGTGATTAATCCGCTTGTTCTTTCTGGGCTTGACGGAACCGAGACTTGAAACGTCCCTTCCGGGCAAACGCAAAGTAGGGTTTCGGGACCAACTCTCGCTCGTACCTAATTCCCTGCGCCGCCACGGAAGCGAGGAAGCAAGCCTCGCACGAGCCACGTGTGGTTTGGGTACGCCGAGCGGATTGAGTACCACGTGGTCCATGCAGTTTAGGTAGTGGAACCCGATTCGAGCAGTTCTATTCGTACCACGCTTAGCTAATGAGGAAACCACAGGAACGATCAAATGGAAAAAAGGAAGAACACAGGTTTAATTATTCCCACACGTATATACAATGATCGGGACGCAGAGACACAGGGCAGCACTTAATCAGTCTTATCTTATCCCCCGGACTCGGGCCCGTCACACTCACACAGGGAATTGCAGATGGATGATGTCCCAGCCAGACGCGTCAACGTGGTCGTTCAGGAACGGCCCCGTCCGGCTCTCCACGGTCCCAGCACGTCCCGCGAAGATGGCAGCAGGCGATGGAAGGAACATCGTAGCGTGTCTCCCGAACAAAGGCAGGTGATGAGGTGTAACGGCAAATGCGGGACTCTCAGCGTGGCTGGCAATTACACAGCCGTTATCACTCGCGCGACTTAATGCACTGTATATGGATCGGCCTCCAACTCAACTGAGCGTCACTTATAATAGCGCGTATTCCGGTTCATGCGCATCTCTCTTCACCCGCGTCTCTCACAGTTCTCTGACGCTCACAACTCCTCTTCAACAATTCCTCCGGGTTGGTCAGTGTACGTGAGTTCTCCGTTCATCAGCGAGCCCTCAAGTCCTCTAGTCCTTTGCTCATCAGTCCTCCCGCGCTAGTCCTTAATGCTCCTGAAGCTCATCACCCAGCTCATAACTCACCGAACTGCTTACCGCGCTTCACTCTTACTCGAGTCCTCAAGTCCTCTAGTCCTTTGCTCAGCACTCCTCTCAGGGGCTTTGTGCAATGGGTTATATAGGTACACCCCCGAACCTTCTGGAACCCTCTCAAACCTTCTTACCACGCCCTGTGGCGCAGTGCTGCCGCCACCACCTCTGAGCTCTGATTGGCGGCTCGTGCTTACCGTCAGCGCTTCTGCCGCCCCTCATTCGGCTCCGCCCCGACCCTCCTAGGCCTGCCTCGTGTTAATTCGCCCAAAATGAACCAAAGTCAGCGCAAAGGGGCATGAGGCTAGGGAAGCTGGAAAGTCGGTAGAAGTAGGGCCTATTCTCCTGACTCTACTCAACGCAGAACTAACATAGGAAAAGGACTAAGCTCACAAATACTAAGAAATAACTACACTATCGCGAGGCTACATGTTGCTTGTGTGACTAACTATGAGGGGGAAATTTTAACCTTTATTATACTCACTGTACAAACTCAAAACCGCAACACGACCCCTCTCCCTCGTCAGACTCATCCCCGAGTCAAACCTACAAAAACTGGAAAGACCGGTTTTGAGAAAGATCTGGGACTAACTTTTACTGCTGCATGTGACATATAGATGTGGTTCCCCCTAACATTTAATCTAACCCGTGTATGCGACAGTATTAAAAACACTCGATATGTCCCACCTACTGCGTTGAGTAGCTACTCTAACAGAATCACGCCCACGATTAACCAAATTGCGGAATTGTTTTCAAACTAACATAGAGCCGGTGGGCAGCATTTTTATATACAGACTTGGCATTTAATATGGAATTTTTTTTGTGGGGGTGAACTTACTTTTCAAGATGACTTGGAACCAAAAGTTCATTGGAATTATGTTGAAATTATTCTAGATTTTGTTAATGTGACCTTTAAAAGAAACAAAAACCACATTTGACATTTCGAAGCAAATAAATTGATCCTTGAAAGTGATGTGAACTGATATCGAACTCAATTCACGGACAGTACTGTGTTAAACTTCTGTGCGTTTTCCAGAAGTATCTCTTTATTTTGCACATTAGCCAAAAATGTTTTTTAACAAAAAAAAAGTTAAATTACGACTGGGATTACGGACAGTAAAATTACAGTTCTGTACTTCGTGTAACCCCCACGAGCATTCAGGAGAGCACGTACACGTTGAGGCATGCTGTTCACGAGATTTGCCAAGGTTTGGACAGGAATCGCTTGCCATGCAGTGACAATAGCCCGCTGCAATTCACGCAAAGAGGTCGGCTGCTGGTCCAAGTTGTCGATTTGACGCGTTAATTCTGCCCACAAGTTCTCTATTGGATTCATATCCGGGGACATGGCAGGCCACTCCATATGCTCGACACCACGGCCAGCAATAAAGTGTTGGATCATGCGAGCACGATAAGGCCGTGCATTGTCATCTTGAAAGACAAAGTTTCCTCGAAAGGCTGCACGAACAAATGGAAGCAATGTTTCTTCCAGAATGTCCCTGTGCTTGAACTGGTTCAGGTTTCCATTCAGAACAACCAGGTCAGTTTTGCCCCCTGCATGAAAAGCAGCCCAAACGGTCACCCCACCACCTCCAGCTTGGACTCTTGGCACTATACAATTTTCGTTGTAGGCTTCATGCACTTGTCTGCGCACTCGGACGCAGCCATATTGACGATAGACCAGAAATCTAGACTTGTCACTGAAGATCACGTGATTCCAGTGTCCTGGCTGCCATTGGCGGTGCTCTCTGGCCCACTGCAATCGGCGCTGGTGGTGTTGTCTGGTCAGACGTGGCTTTCTCAGGGGACGCCTGGCATGATAGCCTGCTTGAACCAGTCGTTGGTTGACTAGCCTTCTGGATACAGGCACATTTGTCAGTTGCTGCCACTCAGCCCTAAGCCGATTAGCTGACTTGGTACGGCCATTGCGGACTAACCGGTGCAGCTGGCGATCATCCCTCCTTGTGGTTCTGCGGGTACGTCCTGACCTCGGTATTGGAGTAGGGACACCCCTCTGAGCATTTCATTTCAGGATCTTTGACACCTGACCTTGAGTGATGCCATACTGCCGAGCAATAGCACGCTGTTTCATGCCGGAATTTCGTAAAGCCACCACTAAATGACAAACAGCATTGTCGAGTTGACGGACCATCTCCAGGGGAAGCGGCAATAACTTTTGTAGATGTGCAGCAGTTATTTTCCACTAATACAGAACGCAACAACCCTTATATACCCGATTGTGAAGCCAATCGTCAAATGTACCTGTCCGTACATTTTGTCACGCCACCTGTGATATAATCCTGTTATTGACTTCTTGCTGCGACAGACAATCAGTGACATTGTTCTTTTAACAAAGAAATCACCGAAGCGTAAAAGAAACTCACCAGATTGATATACCGAGTTCAGAAAGTAAACCCAAGTCAGGAAAAAAAAAATATTCCATATTAAATGCCAAGTCTGTACAAGCACAAAAACTTACTTATTTACAGTTCTATGACCCAGGACCTGTCCTTTTTGGAAAGAAGATTGGAGGGGAGAGAAAGGACAGCAAAGCACAAAAACACACTCATAAATTCACATTTCATTTGCTGCTTGCTTCTTGTTTCTTGCTGCTTGCATCTTCTGTGTGCGTATATCAAACCGGCAAGCCCCCGGACCAGCATACAGGCCATTTCTGCTCTTCGGGGCTAAATAAACTTACAATTCTTCTCGTCCCTAGCACACAATAATAAAAACACACAAAAGTTTGTTTATTTGATTTCTGCCAGCAGGGTCAACCCCAATGTGGTCCGACCGTGACATTTATGCCACTCAAAACAAGTGGTCCGAAGATGCAAGGTGAGTTTGCAGCAAGGGGCTGCACAGCAGAAGTGTAAGGCCACAAAACCTGTGGTCCATAAGTGTATGTGGTAATGTGCAGCAAAGTGTTTGGGGCAGCAAAGTGCTGCACAGATGCAGCAAAGTTATAACAAATGAAAAGGATACGGCAGCAAAGTGCCGCACAGTTCAGCTGCACAGATGTAACAAAGTGCCACGCAGTTCAGCTGCACATATGTAGCAAAGTGCAGCAGGGGTGCTGCACAGGTCGATGGTGCTGCACAGTTCCACCTCCAAAATGGTCCTGGGGTGGGGGGAGAGAAAAAGCACGACCAGCAAAGCGGAAAGGGCACAAAGGTACACAGCAATACAAGGTAATGCAATATGAGGGGTGCGGAAGAGCGAGCAGAGCAGGCTCGTCCCTATCCGTTCGTACCCCCCATCGTCGGCTTACACTACCGTAGCCCTTTCTTGTATTTACAAATTCGTCTCTACCTCTTGTCTCCCATATCCCCCTCGAAGCCAAATTCGTCTCCCAATCCCTCCCAGGAAGGAAGGAATGGAACAAACACAATGTCCCATTACGTCATGATGCGTCTCACTTACTCAAATCTGTCACTTGGTCTTGGTGCGGAGCTTCGTCCTCCTTGGTGAATGGTTGTGGATGGCGCGAAGGAGGTTCCTCATCCTAACTACCCTACTGATATTTACTTTTAACCGACCCGGGGTCATACCCTGCCAATCGGCCATCTTTAAACCATGTGGTTCTAAAAACCGAATTCCCCATTGACCACTCTGCCGTGCCCTACGAATTTGGGTCTCACTCCCCAATTTTTCATACTGTGCCTTTGCACAATTTCGGGGCTGGGTCATGTGGCTCCACTAGCAGGTCTACCCACCTGCGCACCTCCGTCACTGAAGTCGCCACCCGAGCTTACCTGCTCCTGCGACTACCTAAACTGGGGAAGGCCCCTCCTGGTTCTTTACCCCTCTGATGACCTCCTTGGCACTGGGCTACCCGGGTCCCTCCCTTGGATCCTCGGGCCCCACTGAACAACTCACAACTACTCTGACTGGCCCCCAGAGCCTACCTGCGGCCCCACCCGGCCGACAATCTACCAGTGGCGGAGTGCCCCAATAACCATACTCACCAATTAAACCACACGCCCAGCCATTTCACTGACTCATGCACCCTCCAAAGCACTACTTTGCCACTACCTGCACCACAGGTGTCAATATCCATACAAATTTTGCCTAAGCCCTCTACCTGGCTTCACACCACCCCCCCCCCCCCCCGGGCTTTCACGAATGGGTTCCACTCTTCCCCCATTCAGTCCTTCGCACCATGCACTCCACACCTTTTATTCCACACAAAGCATTACACACCATTTATTTGCACACCCCATTTATCTCACACACCAAATTTGCACACCTTTTATGCTCACACACTTCTTTCCTCGCACACCTTTTGTGCTCACACACTTCTTCCCATACACTTCAACACAATTCCATTTGTCTCAATACACAATTTCTCAAACACTACTACACAACTCCTCACACATACAGCATCATCTATCTAACTGCTTCTCCCCTAAAACTCGTGCTTCCCCGTCATCCCATTAAACTAAGCACTCCCTTCGTCATTATCATCCTTCTAATCTCTCTACGTCCCCACTACAGGTACAAATGTCTCTGCTTAAATCACATGTCTCCTACTGTCACCCAATTCCCTAACAATTATCCTAGCCCT
Source organism: Myxine glutinosa (assembly GCF_964187855.1). Taxonomy (NCBI): domain Eukaryota; kingdom Metazoa; phylum Chordata; class Myxini; order Myxiniformes; family Myxinidae; genus Myxine; species Myxine glutinosa. Next base: position 46,434,727 of record NC_136266.1, on the reverse strand, counting down.
CCCTTGGCTAGCTTCGGTTCCCCATGGAGGTAACCATCGCTGCCCCCCCAACCCCCCACATGTGCCTATCTCTGCCATCCCCCTAATCTAATGCTCATGGGCCCGGATTGTGAGGAATGGTAAAACTACCATTCCCCCACGCAGGGTACCCTATTTCCATTCGTCCACTACACTCGAGCCTCTTTGTGTGGAAATACATCGTCACAGCTCGGCTTCGAAAAGCCGAGCGATCCATTCGGTCGGTTTGTCTACTGTAGGTTGGGGCTGTCCGGCATTTTTGATCCAGGGGAGGAGGCATGGATTGGCCAAGGTTCAGAGCTCCATCTCTGCGCGGTGCCTCACGGTCCCACGCACAATGGCCCAACAGCCCACGGTCGGAGCACCGCACCCGCCAGGGGGCGCGGCTCCGAACTCTCCTACCTCCCCTTGAACCTCGCCGATCGCCTTTACCGCCACGGCGCGGCACCAACCATACAGGGCGGGGGCCGGCATGAATCGTGCACGTCGGTCCTTGTGACAAGGCTGTGGCATCGATCCCCGCCGGTCCCTGCCGCACACAACTCACCGAGGGCTCACGTCGGCTATCCGTCGCGCTAAACGCTACCCCGGTCTGTGTCGATGCTTGAGCCGCGTTCTCACCACACCTTGCGACCCACTCCGCACTCGCACACCGAGGCGCCCCCATACACTCCATGCATTCTGTTACAGCACACTCTTTCCGCACACGGTCCGGTGTGCATTCCTTCTTGCACTCTGTTATAGCACACTCTGGTGCACACCACCCAGGCGCACTCACGCCGTTCGCACACTCCATTATCACACACCCTCGCGCACACCCTGGCGCACTCATACCTCTCACACACTCCGTTACACACTTTCCTGTTACACACTCTGTAACACCCACGGGTGTGCACTCTCCTGGTATATACCCAATCATCATCGCACACTTTTTCTCCATGCTCTCGGGTGTGCACTCCTCTGTTACACACTCCGTAACACATTCTTCTCTGACACACTCTTCCCGCACACATTCCGGTGTGCATTCTACCTCACACTCTGTAACACACTCTTGTCGCACACACTCGCGCTCCGGTGCACACTTTTCTCTCACACGCGTGCCATTCGCCCTCGTACACCGCACAATGGACCTTCCACGACCGCCCGGGTTTCGTCCATGTACCAAGCGCGCCAAAACCCTTTTCGCGCCAAACACATACCCGCCATTATATCTCACCTTGGGGACCTTTTTCTCCGCCAGCAGCACCTGCAAACTTTTCATCTGGTTAGCAAGCCCGGCATCACGATGCGAACACAAACTTTGTGTGCAGTCCATTTCCTTCTCCCGTGATTCATTTTCCATCTCTGCCGTCTCTTCGGCCCCAATCGTTTCTTCAGTTCTAATTATTTATTCGACGACCGCCGGCGCGCATAAATTTTCCTCGTCCAATTCGGCGGCCGTCGGCCTTTTTACACCCCGTGTCGCGATTTACATACCCTCGGTCAACTTAGCTGTGCTCTGCTCTACCTCGCTCCCCACGCGTTCCTCACACTGCGTCACCTCGTCGTGTCCCAATGCGACCTCCTCGCTCAACCTGCACCCAATGTCCTCCCCCAATTTTTCCATATCACACCTGGATTCCTCCTTCATCTTTTTTAATGCCTCCCCTCGGGTGTCCATTCTCCCATTTATTTTATCCATGTCATTCTTTTGGGCGTCAATTATTTCCCTTTTTGATTTGTCCCCCATTTCTTTCATTTCTTTGGTGGCTTTGTCACCTTGGGCGTCCATTTTTGCATTCATTTCCTTCATTTCTGCCATGAATTGCGTCATGAGTGAATACAGGTCCGAAACCGCTGGCACCGCGGGCTCGGCTCTCGCTGCCACGTGCGAGGTGCCGCCATTTTCTACCCCTACTGCCGGCCCCTCTTCAATTTCCTCCTCTTCTCCCAACTCTTCCTGTGGGTCCTGGGCCATTAACTCTTCCTTATCGTCTACCTCATCTTCTACCCCCACCGGCATTCGACCGTCTTGACTACCCATGGTACGAATTTAAAATTTGATCTTAATAACTAAATTTTAGTCGCTCGTAATTTGGAGCCAATTCGTCCAAAAGAAATTTGGTTAGGGTTCCAAATCCCACTCCTCGACACCAATTGTTACGGCCAATATGTACAATTGGTGTCCAAAATTTTGTCTAAAAATTTTGTCCAGGGTCCAAATCCCCACTCCTGACTACCAATTGTTACAGCCAATATGTAAAATTGGTGTCCAAAATTTTGTCTAAAAATTTCGTCCAGGGTTCCAAATCCCCACTCCTGACACCAAATGTTACGGTTCTCCGCCGCCCTTCTTCCCCTTACCAAGGGGGGGTTAATCCCCTTGTTCTTTCTGGGCTTGACGGAACCGAGACTTGAAACATCCCTTCCGGGCAAACGCAAAGTAGGGTTTCGGGACCAACTCTCGCTCGTACCTAATTCCCTGCACCGCCACGGAAGCGAGGAAGCAAGCCTCGCACGAGCCACGTGTGGTTTGGGTACGCCGAGCGGATTGAGTACCACGTGGTCCGTACAGTTTAGGTAGTGGAACCCGATTCGAGCGGTTCTATTCGTACCATGCTTAGCCAATGAGGAAACCACAGGAATGATCGAATGGAAAAAAGGAAGAACACAGGTTTAATTATTCCCACATGTATAGTACTGTGTTCAAAAAGTATCCGACCTTTATTTTTCGTGCGTAAAAAAAAAGAAGCTAGGGAGGCGTTGATTGGTGCACGTATGTAGGCAATCCTAATGCACACGCGTGAATTTTTTCCCACCTGCAGAAGCTGTCATTCGACGGCAGACCGCCGATGAGTGAGGACATGTAAGTGAGCGCCGTTGGATTTTCGTTTTTGACAAAATGACGGAAAAACTTGAACAACGCTACTGCATCAAATTTTGTGTAAAGCTTGGCGATTCCCAAGTGGAAACGATCCGCAAGATTCAACACCGTTCATTCCATTATGAAGGAGGATTTGGGCTTCAGGAGAATCTCAGCGAAGTTCGTACCAAAGCTGCTAACGATTGAGCAGAAGCAACTCTGTTTGGAGATCGCACAGGACATGCTGGAGACTGTGAACAGCGATCCCAGCTTCCTCAACACAGTGATCACTGGCGATGAGTCCTGGGTTTATGGGTACGACCCAGAAACCAAGTTGCAGTCATCACAATGGAAGCATCCAACATCCCCGAGGCCAAAAAACACAAAATTTGATGCAGTAGCGTTGTTCAAGTTTTTCCGTCATTTTGTCAAAAACGAAAATCCGACGGCGCTCACTTACATGTCCTCACTCTTCGGCGGTCTGCCGTCGAATGACAGCTTCTGTAGGTGGGAAAAAATTCACACGTGTGCATTAGGATCGCCTACATACGTGCACCAATCAACGCCTCCCTAGCTTCTTTTTTTTTACGCACGAAAAATAAAGGTCGGATACTTTTTGAACACACTACGTATACAATGATCGGGATGCAGAGACACAAGGCAGCACTTAATCAGTCTTATCTTATCCCCTGGACTCGGGCCCATCACACTCACACAGGGAATTGCAGATGGATTGATGTCCCAGCCAGGCGCGTCGACGTGGTCATTCAGGAACGGCCCCGTCCAGCTCTCCACGGGCCCAGCATGTCCCATGAAGATGGCAGCAGGCGATGGAAGGAACCTCGTAGCGCGTCTCCCGAACAAAGGCAGCCAATGAGGTGTAACGGCAAATGCGGGACTCTCAGCGCGGCTGGCGATTACACATCCGTTATCACTCGTGCGACTTAATGCACTGTATATGGATCGGCCTCCAACTCAACCGAACGTCACTTATAATAGCGCGTATTCTGGTTCATGCGCGTCTCTCTTCACCCGCGTATCTCTCACAGTTCTCTGACGCTCACAACTCCTCTTCAACGATTTCTCCGGGTTGGTCAGTGCGCGCGAGTTCTCCGTTCGTCAGCGAGCCCTCAAGTCCTCTAGTCCTTTGCTCATCAGTCCTCCCGCGCTAGTCCTTAATGCTCCTGAAGCTCATCACCCAGCTCATAACTCACCGAACTGCTTACTGCGCTTCACTCTTACTCGAGTCCTCAAGTCCTCTAATCCTTTGCTCATCAGTCCTCTCGGGGGGCTTTGTGCAATGGGTTTCATAGGTTCGCCCCCGAACCTTCTGGAACCCTCTCGAACCTTCTTACCATGCCCTGTGACACAGTGCTGCCGCCACCACCTCTGAGCTCTGATTGGCGGCTCGTGCTTACCGTCAGCGCTTCTGCCGCCCCTCATTCGGCTCCGCCCCGACCCTCCTAGGCCTGCCTCGTGTTAATTCGCCCAAAATGAACCAAAGTCAGCGCAAAGGGGCATGAGGCTAGGGAAGCTGGAAAGTCGGTAGAAGTAGGGCCTATTCTCCTGACTCTACTCAATGCAGAACTAACATAGGAAAAGGTCTAAGCTCACAAATACTTGAAATAACTACACTATCGCGAGGTTACATGTTGCTTGTGTGACTAACTATGAGGGGGAAATTTTAACCTTTATTATACTCACTGTACAAACTCAAAACCGCAACAATATTAAAGCAGGAGTGTCTGTCTATCTGTCCGTCCCCGAACTACAACCACAATTTTCGGGCCCTGCCAAACTTTCCGTGGAACCTTTATTTTCCACCCGAACAATGAATGCCGCTTCTTCTCCATCCTAAGGTGGGTGGGAGCTTCCATAATTTTCCTAACACAACCCTGGTGTTGGGCTAGCGGCTAGGGTGCCGGCTTAGGATTCCTAAGATCCTGGGTTCGAATCCCGGTCGATCGCTGAATTAACGCCAGGGGGGTTGACTCAGCCTGTACATCCTTCCGAGGTCGGCTAATTGAGTACCAGTTCACTGGTAATTCCCTGTTTGTCGTTAAAGGCGGCAAAAAGGGTTGGCGTCAGGAAGGGCATCCGGCCATAAAACATTGCTTCAAAAAGGGGACCAAAAAAAAAAACAACAACAACCATGGTGCCCGAAAAGGCCAACCCCCGCTTTGCGGGGAAAAATGGCCTCAAAAGGTGGTTATTTTTATATATATAATCATGATTTTGAGTTTCCACCCATATGAAACCTGTCTCTGTCTGTCTCTCTCTGTCTGTCCATCCGTCTGTCTCTGTCCATCTGTCTCTGTCCGTCCATCTGTCTCTGTCCGTCTGTCTGTCTGTGTCCGTCTGTCTGTGTCCGTCTGTCTGTGTCCGTCTGTCTGTGTCCGTCTGTCTCTGTCTGTCTGTCTCTCCATGTAAATTAATCCACTGGTTTGACATTAGCAGTTTCGCCTATACTGTATGTGGAAACATTCGCTGGTTCGTTAATATGTCAATATAATTGAGAATTTGCGTTTTCTACCCTAAGATGCCAAATCTTTCTCCACGTGTAAACACATTTGCGGCTTTGCAATTTCTCAATTCAATTGAGATTCTCAGTTTCCACCCATTAAATGCCGCATTTTTTCGCGTGTAAATGACACATTCACGGATTCAGCATTTGCAATTTTGCCATTGACCGCATGTGGAAACATTATCCAGCTTCTGGTGGGGTCAGCTGCAGTAAGTTTTCTGGCTAAGTCATTCACGAACCGACTGGTCATGCCCGACATTCGAATGAAGGTGGCACAATAATGTGGAATTTATTGGTTCATGGTGAGGCATTTTCCATTTCCACATTGTATGTTTGCTCTTGAACACTCGAAGGTTCAACACGTACCATGTGTCCTAAAGTGGATGGGAGTTTTCATAAAATTTATCAAAGCAATTTTTTTGAGATCTTGGGCTCCCACCCATACCACACATACATACGTGAATTTGCTAGTACCATTCGAAAACATTCTTCATGTTGTATTTGCCTCAGGTAGTTTGGCATTAAGCATTTTCCTCTTGGTCTTTGCATTTCTATTTGAGTGTAAACAAATTTCACTTTTAGCATTTACCTCTCTTGGTGTTGTCTTTTAGGATTCACCTGTCTTTGTTTGTTTCTGGCATATACATTATGACGTCAATTATATTGAAACAAGTTTCTAAATGTTGCAAAAGTAATACTTTTGTTTCTCCTGCTACTGCGAACGATCATTTCTCCTGAGCAAGTTAAGTACTTTTTAAGTTGTTAATTGTGATTCTACCTGTTTTTCAAAGAATGTTTGTACAAGGTGTTAAATTGTGATTCTCAAAGGAGATTCAAAGCTTGTTCGGTTTACAATTCACTGACAATTTCATCGATTGTCGTTAGGCCCATTTCCACTCGCGTAAGGAAGTCGCAATGCTGCATTATGGCTTCTAATTTTTGGGACCTTTGCACAGTCGAGGGAGGAATTCTGCACATTCCTGTGGCTGGTGCTGCCAAATAATGTGCAGAAAGCAATTCTCCTCAGGAGGTAGAATTTCTGTGAACCCGAGCACATTCCTTTGCGTCCCGGTTCGTTTTATAAAGACTCAGGGCTTTGCTTTATATGCTCTCCCTCTGGTGGGCGTAGCTACATAGAAGCTACATATAGGATTAGACATTCTGTTCTGCATTAGACATTAAAAAAACTCGACATCAGACATTCTGTTCTGCCCTTTATACATACTGTAATATACTGTAGTTCTAATCTAACTATACCATTGTGCCTGGGTTCATTGTATCAATTGATAACAGGAAAGAGGAAGTGATGTAATCTCCAGTTGGACGCCATTGTTCAGTACAGTACGGAACCGGAAGTGATGTAATATCCAGTTGGACGCCATTGTTCAGTGCAGTACGGATGCATCCATGTTGATCTGATGCAATCATTCTTGTCATACCATCAAAACCACTGCCTCAGAGTATAAAATATCAGTGAGCAGTTCAACTTGTCATATCGATTAGTATCTTACATATATGTAGTACAGGAAATGTTATCATGTTTGTTGAATTAACATTACCAGTTTGCTTGGCCTTTCCTGCCATCCTGTGTCATACACAGCATACACAGCATACACAACATACACAGCCAGGCTGAACGGATTACGTTTTGTATCCCACGCATCTGGATCCGCACCTGACCCAAAATGGAATTGGCTTGTTTTTGTCGCCTAACCAACTCATCCACCTAGTTTTGTCATAATCCATCCACAACTTTTTGAAATGTCATGCTATATATCGTTTTGGCCCCATCACTCAAGAGTGAAGAATCACTTAAAAATAAAAATAAAACATCGTATTCAGATCCGCATTCGGATCTTCACCAAAATCAGATCAATTCAATCATTCATTTGGTCACACACCAAACCTGTCCACTAACCTTCCTCCAAATCTGTCCACAACCTTTGACATGTCCTGCTATATAATCGGATCCAGATGCAAATCTTTACCAACAACGAAAATTTAATCATTTCTTCCTCGTCGCATACCCAACCTGTCCACCAAATTTCGTCTGAATCCGTCCACAACCTTTTGAGATATCTTGTTCATAAACAGCCAAACAGACAGACAAACAGCCAAACGGACAGACAAACAGCCAAATAGACAGACAAACAGCCAGCCAAACAGACAAACAGCCAAACAGACAGACAAACAGACAGACAGACAGATAGGGGTGAAAACATAACCTCCATCCACCTTCTGTGGAGGAGGTAACAAATGCAGGTTACAAACTCAGAATTTTAACACAAGCTAAACACCTACGTTATTACCTCTGCCACTGAAGGTGGACTGAAGTTGTTTTCACCCCTGTCTGTCTTTGAGCAGGACATTTCAAAATGTTATGGACCGATTCGGACAAAACTTGGTGGGCAGGTTGGGTGTGCGGACAAGGACAAATTGATTCCAATTTGGTGAAGATCCGAATCTCTATTCGATAATTAAATTTTAAAAAATTCAAGTGATTCTTCACCATTGAGAGAGGAATGAATGAATGAATGAATGATCGATTTAAGGCCATTTTCCCCGCTATAGCGGGGGTTAGCCTTGCGGGCCCCATGAGCTCATGGTTCCCTGTTTGAGGCAATGTTTTTATGGCCGGATGCCCTTCCTGACACCAACCCTTGGTCACGCTCTTATGATGCACATGGGTACGGTGTACCTATTCTAAATCGGGGTACACACCGTGATCATTCATCCCAGCAAGCTGGTACTCAATTTGCCGACCTTGGAAGGATGACAGGCTGAGTCAACCCCCCTGGCGTTAATTCAGCGATCGACCGGGATTCGAACCGAGGATCCTAAGATCCAAAGCCGGCACCCTAACCGCTAAGCCAACACCAGGCTACCATTGAGAGAGGGCCAAAAACTATATATATATAGCACGCTTTCTCAAACAGTTATGGATGGATTATGCCAAAACTAGGTGGATGAGTCGGGTAGGTGATAAGAACAAGCACAATAGAGTTTGGTGGGTGAGAAGAACAAATGGCCCGGATGTAGATCCGGCCCATTGGTGGGATACCAAATGTAAACTGTTCAGCCTGATGGCCAGGTATGGTCCACCAAATGCTGATCTAGTTTTAGCCCAAAGAATAATCTTCAATGCTTCGACAGAAGTAGCGTCAGGAATTAAAAATTCTCTCCTGGTGACGAGAAAGGTCGTTTATCTAAAGGATTCACAGTTGTTGATAGTCTGTCCACCTCTGCAAAATGAAATTTCGCACCTTCTTCTAAAGGTGATTCGCTGCACAGAGTCGATTTTAAAGAAATCATAGTAGGCTTTACTTATACGAGAGATTCTTCCATAGTTATTTACTCCACATTTTACCAGATTCCCTGGTATGTTGAGATTTAAAATGCGATTTTCAACACATTAATTTATCTCCCACTCTTACATTCAGACGACATGGATGTAATGTTATTCATTCCTCGATTGAAAAAGTTTTCTCCATTTTCTATAGCATCTCCTTTCTCATTTAATATATTCTACCACTGCCTGGAATATTTTTCAGTTACTGTGCCTTCAAAAAGTGTTCACACCCCTTGTCTTTTTCACATTTTGTTGGGTTACAGCTAGAATATAAAATGGATGAAATTGAGATTTAAAAAAAAATCACTGATCTACACATAATAACCCATAATGTCAAAGTGGAATTAATTTTTTTAGTAATTGTTTTGCAAAATAATTAAAAATGAAAAGCTGAAATGTCTTGAGAAAGTATTCGACCCCTTTGCTATGACACTCCAAATTGAGCTCAGGTGCATCCAATTCCCTTTGATCATCCTTGAAATGTCTCTACAACTTCAATGGAGTCCACCTGTAGCCAAATGAATTGATTGTACATCATTTAGAAAGAAACACACCTTTTTATATGAGGTCCCACAGTTGACGGTGCATGTCAGAGCAGAAACTCTACCATGAAGTCTAAGGAACTGTCCGTAGAACTCCAAGATATAATTGTGAGGAGGCATAGATCAGGGGAAGGGTATAAAACAATCTCTAGAGTGTTGAAAGTTCCCAACAGCATAAAGAGTTGCAGGTGCCTGCAATGTAAAAATCACTCATTCAACCAGTTTGAAAATAAAAAAGGAGTCATTCTGCTGTTATGTGTCACGGTGTGCACCACAATGAGCCTGGAGAAAAGAAAGAAAACCAGAGAATTGTCTGAGGAGGTCAGACACAAGATTGTGGCCAAGCATGGACAATCTCAAGGCTTCAAGTCCATCTCCAGAGACCTTGATGTTCCTGTGTCCACTGTACGCAATGTTATCAGGAAGTTTAAAGCCCATGGTACTGTAGCCAACCTCCCTGAATGTGGCTGCAAGAGAAGTCTTTATCGAAGATTGCAGCGACGGATTGTTAGAATGGTGGAGAAAGCACCTCGATCAACTGCCAAGCAGATTCAAGCTGACCTTCAGACACAAGGTACGACAGTTTCAATTCGCACCACCCGTCGCCAACTCAATGAAAGGGGGTTCTATGGTCGGAGACCCAGGGGGACCCCACTGCTGAGAGAAAGACAAAAGAAAGCCTGACTGGAGTTTGCCAAAACACACCTGAACAAGCCAAAATCCTTCTGTGGACAGATGAGACCAAATTAGAGCGTTTTGGTAAAGCACATCATCGCTATGTTTACAGAAAACAAAATAACACCTTCCCTACAGTCAAACATGGAGGAGGTTCAGTGATGTTTTGGGGTTGCCGTGCTGCCTTTGGCACTGGGTGCATTGAACGTGTGCATGACATCATGAAATCAGGAGATTACCAAGGCATTTTGGAGCGCAATGTTCAAAACCAGTGTCAGAAAGCTGGGTCTCTGTCCAACGTCATGGGTCTTGCAGCAGGACAATGACCACAAACACACTTCAAAAAGCACCCAGGAATGGTTCAAGAGAAAACGCTGCACTGTTCTAAAGTGGCCAGCAATGAGTCCAGATCTAAATCCCATTGAACACCTGTGGGGAGATCTGAAAACAGCAGTTGGGAGAAGGCACCCTTCAAATCTGGGAGAACTGGAGCAGTTTGCACAAGAAGAGTGGGCCGAACTGCCAGTGGAGAGGTGTAGGAAGCTCATTCATGGCTATAGGAAGCGCTTGACTGCAGTTATTTTGTCCAAATTCTGTGCTACCAAATATTAAGTCTTGGGTGTCAATAACTTTGTGAATGGCATTTCTTTTTATTTCCTGATTTAAAAGGATATATTAAGTTCTGGATCAAAAACAAAGGCTCTGTAATATTAACAGCGAAGAAAAGAATTGTGGAGACCAAATACTTTTGTCAATTTCAACTTATTTTTAGAGAAAATTGTGAGTTATTTGAAAAAAAGAGTGCCAATATTTTTGGCCACGACTGTACATAGTGAAGTGGCTAACTGGACTTGTTGGTGTACTAATTAGAGTGTCCTCTCCGAGTCTGGGAGGTCATCGGTTCAAACCCTGGCCGAGTCATACCAAAGAAAATAAAATGGTGCGTGTTGCTTCCTTGCTTGACGCTCAGCATTTAAAAGGTTAAGAACACGTACAACACCAATAGGTTGACATCCTCCGAAGGAAATGCACCGCTGAGTGTGGTGAGAAAAGCGGTGCCATTGTTGTGACATTGCTGGTACTCAAGGGTATCCCGTGAAGTGATGGCACTTAACACAGTCACTGAGCTTGGGGGAAGAGTTTGTTTCATCAGTAAGTCTGTTTGTGTGGGTGCAGCAGCTCCATTGCAAACCTTAAACCTTGTATATAAAAAAGTGCATAGTTTGACACATCAGCAAATCGATAACGGTAGATGTTTCACAAGCAAAATTCCCGATTAAAATTAATGACGATATACAACCTGGCAGTGACTGTCGGCCAGAATGCCAGAAAAAAACTCATTTTTAACATTAAAAAAAATCTCTCCAATCAAAATCTTACCTTCATCTCAATGACGGTATGTAGGGCCTTGGTTTTGCCACCGTCCAAGACAGATTCAGATCGTCGCTGGATCTCCTGTGAAGGAGCAGAGTAGTACATCACATGGGGCACCCGGTAAGAACCATTGGGCCTCATAGCCATTTGCTCAACAAAAGCAGAAACTTCTAATTTGTTCTCTGTACTTGCTTCACTCGGCCTCACAGTGATAACAACTCAACCAGGTTAATGTGAAAGTCACGTCGACACCCGGATATCACACGCTCAAGGCTTGAAATGCATCCAAAGACCCTTGAATCATTTAGAGCCGTATCAATGAGCTCAGGGCTCAGTTACAAAGCTCACATGTAAAATAATCTCCAGCAATGGAGCTCAGGTTCAGGCTCCTTCTGGAAGGAGGTGTTTTACGGGTCTAAAGACAAGAGCAACAGAAATTAATGAGGTTAAAACATATAGTAAGGTGAATGAACAACACCATTTTCAAAAGCAAAGGTTCCTGAGAAACTACCATGGAGGAAAATATATCGAGCGGCGTCTCAAATCCCACAATTCCCAGCTGGCATGGCATGCGACATTCCGCTGAGCTGCACTAGCATATAACAATTCTCAACACAGCTGCAGCTCACGGCCTCAGGCAATGATCCTGCCATATAACCCTTTACTTACACCAATTTACTTTGATCACCTTTGGAAACTATTTTTTCCCCCAAAAACTTATATCCCAAATGCCTCTTTGCAAAACTAATCTGATGAAACTCCAGAACAGTTCATTGGAGATCCGAAGGATTTTGCCAATTCCATGCAGAACTCAAGATGCACAACAAGCTGGAACAAGATGCTTGGACCATCAAAAGGATAAAGAGCCAGGAGTATGCCTCCACATATTAATAATCATGTCCTTATCTATGAAAGTATATAATAATAATAATAATAAACAAGTAAATGTTATGTGCTGTTCTGGTAACAAACAACATGAAAACATTGACGATGATCATGAGGAGCGGGTGTATATACTCGTATGTGTGTGTACATACAATATACATTTATATATATATATATATACTTACTTTTTCCACATGCGAAATTTGCATTTATGTTCATTTAAATTATACAATGGACTACAAAATGTAAATGTTTCATGATATTTGTTATATTATATCACCTTCATCTATCAATATTGTTAAAATGAAGATCAAATAGCTGTGTGTTGAAATATGTTGAAAAAGTCAAAACTTTACATGGTGTTCTTACTTTTTCACATGAGTGTGTGTGCGTGTGTGTGTGTGTGTGTGTGTGTGTGTGTGTGTGTGTGTGTGTGTGTGTGTGTGTGTGTGTGTGTGTGTGTGTGTATATACAGGATTGTTTTTTGTTTTTGTTTTTTTTCTGCATACAGGATCGAGGCTCGTGAAAGAGCGAACATTAATCACACAAAGGACAAACCGACACATAAAACATATAACATCGGGAGCGGTAGACAAGATGGGGAGAGAGGGGGAAGGACACGAACACAACATTTGAGAACAGGGACCGAGAGACATGGAGACATCGAGAGATCTGTGAGAGGGAGAGGGCTTTGGGGGGGCTGGCATGGGAAGGGGGGGGGGTGGGAGAGGTATAAAACATATGGACACTGCCAGGACTTCCAGGAAAGAAGTTGGAATTTCAAACAAGGTGGATCTGGGGTGAATTAGCGGGGGTAGAAAAGATCAAGGTTTTGGATGGGGGAAGATAAGAGATGGTGGTGAACAGCTGTTTAAAGACCTGGAGGGACGAGTGGGATTGAAGGGAGTGAGGGAGTTTGTTCCAGAGGCGGGAGAAAAGAGGAATGAAAGAGTGAAGGTGAGCAGAGCGCCGAGATTTCGGCAGTTTAACCATCAGAGGGTTGCTGGCAGATCTTGTGCGACCTGTAGGAATATTTGGGGGACAGAGCACAGAGAGAGCTGGGGGTGCAAGGCCGGAGAGGAGTCGGTAGAAGACAGAAAGACCACCTACCTACCTGCGGTGAGTGAGTGAGTGAAAGGCCCTCAGAGATAGCTTCATCGTGGGAGATTCCAATAATTCTGAAAGCTTTGGTTTCAACAGCGTGAAGCCGAGCTAGATGTAAGGCAGGAGCACCGGCCCATAGGGGAGAACAGTAGTCCATTGAGCTGCGGATGAAAGCCTTGTATGTGGTGAGGAGCTCAGGTGTGCCGAGGAAGGACTTCTCACGACGGAGGATGCCCAGTCGGTGACTGGCTTTGGAGGCCAGCTTGGAAATGTGGTTTTCCCAAGAAAGATCATGGCAGATAGTGAGACCCAAAAGCTTGAGCGACAGAACTTCTTGGAGAGGATTGTTGAGAAAGTAGATGGGAGGGTTGTCCAGTCGATCTTTTCGGAGAGACATAGTAAGAGTGTGAGATTTGTCAGGATTGAAAGACATGTTCCCTTGTTTGACCAGTCTGTGATTTTGTCCAAGTCTTCAGAGAGTGAGGAGGCTGCAGACTGCCGATCTGAGGGAAGAGGAATGGAGCGGAAGAGAGTGGAGTCATCAGCAAAGAGATAGAGAGGATTTTCCAGAGAGTCGGAGAGATCATTGATAAAGACCAGAAAAAGCACAGGGCCCAGAACACTGCCTTGGGGTACTCCAGCCTGAACAGGAAGGGGGGATGAGAGAAATCCATTCAGGGCCACACGTTGACTATGACCAGAGAGGAAGTCCGCAAGCCATGCATGGAGATTTCCATGGATACCATAGGAGGAGAGTTTGGTGAGCAGAGCTGGGTGCCAGACCGTATCGAAGGCACGTGAAATGTCAAGGGAGACAGCTCTGATTTCCTGTTTGGCATTGAGGACCTCCATCCATTGTTGAGACAGCAGAAGCAGCATGTCCAGAGTAGAGTGACCTGGTCTGAAACCAAATTGATGATCAGAGATCAAGCCATTGGAGAAGAGGAAAGATTTCATATCCGAAGCAATGATGGATTCCATGACTTTGCTGATAATTGGGAGCAGGCTGATTGGTCTGTAGTTGCAAGGATCTGTTTTTGCACCTTTTTTGTGTAAATCAGTAATGTTTGCTGATTTCCAGGATGCTGGCAGATGACCTTGAGCAAAAGAGAGGGTGAGATAGAGCGGCAGAGCAGGATTTTAGGACCCGTGGGCTGATGCCGTCTGGTCCAGTTGCAGAATCAGAGTCGAGGTTAGACAAAAACTCCTCCACCTTGTCAGGAGAGAAGGACACAGAGTCCAGGAGCAGTTGGGTTCGACTGGGAAAGGTGGGAACAGAGAGAGATGGGTTTGGGACACAAGATTTTGAGGTAAACACAGAGTTGAGGCATTCGGCTTTGTCACGTGCGATGTCAACTGTGTGGCCATTTGAGGTAAGGGAGGGGATGGAGGGGGAACAAACACCAGAAACGGATTTGACCAGACGCCACCAGGATTTGGAGGAAGGAGACAGGTTTGAGAGTTCATTCTTGAGTGTGGAGAGATAGTGATTCCTGGCACTCCTGAGGGTAGACACACACTTGTTCCGAGCTTGGTGGAAGGAACTGAGATTGCCTTCAGTTGGATTAGCCTTCCAAGAGGCAAAGGCAAGTTGTTTCAGGGCAACTGCCTCACCACAAGATTCAGTGTACCATGGACGGGAGGAAGGGTAAGACAACTGAAGATGAGATGGGATAAATCTGTGCATGAGAGAGAGCAGTTTGCTTTGGAAAAATTCCCAGGAAGAATTGATGTCAGAGGCAGTGGAGATGGGAGACCAATCCAGACGATTGATGGCTGCTTGAAGACCGTCCCAGTCGGCCTGAGTGAAATGCCAGACTCGTCGACGCTGAGGAGGCTCTCTGAGAATGGCCAGAGAGATGTCCACTTTGACAAGCACATGATCAGACGAACCGATTGGAGCAGAAGAAGAGCAGCAGACATTAGCAAGGAAGTTTGTCATAACCAAGTCTAGAAGAGAGGATACTCCATTGGCTGAGATCCGGGTCGGGAAATTGACAGATTGTGTCAATCCCAGTGAGTCACAGAAGTCCTTTGCTGAGGTGCCATGACTGGTGAGAGAGGAACCCACACCCAACCAGCTGGCATGATGACAGTTGAAGTCACCACATATGAGGAAGAGAGAGTTGGGATGAGTGGATAGAAGTTGGTCCATGTTGTCAGACAGTGAAATGTAAATGGAGTCATCACTGTTTGGAGGACGGTACAGAACACATATGAACAAAAGGTGGGAGCGGAGAGGAAGCCGTAGCCAGAGGTACTCCTGGGGGTGAGGAGGAGAGAGGGCAGTGCAAGGAGAGTGAGGAAGAGAGTTTTTGATAAAGATAGTCACCCCACCACCAGGACGAGGCTCAGGTCTATCATACCAGAGGAGGGAGTAACCAGGAAGAGATATTAAGGAATCAGAGACATCTTGAAGGAGGAAAGTCTGTTGAGCAGATCAAGTCTGGATTGTCAGAAGCAACCTGTATGGAGAGATCAGTCAGGTTTGAGCGAAGGCCCCGGATGTTTGAGGTCCATACCGTTAATGAAGAGAGAGGGGGAGCATCGGGTACAGGGGAGGGGAGGAGTAGGGTAAGATGAAGGATGAGAGGGGGAGGTAGGAAGAGCAGTTGATAGTGTGTCAGAGATTACAGAAGAGTTCCAAGAAAGGGAAGGATGAGGAGGATGAAAGGTTTGATGTGAAGGGATGAGGCACAGTGAGGGGTTGTTTGAGGGGGGGCAGAGGAAAGTAGAAGGTTGGCAGGGGGTGGAGGTATGAGATAGAAGGGAGATGAAGTGGGGAGGAGGCAGCTTTGAGGAGGAGGGGGGAGGAGGGAGAATTGGAGAGGAATGGTATGGGGGGAGATTTGAATGGGAGGGGTTGGGGGGGAGTTTTGAAGGGGAGGAGTGAGGGGGGAGTTTAAGAGGGGAGGGGCAAGGGGGGAGTTTAGGAGTGGAGGGGCAAGGGGGGAGTTTAGTAGTGTAGGGGCAAGGGGGGGATTTGGAGGGGAGGGGCAAGGGGGGAGTTTAGGAGGGGAAGGGCAAGGGGGGAGTTTAGGAGTGTAGGTGCAAGGGGGGGATTTGGAGGGGAGGGGCAAGAGGGGAGTTTCGAAAGTGGATGATTCATGAAAGACGAACATTGATAACAAATTGGGTTTGTTGTGATTTTCAAGTTAGCAATCCGATTCAGAACGATGGAGGAGGGGTGGAATGAATGTGAATTTAGACCATGTAGTGAGGGAGACGTATAAGAGATTGAATTTCTTTTTTTTGACGTGGAATGAGATGGAGAGGAATTTGAAAAAGCCTTTTAAATAGGAAGAAAAACAGCGTGTTGTAATATACCTCTGAATAAAACACTGAAGGGGAAAGTTTATACATATTTAAATAATATTAAAACAGAACCGTAAACAATCTTATATGCACAAAGTACCAACGGGGGGAGAGCCGAGAGGGACCACCATGAGTCACGTGGACAGGGCAAAAGGTGGATGGCAAGGAGATAATGGGGGCGGGGCGAACAGCACACCTGGACAGAAAGTACAGGATGAGACAAACAGCACACGTGGAGAAAGGAAAATAAATGTTTTTGGTTATTTTTTTTTATTTTTTATTTTTGGGGGTGGGGGTATTTTAAATAAACGTATTTAAAACGTTAGACAAAGAGCATTATGTTCAGGGTAGAAGGGAAAAAACTAAGAGCCAAGCAAAACACAATGTAGGGGAGTTAAGTAAACAAACACCGATGGGGGAACAAGGCCGCAATAGCGGAGCAGAACACGATTAATTAATTACGAGTTACAGGAAATTCAAACCAAAAGTAACTATAAACAAACAATAATGCATGGACGATAAAATAACGAGTTGAAATTTTACAAACACACGAATGAAAAAATAACCGCTTTGGATGCCCGGAGAGAACCAGGCCTCAAGGTCGGAAGCTTCAACAACTAGGCCGCGTGGCGTGAAATACTCGACTATTTTTTACAGGTATGAAAGATTAACACCGATAATCTCCCGAGGGACACGCAAAAGGTACACACACATAAGATAAATACAGTTTCGACAAAAATACAAATGTGACAATTACTTAACTTCGAGCGTGCGTGAAGATCGTGGAACAGCTTCGAAAAACCGTCAACCGTTGATACAAACCGTTGATACAGGAGTCAAACCATCAAACCGTTGATACAGGAGGCAGGATAACCTGTCGATGGTTCACTAACATTTGTCAACGGAGTTGACATGGTCAAAACAGATAGAGTGGAAGTACAAATTCCTTTTAGAGACGCAGTATAGGATCATTTGACTTGATAAATGTTGCCCCCATTATGCGGATGTCAGACCCACTGCATCCCTTCCTCAGCATTCAGAACCAGCTTGCATTCTATTGCTCTGCATATTGAGGATTATTGAAAAAATGAGATCCAATTGCCGAAGCACAGAGAACAGCAATCATACTTTGTACATTCCTACATGTTGTCGTGATCGCTCACTCTCCCCTGTGTGTGTGACCCACTCTCCCCCGTGTGTGTGACGCACTCTCCCCTGTGTGTGTGACGCACTCTCCCCCGCGTGTGTGACCCACTCCCCCGTGTGTCTGTGACCCACTCCCCCATGTGTCTGTGACCCACTCCCCCGTGTGTCTGTGACCCACTCCCCCGTGTCTGTGACCCACTCCCCCGTGTCTGTGACACTCCCCCGTGTGTCTGTGACCCACTCCCCCGTGTGTCTGTGACCCACTCTTCCGTGTGTGTGTGTGACCCACTCCCCTATGTGTGACCCACTCCCCTGTGGGTGATCCACTCCCTGGTGCAGTGTGCGTGATGTGGGAGGGAGAGTATTTGAGCTCTTGAAGTCACATTTTACATGAGATGTAATTACACATTTCAAACTGTATTTCCCCTGTCCACGCACATGCATTCACATGTTTATATCAGAAGTAAATATTTTGTGTAGATCACATCATTTGTGGATCTATTAAATTGGCAGTAACCATTTTGTAAAACTGAATGTGCAGGTGCAGCATCTAAATCAATATTTCCAAATGTCACACACGTCCATGCCCGTGGGATTCCCATGGGTGACCCCACAAGTATAGATATATTTATATATAAATGTATATGTATACAGTATGTATATACAGTATATATATATATATATATTTTTTTTTAATGATAATAATATAAAAATAACCACACACAGGTTCAAGGACCAGAATAAATTGCTGAACCATGTTTCAGAATTGCTCAAACAGATTTCTGAAGAACCCATTGATCACAAGGAGCAATATAAGAGACTCTTGGCCAGAGTTCTGAACTCTGACCACAGCACTGAACTGGCCCAGGCGATGTCACATTTTACAATCAAAGTAAAGCAGGCTCTGCATGTGTATGAACTCTGTCAAACACTGAACACAAAGGCGCTTGTAAAATAAGAAATTATGTTACTCTCCTTTGAAGCATATTTTCGAGCAGTTGCATCAAGCCCCCTGGTACTTCTCGCTATGCTAACTCAATCCAGTACCAGCGGCCTGGTTTGAAAAGTCTTTGCATTATTAAACCAGAGCACTATCCTAAAAGTCTCCGACGCAGCAGAAGAAACTCCATCAAATGCAATAAGGGAAGTTAAAATATCAAATTATGGTTTCAATTAATGGCGGGTGGAGTTATTAACGTATAAAAAGGTTACATGTTGAGTAAAATAAGACATCATTGTTGCTGCATTTTATTATATTTTTTATTTCAATATAAAGAATGTATCGGCAAGTAAAAAGGCAATACTTTGCCTTTTGTGCAGTTTTATGTTCCTGTTGGACAGCCAGATTGGGGGGGCCATATACAAAATACAGACAAAAAAAAGGCCGAATTCTTCATGCCTCCCCCATTTCCCTCCTCCCCACTCAAATTCTTCTTCCTTTCCTTCCCCTTCCTAATAACCTTCCTTTCTTCCCACAACCTCCACCCTCACACTTCCTCCCAGCCTCTGCTACCCTCCATTCCATATCCCAACCTATCTTCCTGAAATTTCCATCCTCCTTATGTGCACAAAAATAATAAAATAACATGTAGAGTGTATACGGCTCATTAGTAAAAAATATATGCTCATGAAGAAACTGTGACATTAAAACCTATCACTTACGACCACATAGATTGTCCCTTCACCATTATCCCACTGACCCCACACCCATGACAACCACCAAATACATTTGGCCAGATGGCTTTTACGGGTGCCATGTAGAGACGGTGGCGCCTCTCTGCCAGCAGTCCCTGCAAGCAGACTCCGGAGGCCTCGTAAAGTGGCCTCAAACCATACCAGGCCATGTTGGGCCACACACGACAGCTGCTCTACCTCGTAACCCTGCAGGCCTCCAGACCATTAAAAATACGACCGTTTTTATCACCAACAGGTCACAGGCAACATTTTTGCACTATCTCCTTTTAACAGTCTTGCCACCAATCCTTTTCACACAAAATAGCTTTATGCTAATGGTATTTGTTTCTGCCTCATCTGACTGGCATTTTAAAAAGGTTTTGTACAACAACCTTTCATCAGTCGTAATACAACTTGCCATGCATTCATACAGGTAACAGGTACTATTTATTAATTTAAGGGTAGATAGTGTTTAACCTTTTTCTGGAGTTTTCAGGTGGTTTAATTGTCATTGGTGTTCACTTTGCTGAAATTATTTTTATACATCTTTACGTCGAAAACAAAATTTCATAAATAGACTAGAACGGCACTTGGTAGATCACATACCTATGCCAGGATGAACAGTGGAGGATTCCAATGATCTTAAAGACCTTGGTTTCCATGGCGTCAAGCTGATCAAGGTGTGAGACAGGGGCACCATCCCAGAGAGGAGAGCAGTGCTCCATTAAGTTGCAGATGAAAGCCTAGTAGGTGTATAAGAGGCCAGGCGTGCCAAGGAAGGACTTTGTACGATGCAGGATGCCGAGTCGGTGACTGGCTTTGGATGCCAACTTTGAAATCTACGACGTTGTTAAACCCTTTTAACATTTATGGAAATTATAGCAAGCATTGGCTATAGCCATAGAATGAGATATTTCTGCAGGGCATTGATTCTTCTGTCTTTCCGATTGTTAATATATATATTTCCAAATCCTTCCCTTCCTTCACCCAACCCCCTCTTTTTTCAGTGATTTGTAGATTGCCCTTAATCACATCAAGAGAATCAGTCAAGACTAACAATTCAACTCTACCATTAAAGAGAGTCAATTTTAACATTTCTTGTCATTCATGTTATAAAGAATAGACAAACTATTAGAGCACAAGGCAATCAGAAGATTGATACACTGACCTCCATGGTTTAGAGCAGACCGAGAAGATTGATACACTGGCCTCCATGCTCTAGAGCAGACCCAGAAGATTGATACACTGGCCTCCATGCTCTAGAGCAGGCCAAGAACATTGATACACTGGCCTCCATGCTCTAGAGCAGACCCAGAAGATTGATACACTGGCCTCCATGCTCTAAGGCAGACCGAGAACATTGATACACTGGCCTCCATGTTCTACTGCAGACCCAGAAGAATGATACACTGGCCTCCATGCTCTCGAGCAGACCCAGAATATTGATACACTGGCCTCCATGCTCTAGGGCAGACCCAGAAGATTGATACACTGGCCTCCATGCTCTAGAGCAGACCCAGAAGATTGATACAATGGCCTCCACGCTTTATATAGCAAACCCAGAAGATTGATACACTGACCTACATAGTCTATAGCAGGCCTGTGTTGCATCCTTTTTGGAGTATGCACTAGTATCGGTGGAGCGCATACCTCCGCCAGACTGAACAGTTTGTGTTTTGTACCTCACTGATAGGCTGGATAAATTCGTGGTTATGCATCCGGACCTTAACCAAAATCTAATTGGCTTGTTCTTGTCACCGAGCGAACTCATCCAACTAGTTTTGCCACAATCCGTCCCCAACTTTTGGAGGTATCATGCTATATATCGCTTGTGGCTCCAATGGAGAATGACTTTAAAAAAATGGAAAAATTCTTATATTCGGAACCGGATCTTCACCAAAATCAAATTAATTGGTCCTTATCACACACCGAACATGTCTACCAAGTTTCGTCCGAATCCGTCCATAACTTGTTGAGATATGCTGCTCACAGACAGAAAGGGCTGAAAACAACCTCTGAACACCTTCGGTGGCGGAGGTATTTATTTTTGTATTTATCGCATTTACATTCTCGTTTACCATTCTGTATACAATTCCCTTTTATTCATTTATCTTACGGATAAGAAAGTTCCGAATCGAAGAACTTGACATAAGGGAAACATGCCGAGTAGTGAGTGCAACACATAATTACATCCTGGGTGCAGTGGGAAAAGCCAGAATTGTGTGACATTTACCAATTTAAAAAAAAAAAATTGTATACAACATCGAGGCTCATGTAAGAGATCACAAAAACACAAACTGAAACATAAAACATAAGATAAAGGGAGCGGGAGACAAGATGGGGAGAGAGAGGGAAGCACACAAGTACAGCATTTGAGAGCAGCGACATCGGGAGATCTGTGGGAGGGAGAGGGCTTGGGGAGAGTAGGCGTGGGAAGGGGGGGGGGGGGGGGGGGGGGGGGGGAGAGAGGTGATCCGATTAGAATATGACTTTTCAATAATGCGCTTACATGATATAGGTTTCTTCGAAAGGAGTTCCTGGTATTTGCATGACACAGCATTCCTGTTTAACGTCATGGTCATAAAGTGAATGAAATAAGTTACACCTTTAACCATCTGCTAATCGAGACACTGACAAACACTGCGGTATATTTCCTAAAGACTACAGCGAAATATTGAAAATATAAAAATAATGAAAACGAAATGGCAGAATTTATTATTATTCTGGTACTTTCATAGTTTTATGCAATTTGGGCTGACAAGATGGCCTAGACTTACGCGCACTCACCTCTGAGCTGTCTAAGCATGGGTTAGAATCTCAACCCAGCTCTAAACTGTCATCCCGGTGTTTCACAGGCGGGATGATTCATCAATGTGTGGTCGGTCCCTCGAATAGACGTTAAACGTGGGGGTGCAGTCTGCCAGTATTAGTTGGTGGATGTTGAAGATCCCGAGGTGTCCTTTGCCAAGGGTCGGCAACTGCAATCACCGGCACCCTGAACAAATTACAAATTCCTGCCCTAACCTTAGTCAAACATCAGGTCTGGCCAGCCAGTTTCTGAAAGACTTGGGTCAAGCTTCCCCCTGGCAACTCCATAAGAATGAAGGTATCATTCTGGCATAAGAAGAAGAAGAAGAAAAACAGAAAGAAGAAGAGAAAGAAGAAAAAGAGAAAGAAGAAGAAGAGAAAGAAGAAGAAGAGAAAGAAGAGGAAGAAGAAGAGAAAGAGGAAGAAGAGGGAGAAGCGAAAGAAGAAGAAGAGAAAGAAGAAAAAGAAGAAGAAGAAGAAGAGAAAGAAGAAGAACAAGAAGAAGAGAGCCTCCTCAGCGTCGACGAGTCTGGCATTTCACTCAGGCCAACTGGCACGGTCTTCAAGCAGCCATCAATCATCTGGACTGGTCTCCCATCTCTACCGCCTCTGACATCAACTCATCCTAGGAATTCTTCCAAAGTAAATTGCTCTCTCTCATGCACAGATTTATCCCATCTCGTCTTCAGTTGTGATACCCTTCCTCCCGTCCATGGTACACGGAATCTTGTGGTGAGGCTGTTCCCCAGAAACAACTTGCTTTCGTCTCCTGGAAAGCAAATCCAACGGAAGGAAATCTCATTTCCTTTCACAAAGCCCGAAACAAGTGTGTGTCCACCCTCAGGAGAGCCAGGAAACAATATCTCTCCGTTCTCAAGACCGAACTCTCTTATCTGTCTCTCTCTTCCAAATCCTGGTGGCGTCTGGTCAAATCTGTTTCTGGTGTTTGTTCCCCCTCCATCCCCTCCCTCACCTCAAACGGCTACACGGCTGACTCCGCACGTGAAAAAGCTGAATGCCTCAACTCTGTGTTTGCCTCTAAATCTTGTGTCCCAAACCCATCCCTCTCTGTACCCACCGTACCCAGTCGTACCCAGCTGCTCCTGGACTCTGTGTCCTTTCCTCCTGACAAGGTGGAGAAGTTTCTGTCAACCCTCGACTCTGATTCTGCAACTGGACCTGACGGCATCAGCCCACGGGTCCTAAAATCCTGCTCTGCCGCTCTTTCACTCCCTCTCTCTGTTCTCTTCACCCTCTCTTTTGCTCAAGGTCATCTGCCATCTGCTTGCAAATCAGCCAACATCACCGCTTTGCACAAAAAAGGTGCAAAAACAGATCCTAGCAACTACAGACCAATCAGCCTTCTCCCAATTATCAGCAAAGTCATGGAATCCATCATTGTTTCAGATATGAAATCTTTCCTCTTCTCCAATGGCTTGATCTCTGATCATCAATTTGGTTTCAGAACTGGTCACTCTACTCTGGACATGCTGCTTCTGCTTTCTCAACAATGGATGGAGGTCCTCAATGCCAAACAGGAAATTAGAGCTGTCTCCCTTGACATATCACGTGCCTTCGATACGGTCTGGCACCCCACTCTGCTCACCAAACACTCCTCCTTTGGTATCCATGGAAATCTCCACGCATGGCTGGCGGACTTCCTCTCTAGTCGAAGTCAACGTGTGGCCCTGAATGGGTTTCTCTCATCTCCTCTTCCTGTTCAGGCTGGAGTTCCCCAAGCAGTGTTCTGGGCCCTGTGCTTTTTCTGGTCTTCATCAATGATCTCTCTGACTCTCTTGAAAATCCTCTCTAACTCTTTGCTGATGACTCTACTCTCTGTCGCTCCATTCCTCATCCCTCAGATCGGCAGCCTCCTCACTGTCTGCAGACCTGGACAAAATCACAGACTGGGCAAACAAGTGGAACATGTCTTTCAATCCTGACAAATCTCACACTCTTACGATGTCTCTCCGAAAAGACCGACTGGACAACCCTCCCATCCACTTTCTGAATAATCCTCTCCAAGAAGTTCTGTCACCCAAGCTTTTGGGTCTCACTATCTGCCATGATCTTTACTGGGAAAACCACATTTCAAATCTGGCCTCCAAAGCCAGTCGCCAACTGGGCATCCTCCGTCGTGAGAAGTCCTTCCTTGGCACACTTGAGCTCCTCACCACATACAAGGCTTTCATCCGCAGCTCAATGGAATACTGCTCTCCCCTCTGGGCTGGTGCTCCTGCCTCACACCTAGCTCGTCTTCACGCTGTTGAAACCAAAGCGTTCAGAATCATTGGAATCTCCCGCGATGAAGCTAACTCCAAGGGCCTTTCACTCACTCACCGCAGGCAGTTTGGTGGTCTTTCCGTATTCTACCGACTCCTCTCTGGCCTTGCCCCCCCAGCTCTCTCTGGGCTCTGTCCCCCAAATATTCCTACAGGTCGCACAAGATCTGCCTGCAACCCTTTTATGGTTAAACTGCCAAAATCAAGACTCTCTGCTCACCTTCACTCCTTCATTCCTCTTTTCTCCCACCTCTGGAACAAACTCCCTCACTCTCTTCAATCCCACTCCACCCTCCAGGTCTTTAAAACAGCTGTTCACCACCAGCTCTTATCTTCCCCCATCCAAAACCTTGATCTTTTCTACCCCCGCTAATTTCACCCCAAATCCACTTTTTTGAAATACCAACTTCTGTCCGGGAAGTCCTTGGTGTCCTTGTGTTTTATACTTCCCCAACCTCCCCCCCCCCCTTCCCACGCCTCCTCCCCCTAAGCCCTCTCCCTCCCACAGATCTCCTGATGTCCCTGCTCTCAAATGTTATGTTTGTGTGCTTCCCCTTCTCTCCCCATCTTGTCTTCCGCTCCCTCTTTTTGTATATTTTGTTTGTCTGGTTGATTTGTTTGTGAAATAAATGTTAGCTCTTTCACGAGCCTCGATTCAGTATACAAAAAAAAAAAAAAAAAAAAAAAGAGAAGAAGAGAAAGAAGAGGAAGATGAAGAGAAAGGAGAGGAAGAGAAGAAGAAGAAGAAGAAGAAGCAGAAGAGGAAGAGAAAGAAGAAGAAGGATTGTTTTCTCCAATTTGTGAAACTGGGGGCAGGAAGTAAGGATGCAATCCACAATTAAAGCTGAATTTACAAGGTTATGTTCGAGTTTAAGTAACAGAAGTTACTACCGTCCATCAAAACTTTAGACTAGTCAATCTACTTGGGACCATGGACTACAAAGCACGGATTAAGTCTGCGTGATTATACCGCATGGACATTTGGTCTGGCACAACTCGCTAACTGAAGGCACTCTCCAACATTTTATTTTTTATTGTAAAGGTAGTCACGTGATATCAAACACACCATCTCATGACGTCAACTCGCTCAGCATACCTACCCTCCCAATTACCTGTACAAAATAACACTATACAACAGGTCAAAACTCTTTGGAATCGAAACGGACTTGTTACGACGGGTTGCGGGTGTGAACACGGCTTACGATTCCCGTGCATGACTGTTTCACAGTTCCAAGTACAGAAGTCCAACAGCAATAGGACAATTTGTCTGCAGGTTAAACATAACACCATGAGCATGACTAGATTAATAGAACAGGTAGAGATTGAGGCACTACATTTCGCACCGATATATTGAGAAGCATGAAATTGGGGAGGAATGGAGGGAACGAGGAACGGAGGGGTGAAGGAGGAAGGGGTGAAGGATTTTGGGGAGTGGCAAGATTTGGCAAAAATGTCGGAAAATGGCCATTCGCTTCAAGTATGAATTCTGCAAATAACCTTTGAATAACACCAACATGATCATCACCCAAGGTTAACAAAACACTAATAGCCCTGACCTTTGCGGAAGGTTAATAAAATTGCAGTAGGTGAGGTGTGCAAGATGAAGAATGCCTCGTAAAACTAGGCTAGAAAGAAAAAGGAGGGGAAAAAAAATACATCGACTACAGTCTAGCCCAGGCCCAGCTGTTTTCCGCCATTGCTAGACATTAGAGAAATGCTTCACAACTCCAAGACCAAACTGCCTTTGACTGCCCCGCGTGAGAAGCTTTTCCCCGACCCCAGTTGTGAGAGGCACAACAAAGAGTCCACTCAAGTCAGAGCCTTTTCCCTGCAAGGCCTAGACAGTTTAAATAAGACAGTTAGTATCCGTCCCCGGTGCGCATGAAACAAGGTGAAATGCACCAGTACCTGCATTAAAATAGGCAAAATAAAGGACATGCTCCATAAACAATCAGATGAACAGAGCTCACAGAACATATCAAAGTTTATGATTCTCTGAACTGGCCAAGCACTACGAGCAAATAACCTCACGTCGATGAGACCTCAAATTCCGAGTAATGGCTGGGGTTTCGGGGGGGGGGGGCATGGGAAAAGGTGGAGGGGGTGCAGAGCAAACTTTACTGTAATTAAGATCTCGGGTTTTTCTCAAAAGGCGAGCCACCCGGTCCGATCCATCAGACACTCATTTCTCCCCTTTCCCGCCGGTCTCCCACACAGCTCTCGCTCTGCATACCCCAGCACAGTACAATGGCACTGCCTTCCTCAAAAAATGCAAAATGACATCGAGAAATAACATGGCAGCAAGAACGCAGGCGTGCACGGCAAAAGCATGGAGGGGGGCGAAGGGGTTGCAGCAGCGGGCCCTTAAACAGGACCCAGAATAATGTGGACATTTTCAGTAATTGCTCACATCTGTGCAAAGGCCTCCGCGACTGACAAGCTGGCCTCCATTAACTCACGGGGAATTTTCTGCGAGCCGGGCAAGCAGAGCCAAAATTGAAAGTGAAGGGTGGAATATAGCCATTTTGCTTCGCGGGACAGCACCATAAGTCCGGTGGTGAAGTTTACCCATCATAATGCTTTGCGCACATCGGTTTTAGGGCTTTCGGAGCATCCTTTAATAAAAAGAAGCACAGCGGAGAAAAGCCTGACGACATAAATGCGTCGCATCGTCTCCAAAGTGCTCAACGCTCGCTTTGAGGCTTCAACATAAAGACTAAGGGAAAGGAGGCGGATTTCGCGGCAATCAATATAGATACATGTGATCAAAAGTTTGTGCAATAACAAAACGTGGCGCAAAAGCGTGTTGATCAACATCTACACCATAGTGAACATTTGTATGGTGAGCCAGGTCCTTCAAAAGTCAAAAGTTTTAAGAAGAAGAATTGGTTCAAGTTTCTGACCTCATAATGGTGAGCCAGGTCCTTCAAAAGTTGCCATCCAAATTACACTTGGGTTGCCTGTGCAAGGAGTTTTCTTTTTCTGGAAGTACCCGGCTGCGGCGGTATCCTTGCACCACCACCGATTGGACTTTCTAATTTTCTTGCAGGGTCTGAGCAACATTTGGTGCCCATCACAAACTGCCCTGCCATCTTGGAGGGCATCTGATAGTCCAAATACAAAGCGTGAACTTGCGCCGCCTGTAAAAGCAAGGATGTGCAAGCGGTTCACCGCCCTCCCTGGATCCTTCATGAGCAGGTTAGGTTTTGATTGAGAGTATAATAGTGACGTTTATTCCTTCAGGGAGGGGCTCAGTTTCCAAATGTTAAGAATTCACGCATTCATAATAATGTTGCCTTCAGTTTGGTTTGAACCCATAACATCCATGATTCCAGAGCAGTGTCCTCACAACCCACTCTGTAACCGTACCCTAAAAGTAAGCAGATGCTCAAATTTTTTTTATTCTAATGAAATCCCATAACTTGTGGAAAGTTCTGCACTACCCACTTGATAAATCTCCTCGGTTGAGGTTTTGTCAGAAGGGGAGGAATTCAGAAAGCTGCCAATGGACAGAGATTGAGAGCTTCAATTTCACTTTCTAGTGTCTGCCCTTTGGTTAAGAATCACACAGATGCATTCTAGTCCTTGAACCAGGTGCGTCCATTGCTCACAAAGCTTCCCCAGAAAAAAATTATCTCATTAATTTGCTGTTAGAGGCCTCACATGGATCTGTCTACTCGATACCGAGAAGCTTTGGTTCCTGATGGAATCATCCATTAGTACTCTGCAGATAGGAACACTAACCGACAAGCATATAACCATACGCCGCAGACTCGGTGACGTAATGGTTTGAGCGTCCGCTCTGAGTCTGGCAGGTTTGGGGGTCTGACCATGACCCTGGCCGAATCACACCAAAGACTCAAGATGGTACGTGCTGCTTCCTTGCTTGCCGCTCAGAATTTTGAAAAAAGGTTCGAGCAAGGACGAACAATAGGTTGGCAGTCATTGCACAGGCCTTACATGCTTAATGGCCTCCTGCATTGAAGTTCCTTGTAAGGGACCTCATATTACACGTCACTGATACTCTTGCTCATTTCCAACATCCTCAAGGCAAGACGGTTTGCATCGATTGTTAGTTGGTCATCCAGAGCAAGAAGATCCTGCACGATTGCGATGATTGATCCAAAGCAAATAACATCACTGACCGACTTTTTTTTTTATCAATGTTTCTGACCTCATAATGCAGTTGATGCATATGTCCAACATGCTATAGAAAGCATTGTCCACTCTCCCACAAAGTCCTCCAACACACTCACTAACCCCCTCGCCTCCACCACCCCGCACCCACATATCCCAGCCGACTACTAATTTCCACCAACAGAAGCGGTAATGCATGTGCACCGTGCACTCCTGGAGACAAACATTCAGAAATGAACCAGGTGCCTTGAGACCAACATTGGAGATCATTATCTTCTCGGCTAGGCCATTCGTGTAGACACTTCGTAGCATTACAAGTCGCTGAGCATTTGATGAAAATGTGCATTTTCCTTCTTTGTGGCTAAAACAAGCCTGAAACAATAGTAACAGAGGCGAGATATCAGCAAGAAGAATTGGTTCAAGTTCAGTTTGAGACAAATTCTGCCTGTAGAACAATGAGGCAAGGCTGGAGCAATTAGCCCCTTCTTTGAACTCATTCACATCGCCAACATTGATGGATCTTTCCGATTTCAATCGCCTGCTTCAACACCTGGGAGGAAACAGCAGCTGAAACCGAATTGTGAGTGTACAAGACACAAGATCATTTGGTTCCAGCATCATCAACGAGCTTGGTCGCAAGATCCACTGCCATACTTCTGATAGCACAAAGCGGCAAAGACTCCTTGAGGACAATGAAGGTAAAGTAAAGGTAAAACCTCTGCATATCCTGCCAACATTTTTTACTTGCGAAAATCAAAGATTTTTCAAGTATATTGGTTGGGCTTGTGCACAATTCTGCTGTCTGTCTGTCTGTCTGTCTGTCTGTCTGTCTGTAAATTGCCTACAGGTCACAATTTTAAACTGATCTTTACAAAACTTCACCAAACGGCAGAGCTGGCCATAAGGAAGAAGCCTTTTAATGTTGAGGTCAAAAGATCAACATAGGCCAAAGGTCAAAAACTTGTCAAATTTCTAAAATCCTCAATTTTCACCCGATTGACTTGAAAGTTTAAGAGGATTTGCATATCACGTCACTGAATTCAACCACCAAGTATATTTGAGGTCAACATAGGCCAAAATGTCAACATAGGCCAAGTTTCTAAAATCCTCAATTTTCATCCGATTGACTTGAAATGTTAAGAGGATTTGCATATCTGGTCACTGAATTCAGCCACCAACTATTTTTGAGGTCAACATAGGCCAAAAGGTCAACATAGGCCAAGTTTCTAAAATCCTCAATTTCATCCGATTGACTTGAAATTTGAAGAGGATTTTCATATCAGGTCATTGAATTCAACCACCAATTTATTTTTGAGGTCAACATAGGCCAAGGGTCAACAACTTATTTTCGGGATTTCGCAAGTATCGTGCTATGAATGAATGAATGAATGAATGATCATTTTAAGGCCATTTACCCCGCTAGAGCGGGGGTTAGCCTTGCGGGCCCCATGACAATCATGGTTCCCTGTTTGAGGCAATGTTTTTTTTATATGGCCGGATGCCCTTCCTGACGCCAACCCTTGGTCGCCTCTTACGATGCGCAGGAATACGGTGTACCTATTCTAAACCGG
Organism: Myxine glutinosa; assembly: GCF_964187855.1. Lineage (NCBI taxonomy): Eukaryota > Metazoa > Chordata > Myxini > Myxiniformes > Myxinidae > Myxine > Myxine glutinosa. Next base: position 46,404,481 of record NC_136266.1, on the reverse strand, counting down.
GGTACACACCGTGATCATTCATCCCAGCAAGCTGGTACTCAATTTGCCGACCTCGGAAGGATGACAGGCTGAGTCAACCCCCCTGGCGTTAATTCAGCGATCGATCGGGATTCGAACCCAGGATCCTAGGATCCCAAGCCGGCACCCTAACCGCTAAGCCAACACCAGGCTATGTTGCTATGCGCAACATATTTCTTGTATTATTTATTTATCGGTTTCATTTAAAATAAGTGAAAATAATATAATGGTCCCAGAGAAATGCAACTCGTGTTTCCAAGCTGCCAAATGTTCGAGCTGCAAAATCTTAGGTCGACATTAATTCCAAAAACTTTTGAAAAAGGATAATCAACTTCATAAGGATTTCATCCCTTGTATAAATATTATATCTGGATGTTTGAAAACGTTTCAAGACAATCAGGTATAAGATGCTGGAATGCAACGAGAACATGTTTTGACATCTTTGCTTGAATTTAGGCCAAGATAGGTTTTTAACTTGGGTTCTTAAAACAATTCTGCAATTTTGAGCGGCGTGCATTCAGTCAAAGCTGCATTTTCACAGACGTTGCACAAGAACTCCATTCTCAGTTTTCACCACGGCAATGATGTCACCATCAAAATCAATCTTTAGACAAGTGCTTTGAATAAACAAAATCAGATCTATATGGATCTCAGATAACTCTCGAACCCTTCCCCATAATCATCAATGTAGAGTACTCTTTATGGAGAATCGGCGCTGTCGCAAGCAGTTTCTTGGCAAGGGTTATTCTAGGTGGTTTGCCTTTTCCTTCCCTGCAGTCAGTCTGGGCAGCAATTTGACATTTGTTCAAGGTGCCGGCGATAACTCGCTTACTCTTCGTGAGGTCTTTAATATCTGCTAACGACCGGTGCTGGCAGATGGGTCCTCCGACTTAATGTTCTTCCAATGGATGGAACACGCATTGATGCATCTCCATGCATGCTTCTTCTTCTTCGTTCATATTCGTTCTTCTTCGTTCATTGATCTCCATGCATGCTTCTTCGCAAGGCTGCAGGGTAGCATCATTGGCTGAGGGGGTGGCTGTGCCGGTGATGATGCAGTGCCCTCTGCTGGTTATGGCAAGAATTGGGAATTTGTTCAGGGTGCCGGCGATATGGGGTAATGGGTAATGAACGTAGAGCAGCAACGAAGGCTGGAAAGGGTGGAAATGCGAATGGTTCAGTGGATGTGCGGAGTATCGTTGAGAGAGAGGAAGACAAATGATGAATTGCGAAAGATGATGGGAATAGAGCCTGTAATTGATGCTGTGAAGAGGAACAGGTTGAGATGGTTTGGTCATGTGTTGAGGAAGGATGAAAGTTACTGGTTGAGAAGAATGATGGAAATGAATGTAGAAGGAAGTAGAGGACGGGGAAGACCGAGAAAGACTTGGCTAAAGGTGGTGGAAGAAGAAATGCGGGCAAGGGGGTTAACAAGGGGAGATGCAGAAAATAGGGCAAAATGGAGAATATTGTCATGGGGACCGCAAGGATAACCCCCGCTCTTGCAGGGAAAATTGCCTTAAAATGCATGTTGTTGTTGTTGTTGTTGTTGGTGCCGGCAATAGCTCGCCTATTATTCACGAAGGACACAGTGGGATCTTTAATGTCCACCTCCAACGAATGCTGGCAGACAGGACGCCCTTATAACGTCCATCCGAGGTATGGCACACACACTGATCAATAACCATGCCTGTGAAACACTTGTGGGTCAGGATTCATACCAAGGTTAGATAGCTTAGAGGTGAGTGTGCATACCATTAGGCCACCATATCAGCCCTCCCTGCATGCAAAACACCAGGATGACAGGTTATAGCTGGGTCAGGATTCAAACCCAGGCGAGGCCACTCAAGTGCAAGTAAGCATACCTCTAACGTAGCCTGGCAGCCTTCCTCCAACCCATAGCATCCAACAACCCAATGCTTTCAAATCAAACACGATACAGTAATGTGACCTGGTGGATTAATCTTGCATTTGACTAAAATGACATGAAGAAAATGGAACATTTTTGTTTCATGAGAAGGATTTACGTGAACAATAAAAAAACATAAACTGAATCATTTATGTTAGCATTTCTTATATTTCATCACACAATGTAACCTGAAGGGTCTCCAGTATTATCAGGGGCACATTGTGGCTGAAGAAGCGAATTTTCATTGTCTGTCATTGTATGAACCATCCTCCATCACAGTTGCATTAACTGGACAGTGGCGCCCTCTTCAGCTGGAAAATCGAATTGAGTCGAATCCAATTGTCTCCACACACTGGTGATGAAGGTGCACATGGCGCCGACTGCTGTCGTAATGGAAAGTGGGCAGAAGTTTCACAAAATAATTTATCACGACTTTGATATGAGGGATAATCGGACTGATGAGCTATAATATTCAGCCTCATATAATGGGATGCATGAGGGATGTTGAAAAGGATATAAGAATGAGATGCAAACAATTGTCCAAGATGCAAAGTGTTTTAACTTGTATTTTTTCCAAACAATTGTCCAAATGTATTTTTTCCAGTTTGAGGAAAAACTGAACAACAGAGTGTGGAAGATCTACAATCTGCCAGCAGGTGTAGAGGACAATCGTAACGAGCAGTAATTTTGAATGATGGGGAGGAAGAGCATGAGAGGACCCATTCAGGGAATTGATTTCACATGATAGAGGACGACAAAAAGAGAGCAAGTGAGAAGAGAGTTTAGACATTGGGAAAGTAGAAAGGTAACAAGAGCAGAAGATATACAGCACATGTTTGCGAGACCACTTGGGTGAATGTGGAGCATGATGAGACGCAGGGTGACTTGGTCTGTGATGTCTGTGCGACTCTCATCCTCTGTGTCAAATATATAAATGTGTCGAAGGGCTTTAGTCTCCACCGCCTCTCAATGGGCAGGTGAGAGGCTGGTGCATGAATGCAAAATGAGCAACCATACTCCATTGTATGTTTGATGACCCCCTTTGTGCACTAGGGAGTGACGAGAGGACAATTAAGGCCAACAGAGTATTCCCATGTCAGCTTTGGAGGCCATTTTGGTGATGTGATTTGCCCAAAAACTGGAGTTTATTGTCTGACAGAGGAGCTTAGAAGATGCACATATTCCAAAAGGTGGATCACTGAGGTAAATTTGTGGATTTTAAAGTTTATCTTTGTGGAAAGAGAGCGTGCCGACCTCCAAACGCGATTGTCCAGAACTGCAGACAAAGATGCCACCATTAATTGATCAAACAAGAGGGAGAATTGATTTGCAATACAAACCCCCTACCGGTCCCAATGAATGTTCTTTTTCCAAGTAAAATGGGCATAACTCCGTGAAAAATTGGCGAAACAGCCCAAAACTCAAACTTTTTCTGTAACTTATCACAATAGAGACATGTATCAAGTTTCAGTTGAATAAGTTATGGGGTATAGGAAAAAGGTGCAGAAAACCATAAGGGAGACAGCCAGATGGATGGACAGACAGAGAGCAAATCTACAGACCCTCTGGGTAGGGGACTAAAAATACTTCATGAAAACATTATTAAAATGAAGACTTCATATTGGTAGTACTCCTTAAAATGCAAGAAATGCAAGGTAGATATGAAAGGTTCCAGTGGAGATCATGATCCTAAGCACCCTACCTCCACCTCGTTCCCCCACTGCCACACACCATTCAAGAATGGATACCAAATAACATATTCTCGCCACAACCACTGTTGTCATAAACATTCTTACGTTATCTCCATGAACGCAACATCTTCAACTCACCTCACGAAACTGTTGGTTCTCCCTTTCTCGATGTTCCAGCAACGATTCCAGCCGTGCAATCTGAGATTCGGCCTCGGCCAGATGCCGAATTCCATCTCCGTCCACACCACCATACTCTCCGTCCGGCTCGTCTCCGCCATGTGCATGAGTCCGTCCACCAGATCCTTGCTGCAACATCTCGAGAAGTTTACGGATCGACTCATCACGTGAATTTAACGTTTGCTTCTGTGCCTCGATGCGCAGCTCCATTTCCTCCAGGGTTTGGCGAAGGAGGTACAGCTCCTTGGCTTGGCGCTCGTGTTCTGCACGAAGGCGCTGCACACTTTCCTCAGATGGTAGTTTATCACCAATACCACCACCCATAACGACCAGACTGCAACACAGCACATGAAACAATAGTTGCTTGACAATGATGCCCCAGCAGTGGAGAACCTCGACAAACTCGACTGGGATAAACAGTCTGACAAATCCAGCAGGAGTACAAATGAAAATCTCACAAAAAAAAAAAAAGGGGGGTGAAAAGTAGCAGCAGATGTTCAACTTCACTTGAACATCATGCAAAATAACCTTCTCAGATTACACCTAAAAATTCCTTCAATTTAAAATAAATTAAAACACATGCATGTACCATCAATGAGCAAATATTGAAGAATGCCAAGCCACCTTATACAGGCCGCTGAGACCGCAGAATTATTCTGAGTGATGGTGTATTTTTTTTTGAACTAAAACCTGATAAAAGTATGGTGAGTCAAAAGTCGCATTGTGAATACTCGCAACGGTACCCGCCCTATGGGCGGGGCTTCAATTGGGGGGCCCAAATGTAAAGGCAAAATATCAGAAATTGAAGGCTTTTTTTTTATTTAAAACGCTTCATATAAACATCTGTTGAATCATATCACACACAAATCTAAACAGTATATGGTGCCCATTTTGAAAAAAAGATTGAATTCTGCAAAACGGAAGCGGCCGCTACACGTCTTTCTCAGTCGCACGTTTATGTGTGAAGAGTGCGTGCCGAATCTGTAACACAAAAGCGGCCGCTACACCTGTTTCTCAGTCGCTTTGCACACGCTGCCGTGTTACTTCGGAGCCGCACGTTTATATAGGAAGAGTTCGTCAGGAGTCGATCTACTCTCTCCTGGTACGTAGAATAAACAGTATTTGTAGAATTTCAACAAAAGCCACATCACTGTTCATATCGGTAAATATTTATATTCCATCGTGTTTGGGAAAATTGGAAAATTGGAAAACTTGGAAAAAATTGGAAAAACAATATAGCCTATTTTACTCCTAGTGGTCCCAGAAATACCCACCCAAAATATCGTTGCGATCTGAGCCGTTTTTGCGGTACCTTCGAATGGACGGACGGACATTTGGTGAATTACAGTAAGATAATAAAGCATCTTCCACAATAAATCAGGAGTGTCTGTCTGTCTGTCCGTCCGTCCCTGAACTACTCCTTCAGTTTTGGGGCTAGCCCCGACGAACTTTCTGTGGAACCTTTTGGGGTCCCAGCAGATGTCCTAAGGTGGGTGGAAGGTTTCAAAAATTTCTCAATACAATTCTGATTTTGAGTTTCCATCCGTATGAAGTGTTGTATCCACTGCGTACGTATCCACTCTTGCCCGCCCCGGAAGATTTGTCTGTATTGGTTATGTTAGAACTGCATTTGTTTTAGATTACGTCACAAGTGTTTGTGACATTGTATTTTGTCATATTAATGGTATAGTATTAATTTGTGATTGGAATTATGCTGTTTGTAATGAAAATGTGGAGAGATCAAGTTTAAAGCAGAATGAGGAAATGATGTGAGGTTTTCCACCCATGAGATGCCACAATTTTTCATTTACATTCATGGATTCGGCATTTTCAGTTTCGCCATTCACAGCATATAGAAACATTATACTCATCTTCTGGTGGGGTCAGCTGCAGTAAATTGTTGCCCAAGTCATTCACGAATCGGCTGTTCATGCGTCCGTTCGACTGAAGGTGTCACAGGAATGTACTCGTACATTTTATTGGTTCATGGTTTGGCATTCACCGTTTCCGCATTGTCCGTTTGCATTTTGGCTCCCACCCATGCATAGCACGGGTACCTTGCTAGTGTATTGTGCATGTATACGAGTACATGTGAAAGACCCATTATCACACAACAGATGACCTGAAACAGGGTGCATAAAATGTTTTCAACTATCTCCCAAAACAAAAATGTTACATTCAATATCAAAGAGAACATGGAGAGCAATAAACTGTGCTGTGAAAAGGATGGTGCACACATTGATGTTATTGGCACTTAAAATGCCATTATGTGGGCAAATATGATGGAATTTTAGTATAATGCAGCAAGGGTGGATATGACAAACTCCAACATTGACATGTTGAAAAAAACACGTCCCCTTAGGTGGTAGTTGGTACTACAAATCATCTTCCTCTATCTTATGATATGAGAAACACTGACTCCCTTCAGGAGCATTGGCAGGTTGTCTCCCCCAACCCCCCCACTCCCCACTCCATACTCCTTACTCATGGGGTTTGGAGGGGGTGAGGGATAGGGGGTTGGGTTACCCTAGATACCACCAACACATCTGCAAAATTTGGTGATTGGGTGAAAATCGTAAGTCGTCTCCATCGACCCCTCAAATAACCACACCCACCATGAGGTCTACCAGCACACAAGGAAAATCTTGTGGAGATCTGACCAGCACTATTTTTTTCTTTGATTTTCAAATGTGCATACATACAGAGAATTGCCTTATTTAATATTAGCAGGGGGTGCTAATTTTTTGTGGGGGCCTTCAACACTTCCCTACACCCTCTAAGGAATGGGGTCGGGGATGATTTAATATTACCTTTCACATAGCTACAAAGGCTTTTCCACTGTAGACAACAAACACAACAACAGGCATTTCAAGGTCATTTTCCCTGCTAGAGTGGGGGTTAGCCTTGCGGTCCCCGTGACAATCTTCTCCATTTTGCCCGATTTTCTGCATCTCCCCTTGTTAACCCCCTTGCCCACATTTCTTCTTCCACCATCTTTAGCCAAGTCTTTCTCGGTCTTCCCCGTCCTCTACTTCCTTCTACATTAATTTCCATCACTCTTCTCAACCAGTCACTTTCATCCTTCCTCAACACATGACCAAACCATCTCAACCTGTTTCTCTTCACAGCATCCATCACAGGCTCTATTCCATCATCTTTCGCAATTCATCATTTGTCTTCCTCTCTCTCAACGATACTCCGCACATCCACCGAACCATTCGCATTTCCACCCTTTCCAGCCTTCGTTGCTGCTCTTCCATCATTGCCCATGTCTCGCTCCCATAAATCATAACACTTCTCACACATGCAGCATACACCTTTCCCTTCAGCTTCAACGACACTCCCCTCCTCGTCAGCATGCCACTCAGTTCCCGAAACTTCTTCCATGCACATCTCACTCCAGCAACCATCGCCGAGTCTGATCCACCTTCTCCATTCAACATGTCTCCGAGGAAGCAAAATGTTTTCACACCTTCCAGCTTCACGCCATCTCCAAGATCCAACTCATATCACCTTCGTCTTTCCGATATTCACCTTCAGACCTTTTGCCTCCATACATTCCTTCCACTTGTTCATCTTCTCCTTCAGTCCATGCATACTCTCCCCAATCAACACCAGATCATCTGCATACAACATCTCCCACGGAAAACCCTCCTTTACGTTCCGAGCCAGCACCTCCATCACAGCTACAAATAGTAGTGGACTTAGTACCGACCCCTGATGCACTCCCATCTTCACCTCAAACTCACCACTGTTCCCGTCCTTCATCCTTACAGCTGTGCGCGCTCTCTCGTACATTGCCATCACTACTCTGATCAACCATTCCTCCACTCCTAACTTCCTCAATGCCCATGTCACGACTTCATGTGGAACCCTATCGAATGCTTTCTCCAGATCAACAAACCCAAGAAACAACTTCTTCCTCTTCTCCATGTACTTCTCCTGCAACTGCTTCACAATAAAAAGCACGTCTGTCGTTCCTCTTCCTGGCTTAAATCCAAACTGCATTTCGTCGATCTTCACTTTCTTCCTTATCCTCCTCTCCAACACCCTTTCCAATACCTTCATTCCATGCTCCAATAACTTTATCGCTCGATACGAGCCACACTCCAGAGGGTCACCTTTCCCCTTGTATAGAGGGACGAGGGTATGCCTGACTGAGTGTCTGACTGACGGACACCGCACGATGCTAATACCTGACCTGAACAATTTTCATTCGAGGTGAGCTAAAATGGGGGTGGGGAGATATTGTAATTGACACCGTCTGTCCATCTGTCCGTTATTCCATCTCTTCCTACTGTATTTTGCACTGTAGAACAATTCTGTAGACTATGAGCTGTTCCTACACACTGTAGAACGATTTTAAAAAAGAATCCCCAGAAAGCAAACTTTTCGCTCACTGATGAATTTTCGAAAGTTTGACGAAGCGCGCGCTCGTACGCACACACGCAAACACACACACACACACACACACACACACACACACACACACACACACACACACACACACACACACACACACACACACACACACGCACGCACACGCACACACACACACACACAAACACACACACGACTTATAGATAGTAGGATGGAGTATGATATGTTGTGATCAATAAAATGTATTTTTGCTACAGCACATTACCCACTGAAGGTGGGCCGAGATGGATACTCCCTCCCAGAGGTCTGGGCAGGGGTGCCCGCTATTATTAATAAAATCAGCTTGTATAGGTGTCTTCCTACATTCCATACATATATATTCCCTACATAAAAATGCAAATAAAATACTTGTAGAGGGTAACGTGACTCCGTGACAGGCTGTATATATATATATACATATGGCTCCGTGACAGGCTGTATATTGCTGATATTTCGACTTGGCCTTCATCTGAGCGCAAGAAGAGCTAATGATCGCTTCATCAGCAGCATCTCAATTTCCACAGTTGTAAATGTATTCTCATCAACCTTCAGTTGATGAATGTTTATCTTGTTCACCAACAAAGAGTAGCACTAGCATAGAGACGAGTATCCAATTGTATTTGACAGGTGCTTAGCACATTCCTCGGTCACATCAAACCGTTTTGTGCAAACTACATCCTGATAACATCTTTCATTTGGGACCTTCAATTCAAATACGACCTCTCTCCAATGTTTTAATGACCTCTGCGATGTTCTGGAAAAGCCTCTTCCTTTTTGCAGACTACACCACATTGTGTTGCAGCCAACCCTCTGCTAGGCAGACGATAGCTGCGTCTCTCACTGCCGATCTGGAAATGGTTAGACTCTGGTCTGATAAATGGAGCATGTCCTTCAATCCAGCAAAGTTACAGTCTAGCCTTATGTCTCTGGTATGATCACCAAATGAACCGATGAACCGACAAAACTATTTTGTTGGTCATCCACTATAACAGGTTTAGTCTCTTGAACTGCTCTGCCTCACCATCATCCCTTTCCCCGGTTGACGACATGGCAAAGTTGGTCTCCAAAGTCAGGAACAGACTGGGCATCCTTCTTTGATCCAAGTCTTTCCTTGGAAAATCAAAACTACTCTCAGTCTACAAGGCCTTTGTCCGTACCTCAATAGAGTACTGCTCACTGCTATGGGATGGCACTCCAGCATAACAAATGTCTCTCCTGGATTCTGTGGAATATAAAGCTCTCAAAATTATTGGAATCTCCCATGATGAGGCCAAGGCACAAGGTCTGTTGCTATCAAATTGCAGCCAGGTCAGTGGTCTCTATGTTTTCTACCGTCGATTCTCCAACATTTCTCTCCCAACTCTCAGTTTTCCATACTCCCCCAGCAACTGCAAGATGCACACGTTCTTCCAGGAACTCTCTCCTGGTTAAGCTTCCAAAATCCAGGCTGACTGCACACCTCAACTCTTCTATTCCTCGTTTCTCCCACAAATGGAACCACCTTCAAAAGGCTGTTCTGTCTCACTCTTTCCTCCAGGACTTAAAGCAAGCAGTGCACCGCCATCTCTTGTCATCCCCATTCTGACACATGACCGTTATTACTCCCATTAGCCTTTCCTAACTCAACCATTTTACTTGCTAGTTTCTGTTTCGTCCCTTCCTCCTCACCTTTCCTGTTCATTCATTCCTTGATGTTTGTCTCACTGTCACTTACACCTTGCTCTTCCATGAGCCTCACTCCTGCAAAGAAGAAAAAGAAGAAGAAAAGAAAACATTCACAAAGAATGACAATTTTTCACAAACTGGTGCTGAAACACTGCAGTGTGCTCCAAAAGGTTATGTTGTGCTTTTGAACCGAAATTGTATGGTGACATGGTAAAGATCATTCCCAGGGTTTCAAAAATAGGAATGAACCAACTCAGACCAAACTCTGACTCAGATTAATGGTGGTGGAGAAACTCCGAATAAAGTTTGGAAAGGCAAGTTATGGTGGCGTCGTACCTTGTACCACGTCCAGCCACCTCTCCTTGGAGCAGCTGTGCCAGATCCCTCTGCACACGCAACTCATCCTGCAGAGCGTGCACCGTCAGCTGCAAACCCTGGAGAATGCACGCGCACACACACGCACACACACACACACACACACACACTGAAAAACTGCCTTCATATCCTGATAAGCATCACCTTTTTAATTGTGAGTTGGCACTTCAATGTACTGCAATATACTGTTCGAGCCAAAGTCGTGTCGGTGAGTATCAAAAGAGGAACTATGAATGAGAATGAATAAAACACTTCCACTTTCCAATGACCTCTTTCTGTTCCGACGGATGACAGCACAATGGCTCTGAGCTGCCTCCCACAATCAATTCTCAATTCCTTAAATGGATTGACCATTTTATCTTCCTGATCTATAACCACCCTGCTGTCTCCATGAATCGTGGGTCTTCAGTTCCAATACCTGACTCAAGAGTTATCGGCTCTTAACCAACTTGGTCAAAATTACAAGCAATAAAAAATAATCACTTGTTTGTAACTGTGCACATGAGTCAGGCTTACATAGGCTATTAAATTCATCATCTTGCACCTTGCTGTAGACAACAACGTTTTACGACTGCATGCGGACAACGTCACAAATGCTAAGGATGTACATGAACAGTGAACCATTCCACAATATCAATATTCTTCAATCTTCAACTCCCACTATGACTGTGATGTCTTTGAAGACATCCCTACCATGAAGCTCTTCAGTGTACATCCAAAAATAAATAATGCAATCAACACTTAAGTATACACACTCAACTGTGTGTCTGACCATATAAACTGATCACCAAAATCAGCAACACCTGATTCCTGAAAAACTAAGGTGGCCAAGCACAACTCTACGGTAATAACATCCCATAACATCCAACATTCCAAACAAAATTCTGATATCACTTGCAAAAAATTTCCTCCTTTTCTCCTTTGTCGCAAGGTGGCCTGGCCTCAACACGTTAGAGTTGAGATGATTTATCAGTGTTGCATTTATAACTAGAGAGGTCATAGAACACGTTACCCAGCACAGTGTTCAAGTGTACACAGTACTTATATTTAAATTAAATAATGATTTAAAGATTGTTTTTAAAAATTCCGGAAGTTTAGCACGATTGCAGCAGTCTTATTTATACATCACCGTAATACACCACCCTATTTAACATCTCTAAGTACAACTAAATGGAAGGGATTTAGAAGTGACATAACAGTGATTTGTGTTCTTCAGTGTTTAGGTATACAATTAACTTTGAATAAAACAAGCACAGATACATTCAAAGTACACCGCCCACATGCCAAAAATTTTTTAAAATAACATCCTCCAACGCGGCATTGCCGGGGTGCCTTCAGTGCCCAGTGATGCGACCATGCAGCACATATAGATTGTATTGGGAGGGAGAAGTGTACAATAATCAATTGATGAATTACATAATTAAAATCAATAAATAGTAATGGTAAAATAATTTCTTAATCAATTGGCTTGTCCTAAGCATACCTCAACCACCAGTGTTTCATCCGAAGCTGTAACTTTTTGAAAATTGATTAAATAAGTCATTAATCAGAAAAAATTAAATAACTAATTGATTAATCGACAAATCAATAAATAATCAATTAATTGATTTATCAATAAATCAAAAATATCCTTTATAGCCACATCACTTGGTCACTGTCATGTCTGAATATCAGCTTCATAGCTCAAAAGGTGCCTGAGATATTGCCAAGATAGATATTGCCAAGACTATTGCCTGAGAATATTGCCAAGATATTGCCATTAGTCCATTAGTGGACGCGCCCCTCACGCCCGACTTTTGGGCGGCCCCGGCAGGCCGTTTGTTTTGACGTTCCGTGACAGGCCCCGCACCCCCACCTCCGGGCCGACCAGGCGACCGGAATGAATCCCGGTGTCCCGATCCGAACCTTCAGAGCGGGCCGGCTGGGGAGTGACCCCCAGCGGGCGGCTGGGGAGATATTGCCAAGAGAAAGAAAATAAATAAGTGATTAATACCAAAAAATAAATAAATAATAATCATAAATAATTAAATAATTAATAAACTGGCTAATAGAATACCTAAACCACCATCATTTCATCCGAATCTGTAACTTAAAAAAAAAAGAAAAAAAAAGTCATTAATCAAATAATTAAATCATTAATCGATTAATTGATTAATCAATAAATCAAAAATTGCCTTTATAGTCAAATAACACTCAAAAGGTGCCTAAGATAATGTCAAGATGAGAAAGGAAATAAATAAGGACTTAATTTATGGATAATAATTAAGTAATTCATCAATAATTGATGAATAATTTCCTCACCGCAGGCAGGTTGGTGGTCTTTCCATCTTCTACCGACTCCTCTCTGGCCTTGCCCCCCCAGCTCTTTCTGGGCTCTGTCCCGCAAATATTCCTACAGGTCGCACAAGATCTGCCTGCAACCCTCTTATGGTCAAACTGCCAAAATCAAGACTCTCTGCTCACCTTCACTCCTTCATTCCTCTTTTCTCCCGCCTCTGGAACAAACTCCCTCACTCTCTTCAATCCCACTCCACCCTCCAGGTCTTTAAAACAGCTGTTCACCACCATCTCTTATCTTCCCCCATCCAAAACCTTGATCTTTTCTACCCCCGCTAATTTCACCCCAATTCCACTTTTTTGAAATACCAACTTCTGTCCTGGAAGTCATTGGTGTCCTTGTGTTTTATACTTCTCCCTCCACCCCCCCCCCCTTCCCATGCCTCCTCCCCCCAAGCCCTCTCCCTTCCACACATCTCCCTGCTCTCAAATGTTGTGTTTGTGTGCTTCACCTTCTCTCCCCATCTTGTTTTCCGCTCCCGCTTTTTGTGTGTTTTGTTTGTCTGGTTGATTTGTTTGTGAAGTAAATGTTAGCTCTTTCACGAGCCTCGATTCAGTATACAAAAAAAAAAAAAAAATCGATTAATCAAAAAACAAAAAATACTGTTTTTTCCAAGCACACGCTTGTTGTATTGTACCAAAATTGTACCAAATTGTACCATTGTATTGTACCAAAATTTCAGCTTCCTCAAAGGATGGCTGAGATATCGCCCGGACAAACAAACAAACAAACAAATGAAAAATCGGTCAGAGACCGAGGACTTGCCGGAATGTACTTTTTTATCGGCCATTTTGGACAAATATGGCGGCCGAACCACGTGACCGATGACGTCATCATTATTTGTTTTCTAAGCTAATTTATTCCTTGATGATGCTCAAGAAATTTCATCTTGATCGGATGAAGTTTTGTACTTGTCGAATTATGACGTCATAATGGAGGCACCAATGACATCATTATTAACAAATTTTGGACGTCATAATGGACGCACCTATGTGTTCCGACTTAATCATTAACATATTTTATTCCCCATGGAGAGTTCTTTACAATGAGCCATGTCTCAATTTTTTCTATTCAGCACTTTCGGAGATATAGAGGTGCAAAGTTTTTCCGTTTTTCCAAGATGGCGGCCGAACCACGTGACCGATGACGTAATCATTATTTTTTTTTCTCCACCAGTTTATGCCGACATGGCGTTCAAGAACTTGCATCTTGATCGGATGGTTTTGTACTTGTCGAATTATGACGTCATAATGGAGGCACCAATGACATCATTATTAACATATTTTATTCCCCATGGAGAGTTTTTTACAATGAGCCATGTCTCACTTTTTTCTATTCAGCACTTTCGGAGATATAGAAGTGCAAAGTTTGTTTTTTTTCCCAAGATGATGGCTGAACCACGTGACCAATGACGTTATCATTATTTTTTTTCTCCACCAGTTTATGCCGTCATGTCGCTCAAGAAATTGCATCTTGATTGGATGAAGTTTTGTACTTGTCGAATTATCAAATTATGACGTCATAAGGGAGGCCTTGGGAAGAGAGTTCAAAATTGGGCACAGTCTATTCCAGGGCAAGACAAATATGTGTGCAAAGTTTGGCGATTCTACGTGCAACGGTGTAGACGTAGTGCTGCGCACAGACAAACAAACAGACAATCAGACAAACCAACCGATCAACATACTTGCCGGAATATTTTCCGGCAAGTAACAATAAAGAAACCGGAGTGAACACTGAGTACTCCCTTTCAGTGCGCGTCATCACCGAGCCCGATGACATCATGCAGTGCCTGGGGATGGAATACGAAAGGAGCGGTGTACAATAAAAATTGTAAAAGTATTAGATATTTATTAATTCTGGAATTTACTGCTGTTGCAGTCGATTACACCACCCTATTTAACAAGTACATTAGTTATTCACACCTGTTGTTTTTTGTGTACCTTTATAACGTCCTTCGAAACTAACTTTCCTGTTTGGAATGATTTTCAATGTTGTTTTGAAAACGATTTTCAATGTTGGCCAGACAGACGGCCAGAATATAAAAAAAATTCTCTCACTCCTCTCCATGCATGTGTGAGTCACTCGGTAGAGTGCATACCTCCAGGCTAAACATTTTTTTTTTGTACACATGGTTGAGGCTCGTGCAAGAGCACGAGTACACTGAACGGATCACGACACAAGAGGACTAAAGGAACAGTAGAGAGAGAAGCGAAACACCAACAGCAGAGTTGAAAGGCAAGATAGAGGGAAGTGAACAGATAATTGATGTGGGGAGGAAGGTGCGACAGGAGAGGATGCATGGGGTGGACAAGATGGATACAGAAGGAAACTCTTCGGAGGGAAAACTGTAAATTTGGTGAGAAGGGAGAAGGGTTTTGGGGGATGAGGGGAAGGGGGATAACGAGGGTAGAAAATATCATGGCTTTGGATTGGGGATGATCTGAGATGGTAGGAAACAACTGCCTTGAAGACCGGAAGGAAGAATGAGATTGAAGACAGTGTGGAAGCAGATTCAACAGGTGGGACAAACAAGAATGCATGAGTGGAGATGAGCAGTGATCCTGGATTTAGGTAGTTTCACCAGAATGGGGTTAATGGTGGACCATGTGAGCCCTGCAGAAACTTGGGAGGGGCCAGGAAAGATCATCAAGTTGAGCAAGATGAGCCAGTCCAGAGGGGAGAGCCATACTCCATCAGGCTGCGGATGAAGGCCTTGTGGGTGGATAGAAGTTCAGGCGTGCCAAGGAAGGACTTTATATGACCGAGGATGTCCTGTCGGTGTCTGGCTTTGGAGGCCAACTTTGAAAGGTGTTGTGCCCAAGAAAGATCATGGCTGATAGTGAGACCCAGAAGTTTGAATGCCTTAATTTCCTCAAGATGATTGTTAAGAAAGTATATGGCAGGTTTGCCAGACGGTCCTTTTGGAGAGGGATAGTGATTGCATGAGATTTATCAGGACTGAAAAACATGTTCCAAGTGTTTGACCGGATCTGATCCGGATCTTCTGAGTCTCGCTATCAGCACCCAACACTTGACATGTCCACCAAATTTGTCCAAATCCATCCATACTTTTTTAAGACATCCCGTCACAAACAGACAAACAGGGTTGAAAACACAACCTCAGTCCACCTTCAGTTGCGGAGGTAACAAGGTATGCTTTTAGAAGCATTTGCTGAACTTTTGAAAAAAAACTTATGAAATGACCAATGAACGAACTTTTGTGTGCTTGTAAAACTTACAGTTTGTCTCCAGATGAATGCGCCTGGATTCAAACAGGTTTAAAGACAGACAGAAGTTTCATCCACACTTTTTATCTATATGAGATTGAGGCTCATGGAAAAGCAAGGTGACAGGGGGTAAAAAGGCAACATACTGACATTGGGGAAGTGGGGCCACAGTTGGACACATCAAGCAGGAGAATGAATGAACAGGACAATAAGAGAGGGGTGGGGGCAAAAAACAGCAACCTGCAAGTTAGAGAGTTGGGTTCGTTTGGTAGGGGTAATGAGGGTAGAAAATTATTGTTTGTGAAATAAATGTTAGCTCTTTCACGCGCCTCGATTCAGTATACAAAAAAAACAAAAAAAAAAGTTCGCAGGGAGGGATGGGGGCTGACAAACGTTGGGCGAATTTACGTAGTTGGTAGTAATAAAAGGTGGAGCGGTCAGATTACTCCCTCTCCCCTAACAAAACCGGCCTACATCGTATGAAGCTTTGGGTTATGTAGCATCATCACATTTAAAGGCCTGTTGCGAAGTCAGGAGCAACCTTCTGCATCACAAAATAAACTTTAGAATACATCCCTTAAATTCATAGATTGAGTGAGGTTTTTGGCTTCCAGTTCTTTCAGGTGGCCGCCATGAGGTGATAATTATGGATATGGTCCCAAACATACAAGGACTTCTGCAACCGCCTCCTGGGTGTGGACCGTGCATTTGACCGAGGCTTACACAGTGGAAATGGCAAGCCATGTTCAATAGCAACATGATGGATATTGTAAAGTGTGTTTCATTGGTACCTGAAAGTGAGCAGAAGCAAGTGCTCGGATCTTTAGTTTGAATTTGTGAAGTTTCATTGAAATCGGAATTGTTTTGTTCAAGTTATTTCCAATATAAGATGTCTGGTCTTATCTGGAACAGTCTGGAGATAACACACAACCTTTTGTTTCAAAATTCTACAAAAACACGTCAGCCATAAAACGGTAGCCAAGCAACTCGCATCTCGCAGCTCTAAGGCTAGCCGAGAGATATAATGCGGGCGGACACAGTGATGGATCGTCGCATCATTTTATTGAAAGGACAATCAATCCGAGGGCGAGCCGCTGGTGTAGGTTGGGAAAATCAATGTCTACTGCACAGCAGAGCAGAGTTTCCTAATCTAATCATGCACATTTGCACCTCATCCTCAGGTGGTTTGAGAATTATTTCATTGGTTATTGCAACGATCTGCTTTTTACTTTTAGGTGGCATCTCTTCACTGACACCAACTCAAAATATTTTGACTTGGCAAAATGAAAGTCACCAAAATAACTGTTACTGCATTGCTTTGTGAAAACTAACTCAGAACATGATATAATTGATAAATATTGATATCAAAAAAGTTTTCTTGACGTCATTATCACTGTCATTACCAAATTGGATCATAGGTTCTTCTTCTTCATTCATTGATGCTCTTGAATCTCTGTGCCAGTTCGTTCAATATACGTCAAAATTGCAGGAATTACTTAAGTCAAGAATATGCGCAATAAAATAATACATTTGTCATTATTACTTGTTAAATATTAAGAACGTTCCAGATTCAAAGCAACAAGAAAGTTCCAGTGTTTATAAAGCTTTCATTGTTTGGAAATGTTTCTGGAATGATCAAACTTAACTCATGCAATCGTCTAACCTTCGAAAGTGCTAGGTTCGAGCATGCAATTGCATCATCATGTGACCTTAAAGTCATGTCATGGTTTTACCTGCTACTGGAATCATGATCTGTCTCATAGTCAAGTGGTCGGCGACTAAACTGACCAACCCACCAACCTTCGTGGTGGAGAGGGTGTCTCGACCTACTGACTCCCTGTGCTATGGGATTAAAACAAAGACTAGTTGAAACAAGGGTGGATAAGCTCTCTGAGTGTTGGAGCCAACAACCATCCAGGGGGTTGTGTCTCCCCTGAAATTACTAAAACCCACTGGGGAGTAGCAGGGATGGATGCGCTTACTGGCAAAATATATTTCTGGAGACAATGGCACATGTCTGCAGTTCCTAGTAAACTAGCTTTCTCCCAAGTTAAATACGACTGCAGGGAATCTTTCAAGGTCCCCAGTTGTTATACAGTTGGTTGTGCACCACTGGATCAGGCTCCTGGGAGTCCAGAGGGTGAGTCAATGGCTTGTGCGAACACCGACACACATTAAATGCCTGTGCAGGCATGGTGGGAAAATGCCTTGTGGCATGTAGGCGATGACGGCAGGACCAAGGAGCTGGAGGCCATTAGTCAAAGTTCTGCACAGAGGCAGTTCAGGAGGGATAGTCGTGCTGTGCTAAGAATTTAAAAAAATAATCACTGGCATATTGCTCTTGGAACTTGGAACATTCAAACTCTGGCTGACATCTACATAAATAAGAAACCCAAAACAATCTGAACTGCCACGATATAATATTGAAATTGCAGCACTCTAGGAATCGAGGCTTGTAAATCAAGAAAGCCTGAAATAAAAGACCTTAACCTTCTCCTGGTCCAGGAAAAACTGCTGATAGAAGAGAGGCTGGAGTGGGATTAGCCATTTCACAGCAAGGTGATTGGCAAAACCTTACGGTATACCCTATTGCCATCTCAGACAGACAGATAAGCCTAAGGCCCCAAATCTATAAAGACACACATGCGACAAATCTCTGTTGTGTGCACCTACCATGACAAACAATGAGGAGGTAAAATATGTACTCTAATCTGATACATACTCTTGAAGCTAATCCACACTCTTGACAAGCTCCTTCTGATAGGAGAATTTAATAGCAGGGTTCGAACGATCTGTAAAGACATGTGGCCATGTTCCGGGTGCTTTTGGAAAACGCAAGCCCAACTCCAATGGTGACAAATTACTTGAACTTTACAAAGAAAGGGGCCTGGCTATCATGAACACGTTTTTAAAATAATACCTGACTAATAGTACTTTTCTTAGAAACATTAAAGATAAAAAAGGTACCACTAACGTGACTATGATTCCAAGACGATCAGATATTAATGACGTGCTATCAACTCGAGTCATGTGAGGGGCATATTGTTCACCTGATCACTTCCTCATTAGCAAGTATTGGTAAACTAAAGAGAATGTGGGCCAAACCAAAGCAGGGACCAAAAACTCTGAATAAACTCAATGTGCACAAACTAGGGAATGTTATCATCTAACATCTAACTTAAAGCTCGAAAAATATATGTTTTTTTTTTCAATCAAACATCCCAAGAGGTTCTTGATAAAATCCAAGGAAATATGCAGATAGGTTTGATGAAAATATAGAGACCATGCAGCTCTTATATGCAACACTGATAGTAAATAATGCCGTCAGTAGCCGGAACATAAGATCGACCCAGAAAAAGCTTAGAATAGTCGAGGCAGAACTACAGTGTAAAGTGAGAAACATGAGGAAAATAGAATGACACTTGGAAGAGCGCATACCTCCACCAAGCTGAACAGTTTACCTTTTGTTTCCACTGATAGGCCGGATTTGTATCAGGACCTCAATCAATATCTAAACACCTTGTTCTTGTTACATAACCAACTCATCCACCAAGTATTGTTATAATTTATTCACAACTTTTTGAGATATCCTGCTCACACAGACAGACAGACAGACAGACAGACAGGGATGAAAACATAACCTACAGAATGTCTACTTTCGGTGATGCAGGTAATGAGTGGTGGGACAGTAAGGCTGATGATCTTCAATATCTTAGTGATATGAAGAAAATGAAGACATTTCACGCAGAGCTATAAACCTGGATCTACATCCTCAAAAATTGTTCCAACCACGAACGCTGATGGTTCTCAAACTTTTCCATCCAAAGATGGCGTTGTCAACCGCTGTAAGGAATACTTTCAAGACCTCATCAATCATCCATCCCACTTCAAGTGTTGATGCACTTTAAAACTTTGAACAACTGCCAGTTCAAGAAGAGCCAGGAAGCGTACCGACAAGGGCAGAACTGTCAAGCGCTCCAAAGGAACTAAAAATGGGAAGGCTCCAGGATTGGATCGTATTCCATCAAATTTCTGAAACATATGGGCATTGCTCTCAAGAGGCTATTGCTAAATTTATTTACGCATTGCTGGGAAATGGGCAAAAAATTTCCACAGGAATTTAAAGATTCCATGATTATCACAAGCAGAATTCCATTAGCAAAATATGGAAATCATCAGGGTATCTCTCTCTTCTTGTTTCTATCTGGGAAAGTTGAGAAAAGTGAAATATTTGATGTAAGTCATGGACTGAAACAGAGGTGTACGTGTCAACAACACATATATTTATTTACTAGAGTATTTAATAGAATTTCCCCAGGGAAACACCAGGTAATTCAGCTAGTTTACAAGATTACTCACTGCAGGAATAAGATCAACAAATTATTACAGCTCAAAAGGTATTTACATTAGAACGCAAGGTCCTTCCTTGGCATACCTGAACTCCTATCCATCTACAAGGCCTTTACCTGCAGTTTCATGGAGTACTGCTCTGCCCTCTGGGATGGCTCCCCTGCCTCACATCTTGCTCAGCTTGATGATGTGGAAACCAGAAACCAAGGCTTTCAAAATCATTGGGATCTCCCATGATGAAGTCTACGAGCCTATCACTTCGCCATTGCAGACAAGTTGGTGGTCTCTCTGTCTTCTACCTCCTCCTTTCTGGTCTTGCACCCATTGCCCTTTCCGTGCTTTGTTCTGCCCCCCCCCCCCCCCAAGGTTTCTGCCAGGCACATAACGTCCACCATCAATCCCCTGTTGGTGAAACTCCCAAAATCCAGAAACACTGCTCACCCCCACACATTTGTTCCTCTTTTTCCCCATCTGCGGTACCAACTTCCACATTTTCTTCAAGCTCACCCTTCCATCCAAGTCTTCAAGACATCTCAAAACCATCTCAGTTCATCCCCCATCCAAAACTATGATCTTTTCTACCCTCTTTAAACTACTCCCTCCCTCATCAGACTTCCAAATTTCCAGTATTCCCTTCCTGAAAGTTTTCTTCTGTATCCATCTTCTCCAACCCGTGCATCCTCCTCCATCCCTCATTCCTCCCCACACCCACTATTTGACCTAGTCTCCCTCTATTTATGTCCTTCAACCCCTGCTGTTGGTGTTTCCCCCCCCCCCCCACCCCCGTCTCTCTCGATGGTTGCTTTCGTTATGTTGCATCCTGATCTGTTCAGTGCTCGAGCTCCTCCACAAGCTTCGACTCTGTATACAAAAAGAAACAAACAGGTGGTGTTTTTAACCTTGGAAAACTGAAGGCAAACAAGATAACTTTTTTTAGCTGACGATGCCACCCCTATTACGTCCACTTTGAATTACATGCAAAGAACTCTCAACTTATTCAACATAGCTGCCACAAGGTTCGGCCCTACCATCACTATAAAGAAAACAGAATTTCTGTACCAGGTAAAATTTAACACTACCACCTACAAACCCTCCACAGTAAAAACAGTGCACGGATCCACTCACTGGGGAATCACTGCAACCAGCACCACACCTTTAGAGATGGAGATAAACAAGCGTGTCCAAGCTGCTTCTGATGCTTTTGGATGTTTAGAAAAGAGAGCCTGATCACTTCAAGCTACATAGAGCTTTTGGCCTTACTGCATTGGTCTATTCTGCTGAGACATACTCTTTATACAGAAGGCACAACAATAGCTTCAATAGTAGAACACAATCAAGACACTTGAGGATAATATTGAGCATCAAGTGGCAGGTCAGCAGGATAAAGTCTCCAATGATAAAGTCCGAAAGCATGCCAACTCATTTGTTCACAGCTCCGCTGCACAGGCCACGTTGCCAGATCGGTTGACAATAGATATCCCAAAATAGCCTTGTATGTCAAACTTAAAGAAGGTACTCGGCATGTGAGGGACAAAAACTGCGATAAGGATGTTTTGAAATGGCCTCATGAAGCGTCAGAAATCAGTATTGATAATTGTGAAGAGCTTGCTCAAGACAGGTCAACGTGGAGAAACAACGTGACAGCTGGAATGAAGACCACGGAAGCAAATGTGGAACGACAGTACATCACAAAGAGACAAAAGACATAACTTTTCTCCTGGCTGCAGATTTCACTGGTGCAGCCAGTGCAAAATAACTTTCTGGGACTCCGTGGGACTAATGCCGCATGTCCGGAACAACCATCAGAACGTTTTCCACCATCAACCTCCTCATCATGTACCATGCTCGATACAGCATGTCGGTTTTGCTGAAGCAGTTTCTTGACTCGGGTTACAATTTCATGGATGGATCACCACTCCGACACAGGAAGTCAGGACAGGAACTTACAACTTGTTCTGGGTGCCGGCGATAGCTGCTCTTCACGAAGGACACCATCCCATTTTTAACGTCCACCAACGAATGCTAGCAGATGGGATGCCTATTTTAACGTCCATCTGAGGGGCGGCACACATTGATGCATCACCCTGCCTGCGAAACACCACGGTGACAGTTTATAGCTGGGTCGAGATTCAAACCCAGGCTAGCAGTCTAGAATCGAGTGTGCATACCTCTAGGCCATCCTCCCAGCCCATAATTATGTAGATGTTATAATATTAAATCATCTTTTTTTTTCATTATAACTTGGTCAAAACAGATCAGTGGTGCAAGTGGTGAATGTATACTTCAACTGAACAGTAGGACTGCATGGATTGCTTGTTAATGCGACAACGGAGTTCTAACTTGGCGTGGACTTTATATTCTTTAAAAATCAAGTAGTCAGGAAATTGTTAAAGCTTCACCTATTTCTCATGATATTCTCCTACAAGTACACACACTGTTCCCTTAATGCCATATGCGAGTAACTTTTTGGGACGTGAACGCAGCATTTCAGGACACCTGCTTGGACAATCTAATTAATCATAAAGAGGGTGGTGCACAAAATGTTCTTTATGTGGTACAATGAGTTTAAAATTATAAGTTGACCAATCTGGATTGCATGTGATTTGATTGAAAACCTACCATCTCCACTAGAGGGGTAGTGTGGTCATATTTGCCATGTGGGGCTGGTAGGATGGCATAGTGATACACACTATCGTCTCTGAACTACCATGCCTGGGTTCAAATCCTGGCACAGCTATAAACTGTCATCCTTGTGTTTCGAAAGTAGCTGCAGTACTGTGCATTGATGGTTTTCCTTGGTTGAAGAAACTGTACATGAACTAAACTGTTCATGTCCCAAAACAACACTGACGTTTCAGCTGTATCGGTGAAACTCGATTCATTTTTCTTTCTGGTGTTGGCGACCATAACTGTCTCCACTCCCTGCTTGCTCGCTTTGATCCTGGCGTAAACTAATGCACCCAGGTCTCATCACATGTCACAATCTTCTTCAAGAAACCATGTCCCTCCCTCGGGGAACAATCCGGTAGCTCTGCTGCAATAGCCGCACAAATTGGCAATTGATCAAACGTGAAGTCCTCCAGTATCCGCCCGCCCTGGCACCATCCTCCGCTACCACTAACCGTATTGAAGTTCAAGTGAGAATTAATTATTTCCGTACCTCAAATTCTCCTGAAATTTCACATACAATGATTTGGCACTTCTCCAAAATCAACTGTTGAACTCGGTTAATGTTTGCTTGAATGACAGAAGTTGGTAGCATGCGTGGATGCTCAAGGTCGCTCATCAATTCACAACCGGTTGTGGACCCACCACGCACCATTTCAAACAATATTGCATTTCATCCCGAGAGCTTTAATCAACGTCGATTTCACTTCATAACCAACTTGCTCAGGGTAGGGAATATTATTTTATGAAACTTCAGCAATGAACTAATATTTTTCCATGTTCTACAATTAAGAGTCCAGGTCAACCTTGAACTGCCTCCGGTACTTTTAAATCAAAAGTTTTAATGAGATGGTTGTACGGCAAATTTAGTTGTTCAACTACAGAGATTTCTGAATCGTAATCCCAAATACCGGATGCAACTCAAAAACTGAGAAGCTTGAAAAGTCAGCAACAATGCGCTCGCCCCGATCAATTTCGTCTTAACGTCTAAAAACCGAAGGCACATGATTACAACTACCTGGAATATTACCGTCCAAAATGAAAGCAATCGACAGTCGGTATAAAAAAAATTAGCATTGAAGAGACAGGTTCTGCAGTAGTCGAGAGACAAAAGTAACTTCCAACAACCCACTGATTCCCGAAACAAATAAATGCGGGATAATAGTGTCCTCAACCTCAATATATTTCTTTCTTTCTTTCTCTCTCTTTCATTCTTTCTTTCTTTCTTATTCTTTCTTTCTCTTCTTTTTTTTTCTTTTTTTTTTCTCTCTCTCTCTCTCTGTCTCTCTCTGTCTCTCTCTGTCTCTCTCTGTCTCTCTCTGTCTCTCTCTCTCTCTCTCTCTCTCTCTCTCTCTCTCTCTCTCTCTCTCTCTCTCTCTCTCTAAGATTGGGCTGAAAGGATGGCCTAGGCCCTAGAGGTACGCACACTCGCCTCTCAGCTGTCCAGCCTAGGTTTGAATCCCGACCCAGCTATAAACTGCCAGTTCGGGGTTTCACAGACAGGTTGATTCATCAATGTGTGTGTGCCGTCCCTCGGATGGAAGTTACACTGTGAGTCCCGTCTGCCAGCATTCGTTGGTGGACGTTAAAGATACCATGGTGTCCTTCACAAAGAGTAGGTGAGTATAGCCGGCACCATGGCCAAATTCCAAATTCCTGCCCTAACTAGGCGAATGTCAGGCCTGGCCAGGCCGATTCATGAATGACCTGGGCCAAGCTTCCCCCGGCCAACCCCAGAAGGGAGGATAATGGTGGCAGTTCAAGAGCAACACAATCTCTCTGTGCAAGATTGAGGGTCATGGAAGAGCAAGACTAGTTACCCAGCACGTGCAAAGCAAAAAGTGGGTTTCAGCAATTGGTTCACTTCTGTCTGTCTATCTGCCTCTCTGTCTACAAATGTCAGTTTATGATCGAGGAACAACTTGATTTCAATTAAATGTTATATTTTGAACACAAATCAGAAAACGAACCTGCAGTTTAGCAATACCTTGACTGAATTCCACCCGATCGTGCATGCACAGAGATGAGCGAGATAATATTTTTGCTCTGTCTGTCTGGCAGTCAAACAACATTGAAAATCATTCCAAACAGGAAACTTACTGTTTTTAGCAATACCATAAAAGACAAACAACAGGCACAAATAACTAATGTAATGGGTTAAGTAAGGTGGTGTAAAAGACGGTGCATAAATAGTGGTAAACTTCCGAAAAAAAAGATTTCTACAACCTTATAAATATTTATTTTATTTGAATTTAATTATATATTTGAACACTGTTGAACACAAATCACCTTATTGACACTTTCAAACACTTCTTTTATCAGTACTTGGACAAAATATTACAACATTTTACATAATTTCGACCAATCTCATTTTCTGCTCTCAGACATCGCCCATGTGCTATTTTCTCAAGACTGTGCAGGGTAATGTGATCTATGAACTCTCTAGTTTAAATCAATTTCTAGAAAGTGGTTAAAATTAGACCTCTTATGCAATCACATGCATGAGCACAGATCCACAGCTGAGCTATATTTATGTTATAGCTATGGTGCTGTTTAGTCCTTAACGACTACAGGAATTTGGCCAGCATACCAGCACACGGTGGCCTACTATTATTTGAAAGGTACTGTGCAATATTTTACAAATGAAAGCTAAATGCTCAGAGAGAGAGGACAAACAGCTTAACGCTCTCTAAAAAAAAAGAAGACGACAACAAGTACAGATACATTCAAACTACACCGCCCCCATGTCAAATAAATAACATATCCTCCAGCACGCGACATTGCCAGCGTGCCTTTGACGCCCAGCAATGCCGTCATGCAGCACATAGAGACAGTATTGGGAAGGACAGATGTGCAATAATTGATTGATTAATTGCATAATTAAATTAATAAATAAGTTATAAAATAATTAATTTCTTAATCAATTGGCGAATAGCATACCTAAACCACAAGTGTTTCATCTGAAGCTGTAACTTTATGAAAATTAGTTAAATAATTAATTAATCAAAATAATTAATCAAGTTATGAATCAAATAATTAAATAATTAATCAATTAATTGATAAATCGATTAATCAATAAATCAAAAATATCTTTTATAGCCAAATTACTTCATCACTGTCATATCCAAATATCAGCTTCCTAGCTCAAAAGGTGCCTGAGATATTGCCCAGATGAGAAAGAAAATAAATAAGTACTTCATAAATGGAAAATAATCAATTAAGTAATCAATCAATTAATTGATTCATCCAAAAACAAAAAATAGCATTTTTGCCAAACCACATGCTCACTATTGTGTTCGAAATTTCAGCTTCCAAGCTCAAAGGATGGTTGAGATATCGCCCGGACAAACAAACAAACAAAAAAAAAAACAAGAAAACGTCATGCAGAGCACGATACTTGCAAAATCCTCCCCCCCCCCTTACCCCCCTCCCCCAAAAAGGTTTCCATTGACACAGCAAATTGTCCATTTCATCAAGATTTCGGATGGAACGGAAGGAAATCTCATTTCCTTTCACAAAGCCCGAAACAAGTGTGTGTCCACCCTCAGGAGAGCCAGGAAACAATATCTCTCCGTTCTCAGGACCGAACTCTCTTATCTGTCTCCCTCTTCCAAATCCTGGTGGCGTCTGGTCAAATCTGTTTCTGGTGTTTGTTCCCCCTCCATCCCCTCCCTCACCTCAAATGGCCACCCGGCTGACTCCGCACGTGAAAAAGCTGAATGCCTCAACTCTGTGTTTGCCTCTAAATCTTGTGTCCCAAACCCATCCCTCTCTGTACCCACCGTACCCAGTCGTACCCAGCTGCTCCTGGACTCTGTGCCCTTTCCTCCTGACAAGGTGGAAAAGTTTCTGTCAACCCTCGACTGATTCTGCAACTGGACCTGACGGCATCAGCCCACGGGTCCTAAAATCCTGTTCTTCCGCTCTTTCACTCCCTCTCTCTGTTCTCTTCACCCTCTCTTTTGCTCAAGGTCATCTGCCATCTGCTTGGAAATCTGCCAACATCACCGCTTTGCACAAAAAAGGTGCAAAAACAGATCCCAGCAACTACAGACCAATCAGCCTTCTCCCAATTATCAGCAAAGTCATGGAATCCATCATTGCTTCAGATATGAAATCTTTCCTCTTCTCCAATGGCTTGATCTCTGATCATCAATTTGGTTTCAGACCTGGTCACTCCACTCTGGACATGCTGCTTCTGCTTTCTCAACAATGGATGGAGGTCCTCAATGCCAAACAGGAAATTAGAGCTGTCTCCCTTGACATATCATGTGCCTTCGACACGGTCTGGCACCCCGCTCTGCTCACCAAACTCTCCTCTTTTGGTATCCATGGAAATCTCCACGCATAGCTGGCGGACTTCCCCTCTAGTCATAGTCAACGTGTGGCCCTGAATGGGTTTCTCTCATCTCCTCTTCCTGTTCAGGCTGGAGTTCCCCAAGGCAGTGTTCTGGGCCCTGTGCTTTTTCTGGTCTTCATCAATGATCTCTCTGACTCTCTTGAAAATCCTCTCTATCTCTTTGCTGATGACTCTACTCTCTGTCGCTCCATTCTTCATCCCTCAGATCGGCAGTCTGCAGCCTCCTCACTCTCTGCAGACCTGGACAAAATCACAGACTGGGCAAACAAGTGGAACATGTCTTTCAATCCTGACAAATCTCACACTCTTACGATGTCTCTCCGAAAAGACCGACTGGACAACCCTCCCATCCACTTTCTGAATAATCCTCTCCAAGAAGTTCTGTCACTCAAGCTTTTGGGTCTCACTATCTGCCATGATCTTTCCTGGGAAAACCACATTTCAAATCTGGCCTCCAAAGCCAGTCGCCGACTGGGCATCCTCCGTCGTGCGAAGTCCTTCCTTGGCACACCTGAGCTCCTCACCACATACAAGGCTTTCATCCGCAGCTCAATGGAATACTGCTCTCCCCTCTGGGCTGGTGCTCCTGCCTCACACCTAGCTCGTCTTCACGCTGTTGAAACCAAAGCATTCAGAATCATTGGAATCTCCCACGATGAAGCTAACTCCAAGGGCCTCTCAGTCACTCACCGCAGGCAGGTTGGTGGTCTTTCCGTCTTCTACCGACTCCTCTCTGGCCTTGCCCCCCCCCAGCTCTCTCTGGGCTCTGTCCCGCAAATATTCCTACAGGTCGCACAAGATCTGCCAGCAACCCTCTTATGGTTAAACTGCCAAAATCAAGACTCTCTGCTCACCTTCACTCCTTCATTCCTCTTTTCTCCCGCCTCTGGAACAAACTCCCTCACTCTCTTCAATCCCACTCCACCCTCCAGGTCTTTAAAACAGCTGTTCACCACCATCTCTTATCTTCCCCCATCCAAAACCTTGATCTTTTCTACCCCCGCTAATTTCACCCCAATTCCACTTTTTTGAAATACCAACTTCTGTCCTGGAAGTCCTTGGTGTCCTTGTGTTTTATACTTCTCCCACCCCCCCCCCTTCCCACGCCTCCTCCCCCCAAGCCCTCTCCCTCCCACACATCTCCCTGCTCTTAAATGTTGTGTGCTCTCAAGTGTTTGTGTGCTTCCCCTTCTCTTGTCTTCCGCTCCCTCTTTTTAAAAATTTTGTTTGTCTGGTTGATTTGTTTGTGAAATAAATGTTTGTGAAGTCAGCTCTTTCACGAGCCTCAATTCAGTGTACAAAAAAAAAAAAAAAAAAAAAAAGATTAAAATTGACAATCTTGATCAAAGCTTAGGTCAATAGGATGAAAAGGAACGATTTTTTCAGATGAAAAATTATGATTTTGGAAATTTGACCTCCAGTTGACCTTTGACCTTTTGACTTCAAAATAGTTTGTTTCCCAATTTAGTGACAATGTGCAAATGCTGTTCAATGACGAAGTCAATGGGATGAAATTTGACGGTTTTTCAGATGAAAATTGATGATTTTGAAAATTTGACCTTGAATTGACCTTTGACATTTTGACCTCAAAAATAGTTGGTTTCCCAATTTAGTGACTCAATATACAAATGCTGCTCAATATTCAAGTCAATCGGATTAACAATAGTGATTTTAGAAATTTGACCTCCAGATGACCTTTTTTAAATTATTTTTTTATACAAGATCGAGGCTCGTGAAAGAGCGAACATTAATCACACAGAAAGACAAACCGACACATAAAACATATAACATCGGGAGCGGTAGACAAGATGGGGAGAGAGGGGGAAGGACACAAACACAACATTTGAGAGCAGGGACCGAGAGACATGGAGACATTGAGAGATCTGTGGGAGGGAGAGGGCTTTGGGGGGGGAGGCACGGGAAGGGGGTGTGGGAGAGATATAAAACATATGGACACTGCCAGGACTTCCAGGAAAGAAGTTGGAATTTCAAACAAGGTGGATCTGGGGTGAATTAGTGGGGGTAGAAAAGATCAAGGTTTTGGATGGGGGAAGATAAGAGATGGTGGTGAACAGCTGTTTTAAAGACCTGGAGGGAGGAGTGGGATTGAAGGGAGTGAGGGAGTTTGTTCCAGAGGCGGGAGAAAAGTGGAATGAAAGAGTGAAGGTGAGCAGAGAGCCAAGATTTCGGCAGTTTAACCATCAGAGGGTTGCTGGCAGATCTTGTGCGACCTGTAGGAATATTTGGGGGACAGAGCACAGAGAGAGCTGGGGGAGCAAGGCCGGAGAGGAGTCGGTAGAAGACAGAAAGACCACCTGCCTGCCTGCGGTGAGTGAGTGAAAGGCCCTCAGAGATAGCTTAATCACAGGAGATTCCAATGATTCTGAAAGCTTTGGTTTCAACAGCGTGAAGCCGAGCTAGGTGTGAGGCAGGAGCACCTGCCCATAGTGGAGACAAGTATTCCATTGAGTTGCGGATTAAAGCCTTGTATGTGGTGAGGAGCTCAGGTGTGTCTAGGAAGGACTTCGCACGATGGAGGATGCCCAGTCGGCGACTGGCTTTGGAGGCCAGCTTGGAAATGTGGTTTTCCCAAGAAAGATCATGGCAGATAGTGAGACCCAAAAGCTTGAGCGATAGAACTTCTTGGAGAGGATTGTTGAGAAAGTAGATGGGAGGGTTGTCCAGTCGATCTTTTCGGAGAGACATAGTAAGAGTGTGAGATTTGTCAGGATTGAAAGACATGTTCCACTTGTTTGACCAGTCTGTGATTTTGTCCAGATCTTCAGAGAGTGAGGAGGCTGCAGACTGCCGATCTGAGGGAAGAGGAATGGAGCGGCAGAGAGTGGAGTCATCAGCAAAGAGATAGAGAGGATTTTCCAGAGAGTCGGAGAGATCATTGATAAAGACCAGAAAAAGCACAGGGCCCAGAACACTGCCTTGGGGAACTCCAGCCTGAACAGGAAGGGGAGATGAGAGAAATCCATTCAGGGCCACACGTTGACTACGACCAGAGAGGAAGTCCGCAAGCCATGCATGGAGATTTCCATGGATACCATAGGAGGAGAGTTTGGTGAGCAGAGCTGGGTGCCAGACCGTATCGAAGGCACGTGATATGTCAAGGGAGACAGCTCTGATTTCCTGTTTGGCATTGAGGACCTCCATCCATTGTTGAGACAGCAGAAGCAGCATGTCCAGAGTTGAGTGACCTGGTCTGAAACCAAGTTGATGATCAGAGATCAAGCCATTGGAGAAGAAGAAAGATTTCATATCCGAAGCAATGATGGATTCCATGACTTTGCTGATAATTGGGAGCAGGCTGATTGGTCTGTAGTTGCAAGGATCTGTTTTTGCACCTTTTTTGTGTGAAGCGGTAATGTTTGCTGATTTCCAGGATGCTGGCAGATGACCTTGAGCAAAAGATAGGGTGAAAAGAACAGAGAGAGGGTGAGATAGAGCGGCAGGGCAGGATTTTAGGACCCGTGGGCTGATGCCGTCTGGTCCAGTTGCAGAATCAGAGTCGAGGTTAGACAAAAACTCCTCCACCTTGTCAGGAGAGAAGGACACAGAGTCCAGGAGCAGTTGGGTTCGTGGGAAAGGTGGGAACAGAGAGACACCTTTGACCTCAAAATCAATAGGCTTCTCAATTGTGACGACCTCTACGACTTGGTGAAGTTTCGTGACGATCGGTTTAGAATTGTGACCTGTAGGCCGGTGACAAATAGACAAACAAACAAACAGACAGACAGAATAACAAAAGCAACCGACCAATATACTTGAAAAATCTTCGATTTTGCAAGTAACAAACAAACAAACACAAAAGAAAGAAACCGGAGTGAAAACTGAGTACTCCCTTTCGGCTCGCATCATCGCCGGGCCCCCTTTTGGTGCCCAGCGATGACGTCATGCAGTGCCTGGAGATGGAATAGGAAAGGAGTGGTGTACAATACTCTGCAACATCCTACTGGTGGAGCAAATATACAAATGGATTATATTGCAGCTGAAATTCAAGTAAAAAAAAAAAAAAGAAGCTCCACCAACAAAAACAAACACTGATTGAAAGCATTGGGAAAGGTACACACCACTGAACGAATTCCAGAAAAAAATCCAATTTGTACCTGTAAAGTTTATTGCGTTCATTCTTATTTGCCTTCATCCCATAACAAATGAAACGGTGATTACAAAAACGATGTAAAGTTTATCAACAGCACCTTACTGATTAAATTTGGGGGTAAAGGCACACTGGAGTAATTGAAACACAGCGATGCAGATGGCATAACAAAATACCACAAAGTCAATGAGCTGCCCAAACAGATCCATCTGACCGAATAGATGTTGTCTCCATAATGGAAGGTTGCCCGATGTGTGGATGGCATTTGGGTGCCATTATCCTGGTGGGCTTGATTTCACGGATAGCGATTCCACCAAGCCTGATGGCTCCCGGCACAAAGACTCAAGGTTTATCATCGGCCCCGCATCCAATAAATGTACATGCCGCTTCTGCTGAACTGCGGACCTTCAATACGACATCTACGCGTATTGGCACGACTTGGTCAATAATATAAAAGAGAAGCTTTGGAAAAAAAAAAGAAGTATTCAGAGCTTTTATTCAGATAATTTCATTAAAACAATTGTTGCATTATAAGGATTACCTCCACAATGCCTGTCATCACTTAATCC
This sequence comes from Myxine glutinosa, assembly GCF_964187855.1. Classification (NCBI taxonomy): domain Eukaryota; kingdom Metazoa; phylum Chordata; class Myxini; order Myxiniformes; family Myxinidae; genus Myxine; species Myxine glutinosa. The sequence continues at coordinate 46,372,608 of NC_136266.1, read as the reverse complement.
ACAAGTTAATTTGGGTTCTCACTACCCAAGCAACCAGAAGAGACTTCAACAAAGTACAAAGGAGAGTACAAGTACAAGATTAAGAATTATCCATGGTTTGCCATTTCATTCTCTGCAACCAATCAACCTGGAACTTCATAATAATTACAAAGCAAGTTTCTGCCATGAACAAAGAATAAACGTTTCATTAAGCAAAAAACACAAAACCTTGAGCCGGCCTGTTTTGCGTTCCGAACCAGTAGGCCTGAAAGGTTGGCTCATGATATTGAGAACGAATAAGCGAGAACAAAATGGTTATTGTTATCCACCGAAAGAATATCAAAAGGCGCTGAGGTTTTGGCCTTTACAACCAGTAGGGATGAAAGAGAGACCTAGGCCCTCATATTTTGCTCCAATGGATGAAGGATGATGGGGCAAAACCTGAAACATCAGAGCGTTGTGATGCTTTACGAGGACAACTCGAACCATTTCATTATCTTATGCCGCCAATGTAGGTCTGTATTTAAATTAGCAACTACATCATGATAGTATGATATTGTGAACCCAGGTTCAATGCCACATACTATAAATGTTGTTGTCCACTGTCTACTGTCATAATTCACATTACAGTTGTGCACCACCCCCTGTTTCGTAATGTCTGTTCTACATGTGGTTTATGTATAAACTCCTCCATGAGCCTTAGATCAATGCAAAAACCCTTAGCAAACCTTACCAATCTATGACTCGCCCGACAAGATGCAGGGAATAACATCTGGCATCAGAAACAACGCACAGATAAATAATTGTGCAAATACGGATGGAATTATTGTGTAAACAATGGCACAATGATTTTAGCACGTGGTGCTCCACCTGCTGAGGTTGATTGAACAAATAAGGGAATAGAGGTGGTGCATAAACAAGTTAGTAGCAGCCGGATTACAAAAACCGAGTTATAAAAAACATTGGGGCAATACCCCTGGTGCTCACCAGCCTCACCTGGTAGAATAAACAGTATACTGCACTGACTAAAGGTATTTTAAACCAATTTCAATGGTTGCTAGAAGACAGGGCAGCATGTAGAATCATACGAACATAATCATATGATTTAAATAAACAAACAAAAAATTCCAATTTTGGGGGGCAACCCCCGCCTCCCTCCCCCAACCCCGTGTACCTCCTCAGTCACCAATTTTTCCAATGCCTTGAACAAACATTGGTACATCACGGATGATGAAGGTTGTGGTGAAGTTTCATCAAAATTGTGTGTGTAGGTTCTGAGAAAAAAGCAAATACCTATTTTGGGGGGCAAGCCCCCCATAGACCACCTAAGACCACGATTTTTTTTAATGCAAGGAACACACTTTGGTACAACACAGGTGATTAAGGTTGTGGTCCAAGTTTCATCATAATTGCATATGTAGGTTCTGAGAAGAAAGCAAATACCTATTTTGGGGGGTGGGGCAACCCCCCCTGTAGATCCCCAAAGGGGCAGATTTTTTTAATGCCCTAAACAAACTTCGGTACACAACGGGTGGTGAAAGTTGTAGTCAAGTTTCATCAAAATCGTGTGTGTAGTTTCCAAGAAGAAAGCAAATATCTATTTTGGGGGGTCAAACCTGGACCCACTTTGACCCACCGTAGACCCCAAAGGGGCAGATTTTTTTAATGCCCTAAACAAACTTTGGTACACAACGGGTGGTGAAAGTTGTCGTCAAGTTTCATCAAAATCGTGTGTGTAGTTTCCAAGAAGAAAGCAAATATCTATTTTGGGGGGTCAAACCTGGACCCACTTTGACCCACCGTAGACCCCAAAGAGGCAGATTTTTTTTAATGCCGTGAACAAACTTTGGTACATCACGGGTAATGATGGTTGCGGTAAAGTTTCACCGAAATAGTGTTTGTAAAGGCGAAATAGTGTGTGTAATCTCCTTTCAGAGGAAAAAGCAAATTCCTATTTTGAGGGTCAAGCCTGGATCCACTTTGACCCCCTTTTAGACCTTGATTTTTTTTTAATGCAGTGAACAAACTTTAGTCACAACACAACAAATATCATCTGTGCCAAATTTGGTCGCAATTCCATCAGCGGTTTCAGAGAAGTTTCAAGTGTTTACGGATGGACTGACGGACAGACGATGCGCCATCGCATAAGCTCCACTGAACTTCGTTCCAGGTGAGCTAACAAGGCCTCAAAGGTCATTGGAATCTCGCGCAATGAAGCTGAGTTTAGTGGCCGATCACTTTCACATCGCAGACAAGTCTCTGTCTTCTATAGACTTTTCTGGTCTTGCACCCCTGCTCTTTCCATGCTTTGCACCCCCTAGATTTGTGCAGGGCTCACATGGTCCACCATAAACCCCCTTCTGGTGAAACTCCTACAGTACAGAATCACTGAACAGCTCCACTCATTTGTTCCTCTTTTTCCCCCACCTGTGGAACCAACTTCCACATTGTCTTCAATGTCACCCCTCCCTCCAGGTCTTCAAGACAGCTGTTCACCACCATCTCATATCAACACCCATTAAACACCATAATATGTTCTACCCCATCAATCTACCCGTCCCCACTCCAGGAAGGCCACCACTTTCCAAGTTTCCAGTTTTTCCTTCAGAGAGTTTGTGGCCGTTACACATCCTGTCCACCCCATGTGTCCTCCCCTGTCCCTCATTCTTCCCCATATCCCTTATTTATCCATGTTTCCCTCTATTTTGTCCCCACCTCTCGCTCCACTTTCTACTGTTCCAGTTTGTTATGTTACATCCTGATTCATTCTATGTTCCAGCCCCTTCACGAGCCTCAAATCTGTATACAAGAAAGGTCCCCTCAACAAGAAGGTTCAAGCAGGAGTGGTTACATTTACTGGAATATTGTTGTTTGGTTCGATTTTCCATTGTTGATTGCAAACCTCAGTACTCGATGTTGGGCACACCTGGATTTTAAAACGACCATGGCTTGCAGTTGATTAATGAACAAATTGTTGGCTTGTTTGGTGTTCCCACCTGAACTGATAGCTCAATGACAGGTTCAAATCAAATGTGTCCCATGTCACTTCATGTCCATTCTAGGCCGAACAACTAGAATGGTGTCGAGGTAGCAAACTTACCTTTCAGTTCTTTGTTTGGGTATGATTCACAGCCCGATTATTAACTGTCATACATGACCTCTTTACCGTCAGATCACCAGTTTTATTTTTTACACTTTAACCTCTTAAGCTGCAAGTTGATTCACCGTGAAAGGGACTCCAGGAGCGGAAAAATGAATATCTTTTACTCTAAATTACACACAGAAAGGCACATGTATTGCTGACACGGGTTGACTGTACACGTGTTACATACGGAATCGGCCAACACAAATAAATAAATAAATGAGCCAAATAAATAAATAGGCTAAATAAATAAAATAGGCAAATAAATAAATTGGGCATCATAAATAAATAAATTAATTAATAAATAAAGACAAGATAAATTTAATAAATATATTACACTGCTTTTACACTTTAGCCCAACTTTGTATGAAAATCCCTTGAGCCAAGATTATTACTTTCCTTCAGGTTCATCAGCACACCAATCTCCTCACTCAGTTCATCCATCCTCCTTCTATATTGTTATGTGGAGGGGGATACGGTGGGGGAGTGGGTCAATAGCTAGAATGTGATAACAATGGTATGGACTGGGTGTTCGAGTAGGTTAGATATACCCATGTATTAGATATGTCAATGCCTGGTGTTGGCTTAGCGGTTAGGGTGCCGGCTTGGGATCCGAGGATCCTGGGTTCGAATCCCGGTCGAACGCTGAATTAACGCCAGGGTGGTTGACTCAGCCTGTCATCCTTCCGAGGTCGGCAAATTGAGTAACAGCTTGCTGGAATGAATGATCCCGGTGTGTACCCCGGTTTAGAATAGGTACACCGTATCCCTGCGCATCGTAAGAGGTGACTAAGGGTTGGCGTCAGGAAGGGCATCCGGCCATAAAAACATTGCCTCAAACAGGGAACCATGATTGTCATGGGGCCCGCAAGGCTAACCCCCGCTCTAGCAGGGAAAATGTCCTTAAAAACGATCATTCATTCATATATATTCATTAGATATGTCAAAGGTAATGTGTGTCATCTTACTATAATTCACCAAATGTCTGTCCGTCCGTTCGAAGGTACCGCAAAAACGGCTCAACCAATCGCAACAATATTTTGGGTGGGTAATCCTGGGACCCCCTAGAGTAAAATAGGCTATATTGTTTTTCTAATTTTCCCAGTTTTCCAATTTTCCAGTTCTTCCAAACACTATGGAATAATATTTACTGATATGAACAGTGATGTGGCTTTTGTTGAAATTCTACAAATACTGTTTATTCTACGTACCAGGAGAGAGTAGATCGACTCCTGACGAACTCTTCCTATATAAACGTGCGGCTCTGAAGTAACATGGCAGCGTGTGCAAAGCGACTGAGAAACAGGTGTAGCGGCCGCTTCCGTGTTACAGATTCGGCGCGCACTCTTCACACATAAACGTGCGACTGAGAAAGACGTATGGCGGCCGCTTCCGTTTTGCAGAATTCAATCTTTTTTCAAAATGGGCGCCATGTACTGTTCAGATTTTGATGATTTGCGTGTGATATTATTTAACGGATGTTTATATGAATCGTTTAAAATAAAAAAAAGCCTTCAATTTCTGATGTTTTGCCTTTTCATTTGGGCCTCCCAATTGAAGCCCCGCCCATATGGCGGGTACCGTTGCTAGTATGTTCCACTTACCATGTTGAAAAGACGTTGTTACCAGGATTTGTATTTACTGCATGGCTTTACGTTCATGCTCGACAAAGATGGTATTCAGAAGCCACAATGCGTCCTTTGCTCAAAGGTGCTTAGCAATGGATATATGAAGACATCCAAACTTCAAGACCACCTTCGGACTTGTCCACCCTGGGAATGCTGAAGACACACGGTCTTCGTTCAAAACTAAGCTAACATGATTTGATGCAAGCGGCACACTCCCCCCATTCATGGATTTGCTCCCAAAAAGAAGCCAGCACCGGAGGCAAGTTATCGTGTGGCATTGAGGATCGCCAAAGAGAAGAAGCTGCATACCACCACAGAGACCATGGAGAAACCGTGTGCTGCGGAAATGGCCGAACTGATGTGTGGCAAAGATGCAAAACAAAAAATAGCACAGATTCCTTTGTCAAACGACACCATTCACTACCGTATTGGAGACATGTCACAAGATATCAGATATCTTCAAGCAAGTGGTGGAGAAAATCAAGGGAAGTCCAGGAAAAAAACAGCTTGCAATTGGATGAAACAACTGAACTACCTTTAGAGGCCATTTTTCCTGCAGAGTAGGGGATGGCCTTTTGCGGGCACCGTGGTCCCCTTTTTGAAGCAATGTTTTATGGCCGGATGCCCTTCCTGCCGCCAACCCTGCTAGTCGCCTCTTGCGACACACAGGGAATTACCAGTGAACTGGTACTCAATTTGCCGACCTCAGAAGGATGACAGGCCGAGTCAACCCCCTGGTGTTAATTCAGCGATCGACCGGGATTCAAACCCAGGATCCTAGGATCCCAAGCCGGCACCCAAACCGCTAAGCCAACACCAAGCCTAATTGGATGAAACAACTGATGTCTCAAATTGTGCTCAACCTTTCATTTTTGCATGATATGTGCATACCAATGACATCGGGGATGAATTCCTCTTTTGGGAGCTGCAGAAAGAAACAACAAAGGCAGTGGACATTATGGCTATGATCAATTAATTATTTGATTCTGATGGCATTTCCTGGGACCTTGTGGGATCTATTTGTATTTCCCCTTCTTCTTTGTTCGTATGCAGTACAATGCTGCGGGGTAGTATCATTGGCTGAAGGCGCAGCTGTGCCGCAGATGCAATGCCCTCTGCTGGTTAGGGTAGAAATTTTGAATTTGGCCATAGTGGCAGCAATAGCTCATCTACTCTTTGCGAAAGATACCAAGGGGTCTTTGACGTCCACCAACAAATGGTGGCAGACATGATGCCCGTTTAATGTCCATCCAAGGCTAGGTGAGGACTTGTACATTTTATAGCTGGGTTGGGATTAAAACCTAGGCTAGACAGCTTAAAGGCAAGTGTGTGTACCTCTGGTCCATCCTGTCAGCCCATATATTTGTACTGATGACAGTCCTGCTATGTTGGGGAAAAATTCCGGCTTCGCTGCTCTCATCAAAAAGGTGAATCCAAACGTGATCTCCAGTCACTGCATTCTTCATCAACATACTCTGGCATCGATGACTCTTCCTGCTTGTCTGAAAGAAGTGTTGGAAGTTATCATCCAGGTTGTCAACTTTATTTGAGCAAGAGCAGCGAATCAATGCATCTTCAAAGCGCTGTGTGAAGAAATCAATCAAGTCTGAACACACCATCGTTCTGTTTCACACAGAAGTACGCTGGCTTTCCAGAACAAAAGCTCTGACAAGGTTATTTTAAACTATGAGATGTGATTGAGATGTTCCTGCATGAAAAAGATCAAATCTGCTTCAGCATTTCACTGAAGAGAACTTTTGGTTTCTCTGGCATTGTTCGCAGAGGTGTTCAGAATGCTGAACTCTTTGAACGTCTCACTCCAAGGAAGGCGAGTGATGATCTTGGAAGCAGAAGAAAAGGTCAAATCCTTTCAAAAGAAGTTGGCACTCTGAGGGGGTGAAGAGTGAATCCTTGTAACTTTGCCAATTTTCCACTCTTTGAAAAAATCATTTGTGATCCAGCTCATCCGGTGAGACTAAGGGTGCGCAACAGTGTTATTACGCAACTGGAAACTCTCAAAGTCAACCTTGAGGGATATTTTGTGACTGGCCTGGTGGCTGACGTTTGGGTAAGGAGCCCCTTCACTGTCTCTCTCAAACAAATCAGGAATGCCGACCAGGCAAAATACAAGGGTCTCTCACCTACAATCTAGAAGGTCTCACGTCACCTAGAATGGAACTGTTGGTCGCTTATAAGCAGCAGCAGTCTTCACACTAAGTTTTGGATGTTTACTCTCATAAACAGCGAAATCGGCAACTTTTTGTAGTTACCAACCTTTTACCAAAATCAACAACCTGTAGTTACCAACCTTTTACCAAAATCAACAACCTGTAGTTACCAACCTTTTTGTAGTTACCAAATTTTGTTGCTACGTTTTTTTTTTGTTTTTTTTTGTATACTGAATCGAGGCTCGTGAAAGAGCTAAAAATAATACTGTATTTATACGCCGGGATTTGATGAACGATTCATGTGAACTTTTTGGGGTTTACATCAAACCAAATAAATGTTTGTTCCAAACTAAGATTCTAGATTATGAAAACTTTTGATGAAATGGATTTTGATAAAGGATTAGTTGGATTTTTAACAACTTTGATAAAGTTTAACAACTTTGTTACAGCTAACCAACAAAGGTGGACAAAGGTTATGGTTTCACCCCTACCTCTTTGTTACTTGCGCAAATTGAAAAATTTTCAAGTATAATGGTTGATCGCATGTGTTATTCCATCTGTTTGTTTGTCAATTGCCAATAGGTCACAATTTTCAACTGATCTTCACCATATGGTAGAGTTGGTAATAATCAAGAAGCCTATCGATTTTGAGGTCAAAAGGTCAAAATAGACCAATTGTCCACAACCGTTGTCCACAACTTAGTTGAAGTTTCTAAAAGTCCTCAATTTTCATCCGATTGACTTTGAATTTGAAGAGGATTTGTATAACGGGTCACTGAATACAACCATCAATTATTTTTTTTTAGGTCAAATTCGTTTTAGAGATACACAAGTATAGTGCTCTGCACGACGTCTTTCATGTTTGTTTATCTCGTCAGTGAGCAGGATAGCTCAAAATAGGTATGGACGGATTCAGACCAGATTTGGTGGACAGGTTGGGTGTGTGACAAGGAAGAATTGATGAGATTTTGAGAAAGATCATATCCGTGATTCTAAATCATTGAGAGATGGGGCCAAAAGTGATATATGGCATGATATCTCAAAAGGTTGTGGACAAGTAATGACAAAACTAGGTGGATGAGTTTGTTTAGGTGACAAGAACAAGGCGATTCGATTTTGGTTCAGCTCCAGATCCAGATCCAGTGTTTATAATACACCCATGATCCAGATCCAGATCCGGTCTATCAGTGGATACAAAAGGTAAACTGTTCAGCCTGCCGGAGGTATGTACTCCACCGAGTGCCGTTTGAGCTAAAACTGAAATATTAATCGTACGTGAAGTTGTTCTTTGGCACATATTATGTGTTCATATATCAACACATGCAAACAGATACATGACATTTCCTATGACAGCAGCAGAATTGCATTTGCAATTGAACATCAAGCTGGAAAACACCAAATTTACAAACCGGCTCATTGTTACACTTGCACACCCATAAGCATCATGCACTCATCTTTCATGCACTTCTGTATAAGGCCTGTGTCTTTGCTTGGTATTAAAGTATTCATGAATGGCACAGGAAAAAACAGCAATTAATAGGTTAACTCAAGCAAAGACAGTTAGCAAGAGCCACCTTGCGTCGAAAGATGCATAGATCAGTACACCAGTGTACACACACCCTAAAAGGGCTGATGTTGAGGATCAGATGCTCGAGCAGGGAATTGAGATTACTGCCAAACCAGTTTCTTATGCAAAGAATTCTCCTTCATAAACAGACATACATCAGGTTATAAACCCCAACCATTCTCCAAATTTCCCTTATGTATCATATTGTGACATCTTGTTTGGTCAGCAAGATATATATTTAAATATTGGGGGAAAGGTGAAAGAGGTGCATGGCAATGCAAAATTAGCATTCCATCAATATTTCGAGAAACCTCAAGAATACATGTTCAAGATGCATTTCCTCCCACAATGAAGAGGAAAAAGCATCTGTAGTTTCTTACACTTGAAGCTATGAATGCATTTTGCAAAGTTAGTCCTGGAACTTAATCATTACTTCCTGTACAGTGTACATGCAGCATTCTCCTTACATTATTATTTTTGGAGGGGTGGACACCCGCTCCTCCCCACCCCCCCCCCCCCCCACTCCCTTTTCAAATGAACAATAAGGGCCCATCTATTTATAACATACCAGCAGAGGTACCCACACCTTGTGCAGAAGGAATTTAGGGTTCAGAAAAAGAGAGCTATAAGAAGATGGTTTGTAATACTGGCTGCCACCGGGTGGTGTGAAACAATACACATTTACGTAGAGAGAATTGGAGTCTTAACCCCACCCTGAACGTCTGAAAATGATTTATTGCATCTCAATTTGCCAAGAGGATCCAATGGTGAATGCACAACTATATATATATATATATAGTTGTGCATGCACTATTGGAATCCTCATTGAAAAACAAATGCACAACTATACAGTCATGTGAAAAAGTAAGTACACCCCATGTAAAGTTTTGACTTTTTCAACATATTTCAACATACAGCTATTTGATCTTCATTTCAACAATATTGATAGATAAAGGTGATATAATATAACAAATATCATGAAACATTTACATTTTGTATTCCATTGTATCATTTAAATAAACATAAATGCAAATTTCGCATGTGGAAAAAGTAAGTACACCCTTGGCTCCAATAGGTGGTATTGCCCCCTTTGGCAGAAACAACCTCAAGTAGGCGTTTCTTATAACTGTCTACCAGTCTCTGACATCGACTGGGAGAAATTTTTGCCCACTCCTCCATGCAGAATTCTTTCAGCTGTGCGATGTTTGAGGGGTTTCTTGCATGCACAGCTCGTTTCAAATCCCCCCACAACATCTCGATGGGATTTAGATCCGGGCTTTGACTTGGCCATTCCAGAACCCTCCATTTCTTTCTTTTCAGCCACTCCTTGGTGGATTTACTGGTATGTTTCGGGTCATTGTCATGTTGCAAGGTCCACCTTCGGTTGAGCTTCAACTTTCCGACAGATGGCCTCACATTATCCTCAAGGACCCTCTGGTACAATGAAGAATTCATAGTGGATTATATGATGGTGAGCTGCCCAGGCCCTGATGCACTTTGCTGCCCCAAACCATAATATTTCCACCACCATGCTTTACAGTTGGTATCAGGTTCTTGCGGTCAAATGCTGTCTTTGGTTTTCGCCAAACATGTCTTCTGGTACTGTGGCCAAATAGCTCTACCTTTGACTCATCTGTCCAGAGCACATTGTTCCAGAAGTGCTGGTCTTTGCCTCGGTGTTCGTTGGCAAACTTTAGTCTTGCCCTGATGTTCTTTCCTCCTCCAATAGTGTAGCAGCATAGCAAACCTGTTGTGCATTTTGTGATACAAGCACCAAATTTGGCACAAATGTACATTAATATGTTGCGAACATTTTCAGATATTGGGCCACTTGAAATTCCGTAATTTTTTTTTTCAAATTTTTTCAAATTTCGTAATTTCAAATTTTTCGGGTGACACCGTCACAATTTCGGTCTTCGAGGCCGGCCGATATAGTGGGGCGGCTTAGCCCAAATATTCAAAAGAATTGTGCATTTTGTGATACAAGCACCAAATTTGGCACAAATGTACATTAATATGTTGCGAACATTGTGTGGTCAGCAATGAAGACGAGAGTCTGAATTACATGTATGCAAAAGACCTTGTGAACCAGTGAAGCAAATACACGGGTAAGCATGAATTAAATCTAGGGCATGATATAATTTCCATGATGTTTACCTCTACACTCAATGGTGGAAGGAGGTAATGTTTTGATCCCAGCTTGTCTGTATGTCTGTTTGTCTGTTAGTCCACAAAATTCCAGACAAAGCTTGTAGTAGTGGTAGTTGTAGTGGTAGTGGTGATAACACAAATTGTTATATAGAACTGAACTTATATTATTATTATATGCAGAAAATAACTTCATTTCTATATGCCCTGCAGTGGACAGGTTAATTGGTTTATGCACTGAAGGGGTCACCCTGGTGTGCACTGCTGTGTTCTGCCTCACTGAGTTGTTCAGGTATGATGTACTCAGCACAAGCTTCCGGTCGGCCCGGAGGTGGGGGTGCGGGGCCTGTCACGGAACGTCAAAACAAACGGCCTGCCGGGGCCGCCCAAAAGTCGGGCGTGAGGGGCGCGTCCACTAATGGAACGCCTCTCGCTTCCCAGATCGAGGGCCACGTGGTCAGGAGAACCTCGTCCCTTCCGGTCACACTTTGCCTATCGGCCGGCCTCGAAGACCGAAATTGTGACGGTGTCACCCGAAAAATTTGAAATTACGAAATTTGAAAAAAAAAATTACGGAATTTCAAGTGGCCCAATATCTGAAAATGTTCGCAACATATTAATGTACATTTGTGCCAAATTTGGTGCTTGTATCACAAAATGCACAATTCTTTTGAATATGTGGGCTAAGCCGCCCCACTACAAAGGTTTCCTCCGAGCACACCTCCCATGTAGATCAAATTTGTGCAGCCCCTTTCTAATGGTAGACTCGTGCACTTTGACATCAACAGTGGCAAGAGCTACCTGTAGGTCCCGTGATGACATTCTGGGGTTCTTAGAGACTTCTTTCAGAATCTTGCGGTCTGCTCTCGGGCTGAACTTGCTGGGGCGGCCTGGCCTGAACAAGTTGGCAGTTGTTTGGAATCTTCTCCACTTGTAGATGATCTTCCGGACAGTCGAATGATCGATTTCAAATTGTTTGGAGATCTTTTTAAATCCCTTCCCAGACTCGTAGGGATCTATAACCTTCTTTCTGAAGGCCTCAGAGAGCTCTTTTGATCTTGGCATGGTGACGCCGCACACTTCAACAACAAAGAGCAAACCAAACTAAATGTTTGAGGTTTAAATGAGACAGGTTCCTCCAAGATCCTCTCTAACGATGTTCTAATCATTTGCACCTGAGATTGTGCACCTGATTCTAATTTTAGGTATTTGAAGTAGTGATAAATGGAGGGGTGTACTTACTTTTTCCACATGCGAAATTTGCATTTATGTTTATTTAAATTATACAATTGACTGCAAAATGTAAATGTTTCATGATATTTGTTATATTATATCACCTTTATCTATCAATATTGTTGAAATTAAGATCAAATAGCTGTATGTTGAAATATTTTGAAAAAGTCAAAACTTTACATGGGGTGCACTTACTTTTTCACGTGACTGTATGTATACATATACACACATATATATATATATATATATATATATATATATATATATATATATATATATATATATATATATATATATATATATATATATATATATATATAATTAAGCAATGGAATGGTGCTCCAAATTAAGGAGATTAAAATGGAGGAAAGGAAGGGAGGAACATAGAAGAAAGAACAAAAGTGGGGAAGGGATCTTGGCATACAAGGGAAATAAGTTGTGGAGGTTGGGATAAGAGTAAAGGGGGGTGGGGAGAGCCAAAACATAAAAAAGGAAAACCTCCACCACATTTATGCATGTAATAAAAAGATGGCCACTAAACATTTGGCTGACGTTAAATGTTGACAAAGATGCACTTTATTTGACTAAAAACTAACCAAGAGTCCCATCTGCATCTCCATCCTACCAGAAGTTCCACTTACAACACTTGATTACGCAAAGCAGATAGGATCACAAAGGTTCAGACAATGGATTTGTCGAATATACATTGTCGTGTAATATGTGAGTTGGATGTGTGATATTGAAAAGTAAAAATCCGAAACAAGCATCAAACAAAAGGCATTACACCCGTGCAGAGGAAGGCCTCACCAATTAATGCATAATTCATCAAGATTCAGCACAGCGAGCTCCGCATAAACCCAGTCTCCAACATCACAGTCTAACCGGTTTTTTTTATTAATGCAAAATAAAACTGCCCGCAGAGTGATGTCAAGAACACTGCGGGATGGTCAGGGAGTTGCGGAAAACCCACAAATAGCTTTCACCACTCCAACGCCCACTTCAAATTCGTTTAAAACCAAAATCGAAGATCTCGTTGCTAGTCTGATCTCCTCTCAGCCTCCAGCACTTTTATCAACCACCGATCTTGTCTGCACTGTACTTGGCTGTACAACTCTTTCCTGGAGCTACAAGGAAAGCTGGTGGAAAGGTAGCACAGCAGTGCTACAAACATCATGACTCCATGATGCCCAATTTTTGATAGAATGAAATCACTTTCAATCACCTCCTCCTCATAGCTTTGGTTCCTGCTCTCAAGAGTATTATAAACACTTTTTAAAAGATGAGTTTTCAATTCATTGTCATATCTGCATTAATTTTTAAACTGAAAATCCCATGATTGGAAAAAAAACAAACAATCAAAGCCTGAGTGTTTGTGCAGGCCATCGAGTAGAAGGCCTGTATCAGGTTTCAGTGCAATCGGATGGTAAATAAGGGACGAGTAGGGGTCCCAAGTTTAGGGGTGAACCCCCCTCCTGGGAGCCCCCATGATCCAAAATGGAAAAAATCGAAGCCTGAGTGATTGTGCGTGCTCCTCTCTTGTATTCATGTGGTCAAGTTTCAGCACAATCAGTCTTGAGATAAAGAGAGGAGTAGGAAAGATAGCAAAAAGTTAACTGACGGTTAGACATCTGGACATCACGACCCATTTTATAAGTTCATCTCTTCGAGAATCGAGATGAGATGACCTAAAAATAAAATAAATAAAAAGAAGGCAAAGACGCTAAAGGAAGACCAAAGCAATGAGGGTGAGTAACAGTAGTAGTAGTCGTAGTAGTAGTAGTAGTAGTAGTAGTAGTAGTAGTAGTAGTAGTAGTAGTAGTAGTAGTAGTAGTAGTAGTATTTCGGAGACAAAGATATAGAGTAATTCAACAGGACAAGGACGAGAATCAAAGTGGAATATGACATCAAAGAAACGTAAAGAATTGGAAAACATGAAAATAAAAAGTTATGGATGTGATGTTACATGAAGGATTCAGGGGCAGAGAAGTTAGCAAGCACCTGCAGTTTCATAGAATAACAAAGCACAAGAGACTTGCATCACCTGCGCTTGGCGATGGTACGTCACTCATACCTGGGAGTCGTCATGGGTGACGCGCAGCTGTTCGCGCAGCACAGCAATGCGAGACACCTCGTCCTTGCGAAGGGCACGCTCTTTTTTGAGCTCAGGACTCCAGAACGTACGGATGCTGTTCATCGAGGATCCCAGCTTGCTGTCCTTCACCTCCAATTCCTTCCTCAGGAGCTCATTCTCACGCACCATCTCCTTAATCTGTGTTTGAAATTCCAGTTGATTGTCTCTCCGGCCCAACTCAGTAACTTGATAAAGTGAAGCATCCATTCCAGAACTCGCAGCAGGAATGTTCGGACTACTGCCCATGGTGGTAACCCTGGAGCCGCCACCAACAGGGTATACCAAACGGGAACCACCTCCAGGTGCACGTCCCAAAGTCAGCACACCTTTCCCAGGCAGTGCTGTTGCTTGCAGGCCACTATCAAAGTCACTAAAGTAGGTGGGCCCAGAAGTGGCATATGCAGCATTCAGTGACTGGATATTTTCCATTGAAAGAGTGTGCCCGGTCCCTGAGCTGTCTCCACCACTGTTGCTGCGCCGATGTCCTAAACGCGGAGAGCGAGGCAGACGTGGCGAGCGAGCTGGACTCTGCATCAGACGTTCTGGCACAGCGGCAGGACGGGTCCCACCAAACATGGTCCCACCTCAAGATGGCCACTCCAGTCACAAAATCATTCTTGTTTCAGACATTGCCTTTTCTGTGAGCTGGGTAGAACAGGGCAAAGGAAAAATAAATTTTAGTATTCATAAAATAATCAAAACAAGGATGGCAAGAAAGACATACAAAAAATCCTTCAGCTTATTGAATGCCTGATTCAGCAACCATCTGAAACATCTTCTGGGCACCATCCATCATTGAGGTTTTGACCCCTTTATAGTCAGGTTCACTATGTTAACAAATATAATTTCGTTCAAAATTTTGGGAGATTAGCAAACCTGTACATTCTTGGAATCATCAGAGCATGGAGAATCCGAAAATCAATGTTGGCATTTGCACAGACACAGATTTTGGATTTTCAAAATGGCCGCCATAAAATACATATTTTGCGCTATCTCGGCTTCTAGTCAACCTAGAAACTTAATTAAATATGCTAATCCTATGTTTTCTGGGTCAAGGAATCCAATAAAGGCCTCAAAATAGTGCTCAGGATTATAGAAAAGCAACAAACAAAGGTAATTAAAAACCATTGTCTATATATTTGTGATATAACTGTATTACAACTATTACATAATACATGATATTGCAAGTCCTTTGAAGTTATAGGTTGGGTTTATAAAGCAAGAAAGCAGCGTTGTTAGTATCAGATTGAACTATAAGTCCTATACACAGGATCTACTAGGTCTATACCGTTCAGGAATATGCTTTTACAGATCTTCATCACTGTCCTGAGTGTCATTTTCGCAAAGGTGTCTACGCAAATGTAAGCATTAATTTTTGGATTCCTCATGCTCTGAATATTCCAAAAATGTATAGTTTTGCTAATCTCCAAAAAATTTGAACGAAAAAAACATAGTGAACCTGACTATTAGCACAGAATCTCTCCGAACGGCAGGTCTACAAAGTTGTGTCCAAAGATTATCTAATGAGGCATATCAATAAAGACCGATGATTAGAAAAAACAGTTCAGGAAGTTCAGAGGAAGGAAAACATTTATATATACATTATTTTGTTCATGGGAGGGGGGATGAGTCAATAGTGGGAATTTAAGGTCTCAGCAACATATGTATTTTGCCTAGTAATAGGAATTTTGAACCACGCATTTGTGATAGGGGTAGTTTTGTCCAATGGGTCCCAGTAGGGTCAATGGGCTGAGGCATCTTAGCCTAGCTAGGGTAAATGTTCTCATCCTGTGTACACCCCCTTACCCTCCCACACTAGAGCCAGGTGAAAGAAAAGTCCTTTCTCTGGGCATCCCAGACATTGGCATGGCCTGCCTACAGTTCATGCTGTGCACTGCAGTACATCCAACCGAACTCAACCGCAGAAAGGAAGAAGAAGACTCTCCCACAATTTTACGGTTGAGTGGGAGGGCGTGGTGGGGTGGGATGAGAGGAGCCTCCAGCATGGGTGCCTATGGGTAGCAGTGAGCAAGATGGCACACCACTGGCCACCACTACCAGCGAAGGGCAGGCCTTGCATCATAACCACTTCTGATTGGAAGAACTGAGGCAGAACAGGCCTGAGGCCCATGCTGCTTGGCTGTACGGCACTGATTTGGTGGGGATATGTGCCATTGATTGGTCTTGACTGTTTCTATGCCCGAGCGAGAAGGCCATTGACAAGAAACCACCGGGTGCTGCCGTGAACACCTTTGGGGGTGGAGGAGAGGTAGGGGGAGCGAGTTCATAAAAGTGGGGGCATGGCGGCTGTTCAATCTCTATCTCTGGTAGCACATACACTTAGAGCTACGCCATGCTCCCAAGCTGCTTTTGTGACATTAGCCAACCCGAGCACACAAGAAAAAGCACTTCTTTTGTCATTCTGGGATGAACTGCCAGCCTTGAATAATCTCGCTCGGTAGTATGTGTGCACGTGTCTGTGTCGTTGGTTGTTATCTCCATATGCGGGTTCCAGAAGGCAGAACAGAGTCCTCCCAGGTCTGAGTATCCACCTTCATGTGTGCGTATGTATTTGTAATAACAAATATGTATATATATATATATATATATATATATATATATATATATATATATATATATATATATATATATATATACACATATATATATATATATATATATATATACACATATATATATATATATATATATATATATATATACACATATATACATATATATATATATATATATATATATACACACATATATACACATATATATATATATATATATATATATATATATATATATATATATATATATATATATATATATATATATATATATATATATATATATATATACATACATACATACATATATATCCCTGTAGACACAGGGCCATAGGGTGGATATCTATTTTTTTTTTGATTTCATGACCTGAACCTAGGGATTTGGCAAGAAGGGTGTGGGATGAAGCCTTATGACCTCCAAAACATCTTGTTTTTTTTTCACAAGCGATATCGTGGTACGTTACCGAGAACCGCTGCCCCAAAACACCAGTACACACCAATTGTATGTTACATTTGAAATACCCATTTACACAGTAAAAAAACAACACAAACTATATGATGTCATGTTCACATTGGTCTTGGCAGCAATATTTATTAATTCAGACCCCCAAAAGTAGTAAAAATGTTGTTTTAACGACTTGGTAAAATAACATGCTGTTGATGCATTTATCAGAAAGTCATGTTTTTGGACCTTAAAACCTGCATAATTTTAAATTTTTGTACAATATTTGTGATCGGTGTTGCTACTACGATCCATTGTGGTTTACCAATGCTATTTTGAAACTGTTAATAGGTCCAATAAGTGTGTAAGGGGTGATATTTTAACCCATCAAAGACAATTACGCGGCGTACAAGCGAACCAGTGCGCATTGACGTCATGATAAACTCGAGATGGGCTAGAGAAGCTCCACCGTCTCAATGTATGAACTCCAGAAGCGAAATGTTGGTTTGGTGTCACTTGCTTCTAAGAATTTGTCAAAGGAGGTTTTGAAGTCTTTGAACTTGTCACTGTTGAGAATGACATGGTAGTTTGGATGTGGGAAAGCTTCAGCTAAGTTTGACAAAAGTTCCTTCACTCTACCCGCTTCATGTTCTGGAATAGATTCAAAATATGCATCCAGGAGCATCTGCTGCATCGCGTCTGACATCAGCTTATGGGCTCGAACTGCCCTGTTGTAATGCTTGCCACTGAACACTCCATTCACAGACCCCACTGCAACAATCTCTGACTCAACCAGGATGTCTTGGAGACCACCATCTCGAAATCTCTTTCCAATACAGCCAAGAAAGGACATTGCAGTGTGGAATGCCCCAAGTCGAATTACCAGTCTCTTCATGAACTGTGCATTCTTCCATCTAATGAGCTGTGCCTTGCAATAGATGGCTTGGTCAACGACAATGACGACTGTTTCCAACTGTAACTTGTCGGCGATCTGAACACTTCTCTGCAGTATTGTTAGTACTGTATTCATTTCAGTCGGAGTGGCATCAATGACAGGGAGATACCCTATCACGCTCTTTGGTGGAACTTCAACACAAGACAGTAGTTGGTTGAATCCTGTCCAAGATGGCAGAGTCCCGTCAATGTTGTACTTGGTGATGTGGTATGCTAGGTCTATCGTCTTAGGGTGCTGGAGTAATGGGAAGTACGTTGCTCGATCCAATGGAACGCTGGTTGCGAATGGAGCGGGTCCTTCGTTTTTCCCTCCATAATATGTGGCAAGGTTCACTGCAGGTGGCTGCATCGATCTCTCCCGCGTCCTCTTAACTGTAGTGACTGGTGCTGGTTGTACTACTTCATGGGATTGACTTGGTCGCTGTATTATAATCCCATTGGTATTGTGCGTTGTTCCACGCCCAGACAATGTCTCCTCCCCGAAGTCATTATTGTCCCATACGAGTGTGACATGCTTGCCCGCCTGAATGATTGATGGAAGAGCATCCTCTCCACGATGTAGTTCTTGGTTAGCCAGTGCAGTGTCATGATTTAAGATGACAGAGTTTGAGACGCAGTAACCAACCCCGTTCAGTAGGCTGATTAATTGGGCTGAACCTGAGAGATGACGTACTGTCATTGCAAGTGACAAATGTTTGGGCATCTGTTTCCTTCCCTTTGATTGGAGGTATATGATGTCCTGTGCAATTGTGAGAATTCTTCTATGTATTGTAGATTCTATCTTTACAAACTCATCAGAATCAGGTTCGTCTGACACTCCCACCATCCATGCAATAAAGTTATAGAGACAGGCAGGTACAATTGCTTCTGCGGCATTTGTTGTCAGGTGCTCAGAGGTTGGGGGCCATGGCATATTTGGCTTGATCTCATCTATTGCATTTCTCAATTGTAGCGCAGTGAAGTCGTGTTCTCTAAGGTTATTCTCAGTATACCCAGGTTGCTTTGGTGGGGTTGGTTCAGAGTCGGATGTTTGTTCTGTCTCTGTTGTGTCATCACCTGAACCATGCATGGTTTCTTGCAACACTTTCTTTTCTTCAACCAGCACTTCAGTGGAGATGTCATTAACATACACAAGGTGTCCTTGGCAGCGCATATACGGGGTTAGAAAGCATAGTTGTGGAAATGTTTTCATCAGTCTTGTCTTGAGAAAGCCACTTTTGTAGTTTGATTCTATTCTGTGTGTTGCTTTGATTTGTTTCATGAACATGTCATTAAGTCGTTTCAGTCTGTAGATTTCCTTGTTGTCTATTATAAGATCCTTGACTGTTGCACAAAATAATGTGTATGCTTCTGAGTAGTTGGAGTCTCCTTGTTGCTCTGCATTAGGTGTTGTTGCTAGCTTGCCTAAATACCGGGTATACTCCTTGTAGCAGCGACCATGGTATTTTACCTCTATCGCAACACAATCGCGGTCTTGAATTTGAAGCAGCAGGTTTGTATTGTTGTTGTCTTTAGCAGCTTGCTGCAGTCTTGGTGCCTCAATTGTTGAGCACCTTGTTAGAGGCTCTTTTCTTCGGCCCCTTTTGCCTGTATTGATTGTTCTCTCTTTCTGACAAAGGATGCATATATTAGGCAACACATATTGGGATCTGGCTGAACATTTGGGCTTGCCTAAGCTGGAGCGTAGAGCACGTTTCTTGACTGGTTGTGGGCCTTTATGCACCTTGTCAATGTTGACGTTGATGTCATTGCATGTTGAAGCTGCAATAAATACACATAAAAGAAAACAATTAAAATTATGTGAGTTTAAAATGTCTAGACCTCAAGTCATGGTTAGCCCGACTAGATTCCCTCCCCCCCCCCCCCCCCTTCCTCAGACTTCCTTTAAAAAATGTATTTGTTTCACCTCGGCCCTACCTCCTTGCATAAATATTGGACAGTTCCTTCAATTCAAAATCGTTCGACTACACACAAAATCATTTTACATATACCTCACAAAAAAAAAATCAAACTAAGTTTTGAAGCATTGTCATGATTTATTATTCAAGTTATTCAACCTACCAGTATTGGCTGCATTTTCTTCTCTCTTTTTCATGCTGCTTTGCACCCTGCTCACTCGTTGTTTATCGGTAAATCGTGAATAACACACTTGATGAAACGCTGCATCATGCGGTATAGCTATAGCAGGTATTGTTACCATACTGTTGCCACGTTCGCCGAATTCGTCAGCGTGGTTCTTCACGAAATTTCTCGCAATTTCAGCTTGATCACCTTCTAAATTCTGCCACGTAAGAACAAATTGCAAATATCGCGGCCATGTTATAACACTAAAATGTATTAAACTTGATCTTTTGGCCGGAGAAATGCACATATAACAGCGTTTCTCGCTCCCACCCTCGTCACCGTCGCTGCTACTGGAGGCCGCCATTTTGTTTACTCGCAGCCGGAAGCCCAGACATCGTTCGTAGCGCGAATAAGCGCGATCCTCATTGGTCAATACATCGAAATGCGTTCGAGGCTAAACGGAGATTTTGGAAATAAAATTATACATTTCAACATTATATTACAGACTAACGTACCAGAATCTGACTTGTGAAAAGTCATGAACATTATTTCTTAATTTTTTCTATATTATCCCAATTTGATGCCCACCCGATTTTCAGGTCACGAAATGAAATGAAAAATTGGAACACCTGGCAGTCTACTGGTGTTGGGCTAGCGGCTAGGGTGCCGGCTTAGGATATATATGCATATATATATATATATGAAGGAGCTGCGCTCCAACGCGAGTCGAAAGAATTGACGCGACCAAAGAAAGACGGAATTGGTCCGAGTTGCTTTATTGAAACAAAACAGCTCAGGTATTCTGACAAGCCCGTTTATCGGGCAGCAATATATATACACATTTATGCCGGGGCGTTTGCCCGGGAAAACCGAGACCGGGCATGCCCGGGTGTCAAGGGCGAGTCCTGGAAAGGCGAGTCTGGACATGCCCGGGCGTCCTGGACGCGGCCTGGCAAGTCGAGGCTGGGCGTGCCCGAGCGCTCTGGGCGAGCCCTGGAAAGGCGAGAGCGGGCATGCCCGAACGCTCTGGGCGAGCCCTGGAAAGGCGAGTCTGGACATGCACGGGCGTCCTGGACGCGGCCTGGCAAGTCGAGGCTGGGCGTGCCCGGGCGCTCTGGGCGAGCCCTGGAAAGGCGAGAGCGGGCATGCCCGGGAAAGACGAGACCGGGCGTGCCCGGGAAGTTCGGGCGTGCCCGGGAACAGCGAGTCCGGGCATGCCCAGGAGAGGCGCGTCTGGGCCCGTCCGGACGAGCCCGGCATGGCGATCGCGCCCTGGCCGCGTCCTGGCAGGTGCAAGGCGATTGTGTACATTCAGCGGGAACCGCTACACACGCCCCTCCAGAATCGACCTGCACCGGCAGGGTCAATTTAAGGGGGGTCCGGATGACCCGGCCGAAGCGACCCCTGGAGGGTCGTGGGGGGGGGGGGGGGTCCGATCTGGTGGTGGGTGGTCGAGCGGGTGGAACTGTGGATGGGGGGCGGCCTCGCCGCGGAGGAAGGGCCAACCGTGGTGGTCGGTCGACGTCCACGTGCGCCGGTTTGAGGCGGTCCACAGAGATCCGGTCCGACCGGCTGCCGACGTCGACGACAAAGGACTTGTCGCCCCATCGCAGGACCCGGAAGGGCCCGTCGTACGGCGGCCGAAGTGGCCCCCGGTGCGCGTCATGACGCACAAAGACGTACTCCGCTGTGCGAAGCGCCGGGGGGACGTAGGACTGGGGGCCACCGTGGCGGGACGTTGGCACGGGGGCAAATCGTCGGGCGGCCTCCTGGAGGTCCGAGCGCTGGTGTGCGGCGGACCAGGGACTGGTAGCGTCGGGCACGAACTCGCCCGGGACGTGGAGCGGCTGGCCATAGACGAGCTCGGCGGCGGACGCCCTGAGGTCCTCCTTGGGGGCCATGCGGAGGCCCAAAAGGACCCACGGCAGCCAGTCGGTCCAACCGTCGTCCTGAAGGCCGGCCATGAGTGCGGCCTTCATGGAGCGGTGAAACCGCTCGCACAACCCGTTGGCTTGGGGGTGGTAGGCCGTGGTGCGGTGCAGCATGACCCCCAACGAGCGGGCGACCGCGCCCCAAAGTTCGGACGTGAACTGTGGGCCGCGGTCGGACGAGATGTCCGCCGGTGCGCCGAAGCGCGCGACCCAGGTGGCGATGAACGCCTGCGCCACGTCGGCGGTGGTGGTGGAGGTGAGGGGCACTGCCTCCGGCCACCTGGTGGTCCTGTCCACCATGGTGAGCAGGTGGTTGAACCCCCGCGATGGGGGCAGGGGACCCACCAGGTCCACGTGGACGTGGTCGAAACGCCGTGCAGGCACGGTGAAAGGTGCTAGCGGGGCCTGGGTGTGGCGGTGGACCTTGGCCCGTTGGCAAGCCGCGCAGGCGTTGGCCCAGACGCGGATGTTCCGTCGAAGGCCGTGCCAGACGAAACGCGCCGACACCAGCTTCTGAGAAGCTTTCCGGCCCGGGTGAGAAAGGCCGTGGATGGAGGCGAAGATGCGGCGCTGCCAGGAAACGGGCACGATGGGGCGAGGCTGGCCCTGGGAGACGTCGCAGAGCAGGACGGTGCCCGCGAAGGGGATGTCGGCCTCGCGGAGGCCCGTGTCCGCCGCCCGGAGGGCCTGCACCGAGGTGTCGGTGGTCTGGTCGGCCGCCATGAGCGCGAAGTCCACGCCGAGGTGGACCGCGTTCGCGCTGGCCCGAGAAAGACAGTCGGCCACGGCATTGTCTTTGCCGGCGACGTGCCGGATGTCCGTGGTGAATTCCGACACGGCGGAGAGGTGGCACTGCTGGCGGGCCGACAACGGCTCCGTGACTTTGGCCATTGCGTAGACCAACGGCTTGTGGTCGACGAAAGCCGTGAACGGGCGGCCCTCCAGGAGGTGTCGGAAATGGCGAACGGCCAGGAATAGACCGAGCAGCTCGCGGTCGAACGTGCTGTATTTTAACTCGTTCGGCCGGAGTTGCCGGCTGAAAAATGCGAGTGGCTGCCAAACCCCGTTCACCCATTGTTCATGGACGGCGCCCACCGCGTAGTTGGAGGCGTCCGTAGTGAGGGTGATGGGCGCGTTGAGCACCGGGTGAGCCAGCAGCGTTACGTCGGCGAGGGCCCGTTTTGCACTCGTGAAGGCCGCGTCCATGACCGCGGACCAAACGATGTCATGCTTGGCCGGCTTGCCCCGGAGGGCCTCGTAAAGGGGCCGCATGAGCTGAGCAGCGCGGGGCACGAATCGGTGATAAAAATTCACCATGCCGAGGAACTCTTGTAGGGCCTTGATGGAACGGGGACGCGGGAACGTGGTGATGGCCTCGACCTTGGTCGGCAGCGGCACGGCCCCGGTCTTGGTGATGCGGTGGCCCAAAAAGTCAACGGTCGTCGTGCCGAAGTGGCATTTGGCTGGGTTGACAATTAAGCCGTGCTCGCTGAGGCGACTGAACAGTGTTCGGAGGTGGAGGAGGTGCTCGGCGCGGGACGTGCTGGCGACGAGGATGTCGTCCAGATAGACGAAAAGAAATGGCAGGTTGCGCAGCACGCCGTCCATTAAACGCTGGAACGCCTGGGCCGCGTTCTTGAGGCCAAACGGCATCCTCAAAAATTCGAACAGGCCGAACGGCGTGATGACGGCCGTCTTCGGGACATCGGCCGCCCGGACAGGTACCTGGTTGTATCCCCGTATCAGGTCAATTTTGGAAAATATGACCCGTCCCGCCAAACGGGCGGAAAAGTCCTGGATGTGCGGGATCGGGTACCTGTCGGGGGTGGTAGCGTCGTTGAGGCGGCGGTAGTCGCCACACGGGCGCCATCCGCCCCCCGGCTTTGGCACGATGTGCAGTGGTGAGGCCCACGCGCTATTGGAGCGCCGCACGATGCCGAGGTGCTCCAACGCGTCGAACTCGGCCTTTGCCACGGCGAGCTTGGCCGGGTCGAGGCGGCGGGCCCTGGCGTAGACCGGCGGGCCCGTAGTGGGTATGTGGTGCTCGATCCCATGCCGCACTGCGACGGCCGAAAACGTCGGCCGCGTGAGGGCCGGGAATTCCGCGAGCAGGCGAGCGAACTCGTTCGCCGTCGGGAGGGCGCACGCCAGTTCGGTCGGCGCGGAGCTGCTCATCGTGCACGCCAGGGAGCTGAAGGTCTCGGCGTTGACAAGGCGACGTCATTTGACGTCGACCAGCAGCCCGTGCGCGCAGAGGAAGTCGGCGCCCAGCAAAGCCATGGGAACGCAGGCGGTCACAAAGGTCCACTGAAAGCGCTGGCTGCCGAAGCAGAGGGTGACGTCGCGCGGGCCGAAAGTGCGTATAGCCAAGCCATTAGCAGCGACCAAAGAGGGGCCGCAAACGGCGTCCCGCCTGTCCTGCTCGGAGGCGGGTATGACGCTCAGTTGGGCGCCGGTGTCACAAAGGAAACGCCGCCCGGACGCTTTGTCCCGAATAAAAAGCAAGTTGCCCGAGTGGCCGGCGCTCATGGCTGGGAATGAACGCCGGCCCGGCCGTTTCCCGACTTGCGGAAAGTGCACGGGTGTCGGCATGTCCGAGCCTTGTGTCCGAACCTGGCGTGGTAATAACACCACGCCTGGTCAGGTGGAGGCCCCGGCCGTCGTGTCGGAAGCGGTCGGCGCAGCGTGGCGGCCGCCAGTTGCACCGGCAGTTCGGCCTCCAACCGCGCAGGGCGCTCGGGCGTCGTGGGTGTCGCCTCGGACGGCGGCAGGCTCCAGGTAGCCGTGCCGATGTGTTGGCCCGCCGAGGAGATCTTATCGGCTTCCCTGGCGAGGGCGCGGGGATTGGTGATCGACGTGCCAGCCAGGGCGAGGCGTACCGGGTGAGGCAGCTGGCGAAGGAACAGCTCGCGGAACAGAAAATCCGGAGAGTGCTCACCGAGCAACGAGAGCATATAGTCCATGCGCTCGGACGGGCGCGTGTCGCCGAGCTCGGGCAGGTCGAGCAGGCGCCGTGCGCGTGCCGCCGGTGAGAGGGCGAAAGCGTCGAGGAGGAGCGTCTTCAGCGCGTCATACTTGTCAGCAGCCGGCGGGTGCTCGAGGAGGCTCAGGGCGCGGGCCGCGGTGGCGGAACCGAGCGCTGCCACGACGTGGTGGAAGCGGGTGTCGTCCGCGGTGATGCCTCGCAGGGCGAACTGGGAGTCCGCCTGGGCGAACCAAACAGCCGCGTGAGCCTCCCAGAAGGTAGGCAGTTTAAGAGTCACTGCCGTGTCCATGTCGGTAGGTCACCAGTGAAGGAGCTACGCTCCAACGCGAGTCGAAAGAATTGACGCGACCAAAGACGGAATTCGTACGAGTTGCTTTATTGAAACAAAACAGCTCAGGTATTCTGACAAGCCCGTTTATTGGGCAGCAATATATATACACATTTATGCCGGGGCGTTTGCCTGGGAAAACCGAGACTGGGCATGCCCGGATGTCAAGGGCGAGTCCTGGAAAGGCGAGTCTGGACATGCCCGGGCGTCCTGGACGCGGCCTGGCAAGTCGAGGCTGGGCGTGCCCGAGCGCTCTGGGCGAGCCCTGGAAAGGCGAGAGCGGGCATGCCCGGACGCTCTGGGCGAGCCCTGGAAAGGCGAGTCTGGACATGCCCGGGCGTCCTGGACGCGGCCTGGCAAGTCGAGGCTGGGCGTGCCTGGGCGCTCTGGGCGAGCCCTGGAAAGGCGAGAGCGGGCATGCCCGGGAAAGACGAGACCGGGCGTGCCCGGGAAGTTCGGGCGTGCCCGGGAACAGCGAGTCCGGGCATGCCCAGGAGAGGCACGTCTGGGCCCGTCCGGACGAGCCCGGCATGGCGATCGCGCCCTGGCAGGTGCAAGGCGATTGTGTACATTCAGCGGGAACCGCTACATATATATATATATATATATATATATATATATATATATATATATATATACGCACATATAAAGTATATGTGTGTATGTGTGCGAGCAAGTTGCTGTTGTTAGCTGCTACCTCCACACATGGGTGGGTTTCAGGAGATGTAAAGTGGACCTACCAGAAGTATCCACCTCCAGTGTGTGTGTGTGTGTGTGTGTGTGTGTGTGTGTGTGTGTGTGTGTGTGTGTGTGTGTGTGTTAATTGTGTCCTATAGATTTTGTGCTGTCTGGCTTTTTCATTGTGAAATTGTTAATTATTCCTGAAATAAATGTGCACCTTGTGTTTCTACCATCCTACTATAATTCACCAAATGTCTGTCCGTCTGTTCCCAGATACCGCAAAAACGGCTGAACCGATCGCAACGAAATTTTGGGTGAGTAATCCTGGGACCCCCTGGAGTAAAATAGGCTATAGTGTTTTCCCAATTTTCAAATTTTTACAATCTTGCAATTTTCCAGTTTTTCCAAACACGATGGAATAATATTTACCGATATGAACAGTGATGTGGCTTTTATTGAAATTCTACAAATACTGTTTAGATTTTGATGATTTGCGAGTGATATGATTTAACGGATGTTTATATGAATCTTTTAAAATTAAAATTAAAAGCCTTCAATTTCTGATATTTTGCCTTTTCATTTGGTCCTCCCAATTGAAGCCCCACCCATAGGGCAGGTACCGTTGCTAGTCCATTTAATTCAAAAACTCTGGAGGGAAATAGATTAGTTATGGAAATCCCTTTGTTTGGCTCATGTTTGGACATGTGCAGATCAGTCCACCACACTCTGCAAGGGTGGTGCAAGTGTCATCCAAATTTAGCCTTATGCCAGGCTACCCACTGGATATTAATTCCCAGGATATACAGTTCCAGACTACAACGATATTGTTGCATGGTCCGTGTTTGAGTAGTTAACCAATCTCTATGAATTAAGCAGTGACTCATCAGCTGAAGAATTGTCTGTTTAAATGTGCACAATGCAGAGGGTGGTGCATTGTAATAAATAGTTAGGGATTAAGATTAAGACAATCATATGTCTAGCCCCTTGTAATCCCCCAGGTGATGTTAAGAGGAATGACAGGTCTGTTGAGAGGGAGAGTGACGCACATTGTGAAAGGAGAGAGGAGGTGGAGCCAGGAACGCTCCCCGAGGGGCAGAGTTATGAATGCCTCCGAAGGGGCAGAGTTAGGCTTCCCGCTTCGAGGAAAAAAAAAAAAAGGCAGTTGGTGTATGTTCTAGAGGAGGAATGTGCCTTTTTACCGTGGTCCTGCCTTTTACCATAGTCCTGCTTATGTTCCTGCCTTAGCCCTGTTCCTGTTCGTTGTCTTGCCCGCCTGCTCGTCACATGTTTCGCCTCCCTTGCCATGGACCGACTTTGATGTCTCCACTGCAGAGATAAGGCCTCACCGGTTGTCTGTATTCTTCCCCTCCCTCGTCTGTGATTGAATCAGGTGTGTGGCGCCTTTAGAGTTATTTTTATTCACTTGTAAATAATCATTCATCTATTCGTTCGTTGGATTCCCCATTTCCTTCCCACACTACCCGTTTTAGAATTCCACCATCGAGTGAATCTTCCCCTATCGATTTTGTTGTTAGGAACGTAAACCTGTTGGTTTTACAAGAGCTTACAAGAGGTTCTCGTTTGCTTCCTTGTGTTACGTATTACCTCCGCAAACCCCGGTTACGGTGCACCTCAGAGTCTGGAGCGGGAACACGGGAGAAAGATTTGTTATTTTGCATTTTCTAATAACCATGGTAAAACCACACCAATGTAATTGTAGAACAAAACAAGTAATTGTATTAAGAACTCTCACATACACAATAATAACACTATTAAAGAAAGTACAATGAAAATGTCACTTGCATCAAATGAACAATACGGTCGTGTGATTCCCTCACAGTTAACACCAGGAGAGTCGCAGATGGCCAAGAGCAAGCTTTAACTCGGAGGCGACGATCAAATGCGGATTTTACTATATATGCGTGGGAGGAAGAAAGAAGAAGAGGAAGCTGAAGAGCTTACCTGTGGTCCCGCCACAGTCTAAAAACCTGCGGAAAATAAACTCAAACAAAGACCGGATTTAAAATGTACAAAAATAAACAGGTTTATTAAAACGACATGCCGGGACAAAGAAAAGCACGACGGTAAAACTAAGTTCCTAAATGGAGCACTCCCTCACCAGACTTAGAATACAGATGAAGGAAAAGGATAACTGAAAATAATTGTGTGGTATGTACAAGTAAAGTAAAATTAGACAAATGATAATTTAATGATGAGGACTACTGCAATAGCCTCCTCTATGGTTCACCCTCAAAAATCACCAATAAACTCCAATACATTCAGAACTCCGCTGCCCGTCTACTCACCCATTCCCGGACCCGTGACCACATCACCCCCGTCCTTTACAAGCTTCACTGGCTCCCCATCCCCCAGAGAATCCAGTACAAAATCCTCCTCTTGACATACAAAGCCCTCCATAACCTGGCCCCATCCTACCTGGCTGACCTCCTCTCCAGACACACTCCCAACCGCAACCTCCGCTCTGCTGGTACCAACCTCCTGACCCCCTCCATCCGGACCAAATTCAGATCCTGGGGGGACAGGGCCTTCTCCATCGCTGCTCCCACCCTCTGGAACTCACTACCTCACACCATCAGAGACTCCTCCTCACTCACCACATTCAAAACATCACTAAAGACCCACCTGTTCAACACTGCATTCAACATTCAACCCACAGCATTTAACCCCTGACTATCTCTTCTCCTTCTCCCTCCTTTTGCTTTAAATATTTCCCTATTGATTCTTGTCTTTTTGCAATTGTTGTTTTCATGTATTGTTATGCATTATGTTTTCCACTCTGTCAAAGCGCCTTTGGGCTTCTGGAAAAGCGCTATACAAAATAAATGAATTATTATTATTATTATTATTAATGAAAATAAATGCAAGGACAATAAAAATGTTGAGGTAAAAACTATTTCCTAAATTGAGACATCTCCATTCAGACTCATATACAAACAAGGGGGAATATTAAATAAAAATAAATGATGTTTCTGCCGACCGGCACTTAGTTCTGTCTCAACGAGGGGGCTTGGGGTTCGTCGCATCCAAACCACCACGTGGGAAGCGCAACAACAAATGGTGCAGAAAACGCCAAGACGGGTCAACCGGCCCGTCCTCGCATCCACCGCCAAGTGAGACGCGGCTCTCTGCTCCCCCGAAAAGCACCACAGTCAACAACACCCCCTCCTCCGACATTGAAAAAACTCAACAATGCTCCAAAGGGTCTCTGCACGAGTGCGCACGAGAGGAGCAACCATCCACCACGAAACCAGGACCAGAAGACCGAGAAACAAATATGGCGAGATGCGGCTTTTTCCTTTCAGCTCTCGAATGTTCCACGATGACGTCTGATCATCGAGCACGACTCAATCATGAAGACCAGGGTGTGGCCTCTCTATTACGAGTCGTTGGAGGGGTGGGAGGGGCGGAGCCTAATCTCTCTCCGAATGTTCGCATGAGGTCGAAGGCCGTGAGGTGGGGCTTGACTGGCACATTCGACAAATGTGCTGGGTGTTGGTTAGCCCTGGCGGCATTGTGAGCGAATGGAGTCATTTGTTATAGTTGTTGTTTGGCAGGCTTTTTAATTGTAATAAAGATTGAGGGAAGATCACAGAGGCAAATTACACACTGGGGAATTAATCTTTAAGCCCTAGAATTACTTAACACAAAGCCACGCCCTTTATGGCGACATGCAAACGCTCTGATCCGGATAGACGGTCTACTTAGATACATCGAGATTCCTCGACGCGCCACTCAGAGCATTCTAATCTACACAATTCTATCTCAACTAAGGTGTATTTCATTGTTTACCTCCACTAACGTAACAATATATGTATTTAGTTTAGTAAATGTGTATGTCGACACCAGTTTTGGAGACTAAATGAGCAATTTTAACTGTTTGATTCAGCCAATGCCAGATAAAGCTTGTCAAGCAGATATGACCTCTTCATATAAAATGTCGGTCATCTCCACTTTTTTTTTTTTTTTTTTTTTTTTTTTTTGTATACAAGATCGAGGCTCGTGAAAGAGCGAACATTAATCACACAGAAAGACAAACAGACACATAAAACAAATAACATCGGGAGCGGTAGACAAGATGGGGAGAGAGGGGGAAGGACACAAACACAACATTTGAGAGCAGGGACCGAGAGACATGGAGACATCGAGAGATCTGTGGGAGGGAGAGGGCTTTGGGGGGAGGCATGTGAAGGGGGGGAGGCATGTGAAGGGGGGGTGGCATGTGAAGGGGGGGGGGGTGGGAGAGGTATAAACATACACTTGACATGTATGTTTGAATAAACCAGCACAAGCTAGCAAAGGTCAAATGACATTTGACTAAAACTACATGAGTGGACACTAATAATATCCCTCATGTATCCCCCAGCTACACAACCAAAATCTCAGCTACACAACCAAATCATTTCAATTAAATGACGATTTCAACAAATTAATACATCAATAAGGAAAATAATTTAAAAACACAAATTTAATGAAAGTGTTATCAATTAAAATAAAAAAAACAAAATTGGGAAATCTTCGGCATGCAAGGTCTTTCCTTGGCCAATCTGAACTTTTGACAACCCACAAGGCCTTCATTTGCAGCTTGATGGAGAACTGCTCTCCACTTTGGGCTGGCGCCCCTGCGTCGCATCTTGCCCTTCTTGACGCCATGGAAAGCAAGGCCATCAAAATCATTGGGATCTCCCGAGAACGAAGCAGCGTGTCTCGGCCTGTTACTTTCGCATTGCAGGCACACTGGTGGCCTCTAAATTATACCGTCTCTTTTTTAGTCTTCCACCCTCTGCCCTTTCACGGATATGTCCTTCCCAGGTTTTTGTGGGGCACACAAGGTCTGCCAGTAACCCTGTTCTTGTTAAGCTCCCAATATCCACACTCATCGCTCAACTCCACTCATTAGTTCCACTTTTCTCTTACCTGTGGAACCAACTTCCACATTCAGTTTGGTCCTATTTTTCCTTCCAGGGTTTCAAGACATCTGTTCATCACTGCCTCAGGTTTTATACCTCAGGTTCATCACTGCTTCACCCCATCCATACTCATGACCTCTTCTGCCCCAAATGACCCCATTCCCCAAAATTCCCCCTTTTACAGTTTATTGTTATTTCCCTCCTCTCTGTCACCTATTTTCGTTTGTTAGTTGTGTTACGTGCTCCTCCCCAAACCCCGGTCACGGTGTACCTCCGAGCCCCGAGAGGAGTCATGACAGAAAGATGTGTTATTCTGTATGTCAAAGATCAATGGTGAAGCCACACCAATTGTTACCAACAAACAAATATTGTATTAAGATCACACAAGAATAACAGTACAACAATAGTAATCAATTGTACAACCAATATATATTTCCTATGATGGTACCATCAGGTTCATACAATATAACTCGCTGTGCTCCAAGTGAGCGAAAAGAAGAACATTCCCCAATGTCTCTATTCCGGCATCAAGCCAAAGTCCAACCGCTCCAGCGATCGTCAGAACGATGTCCAATCGAGACTAGAAACCCGTTCGGATGACAGTCACAGTCCCGCTGCTAAAGCTGCGCAAAGGTGCCCTCAAGGCGACTGGGAAATCACACCCTCGGGTATGGACGTTCCACAGCTCCAAATCGGCGAACCGCAGATTTCCCACTCAAAAGCCACGTGACACACGCACACCAGATTAACGTCTGAATGCGGTGAAAATGGTTGAAGCGAAGTGAGAAACCTTGAGGGATGCGCAAAGCGCGCGAGTCAAAATGGCCGATGGCTCGTTCTCGTGGCGTAACGGCACTCCAACGATTCTCTTCGGAATCGACCGCAAAACCTGTCACGCAGGTTTATCTGTCACAGCGATAATAACTCTGTCGCAGGAATCCCTTTCTCAGGAAACCCATAGTTCACTCGTGACCCTCGTTCGCCAATCGTTCGCTCCAGACCTCGAAGCAGCTCGGCTTCTTGTCCGACTCACTCGCTCCGCCTTCTCCTCCTCCTCCTCTTCCTCTTCGTCGTCGTCCGGTTCCGGTTTCATTTAAAACATTAACTTTTTTACCTTTTGAAAATAGTAATCTCTATCTCCCTTAAACGACAACAATAATAGTACATGGAATCAAAAATGTTTACAGTGGATGAAAACCACAGCAACGGAAGTGACGAATCCGTAACACCTCCCCTCCTCAAGAAAGAAAGTTTGAACATAGTGAAAACTTTCTTTGCAGGCACAAACTCGTTTAACAAACAAAAGTAAAACTCACACCCACATTATCAGTTCCCGTGAGCAACAATAATTAATATTCTGCAAAAGAAAGCAACAAAACTTCCAAACCACCGACAGGGATTTCCAAATTTAGTTCACTCTGGATAAAGCATCGGCAACGACATTGTCCCTGCCCTTTACATGCTCAATTTCCAAGTTGAATTCCTGCAAAGCCAAACTCCATCTCATCAAACTTTGGTTTTTATTTTCATTTTTTTGAATGAATGTCAAGGAGTTGTGATCAAAAATCCAAAGCAAAGCAAATCTATAGCACTTTTTGAAGGAGGCCGAGCTGAGAGCCAGGTTTCATGGTGGTTGGGTGGTGAGACCTGGAAGGATTCACTGCATGGACGCATTTAGGAACGTGGAGTTCACGGGTTAATCCGTGTAGGAATCTTGGCTTGGCTGCTCCTGAGCACTCAGTGCTTCCAACTCTTCTCTTGATCATAAAAATCATAATCACGGTTGTCGAGTCGGGTGCTGTAGTCACGTGAGTAGTGGTCCCCATCTCGGCTACCACCGTAATAGTCATCCCGTCGAGAGTTGCCAAAACTACACTGCTGCTGCTGGGAGCCTCCGTAGTAATCACGACTGCGGCCGCCACCAAAACTACTACCCCCACCCCGGGAGCAATAGCCAAACCTGAAACTACCTCCACGTGTTCCTCCTCTGCAGCCCACTCGACGCCCATGGCCTGCCTTCTCTACTGTTATGGTCCGACCATCCAAATCCTTGCCATTCCAATACTTTTCTGCCTCTTTGGCGTCCTTTGCGTTTTCAATCGTGACAAAGCCAAACCCTCTCGACTTTTGCGTCTCCCTGTCTTTTATCAGCAGCACTTCCAAGAGTGGTCCATATTTGCCAAAGATAGAGTCCAGAACATCTTCACTTGTGTCAAAGTTCAGTCCACCTACAAAGAGCTTGCCAACATTGCCTCCATCCATGACTTGTGTGTGCTGACACTTAGTTTCAGGGTACTCGACAAGAAGTGCCTGTGCAAAGCGTGACATCCGTACCTTCTCCTTCTCTTCAGAGCGCTTCCTACCCATAGCACGAGTCGCGGCACAGGATGGAAAGATACCCGGAATCTCCTGCTCTAACTGTGTGGTGTTATTTTCCATACTAGGCTTTTCAACAAACATCGGATTACCAGAAACTTGACCACCGGCCAAATCATTCCCGATAACAAAAGAGATTCCCTCCACAGGAAGAGTGGCTTGTAAACCTACGGTGACCGGTCCTGACACCAAATCAGACTTCAAATGGATGACATGAAGTGGAGCTTTAACACAGCCACCAACCCCCTGCAAAAGAACACTAACACCAGTTGCCGTCTTCTCTGACAAAGGCAAAATGCCCCCAAGCATCAAAGATTGATGTGCTCTTGTGTGCCTCAATACCCGAACAGGTCTCTGGTTCGTTAAGTCTCCATCCAGTGACACAAACCCCTCTGAAATAAAAGGTTTGAAACCCTCTTGTACAAGGTTGTTCTGTGATGCCGTAACTTTGGCATGGGAACCTTCACAAGGCACTGTCCTCCAAGGACGATTTCTCGCATTTGTCAATCCATTCGGAGTTGTCCTAGTCTGACTCCGCTCCTGATTTTTCCTTTTCAGGGCGTAACATTGGGACATCAAATGCCCAGGTTTCTTGCAAAAAGCGCAAGTAGGCCCGGAGGAAAAACTCGAGGTCTGCCTCGGGCCCCCCAGAAGATAAGTCTGTCTTGGAACTGTAGTCTTCTGATCCCTACAAGTTGCGGTATCAGATTTGTCCCCATAGTCATCTCTCGGCCGCGTCCATGAATATTTGTTCTCTGCACCTGATTTAACATTACCGCCCTGGCTAACTCGAGGCGGGAAGTTAGGTTTGTGGAACCCCATCCTGTGTGTCAAGGCATAGTCATCTGCCACGGTTGCTGCCTCATACAACTCTGGTAATTTCTTTTCATCCAGATGTACTTTAATGTCCGCATGGACACACTGTTTGAATTCCTCCACCAAGATCAATTGTCGCAACAGGTTGAAGTCTTTCCCAATCCCCTTCGAGTCACACCACCGATCAAACATGGTTTCCTTCATTCTGGCAAACTCCACATGGGTCTCACTCTCCCTCTTCCTGGCATTCCTGAATTTTTGCCAGTAAGCTTCAGGGACCAATTCATAGGCTTTGAGAATGGTTTTCTTCACTATCTCATAATCTGCACATTGGTCAATCGGTAAAGCCGAATAGATATCTTGAGCTTTACCCACCAGAACACTTTGCACTAACATAGTCCAGGACCCCACAGGCCATTTTAGCATTTGAGCCACTTTCACAAAGTGTAAAAAAAACTTGGCTACATCCTTTTGATTGAAGGGTGGAACCAGCCACACATGCCTACCAACATCCCAAGTGTTCTGACTAATTGTCGAACTAGCCGGCATGGATACAACTTCTCTCCATTCTCCCATTAATTCCAGCTCCTTGAGTTTAAGTTCCTTCTGATACTCCATGTCACGTTCCTTTAACTCCCTTTCGGCTCTCCTTTCCTCTGCTCTTTCCTCTGCTCTTCTTTCTTCTTCAGCTCTCCTTTCCTCTGCTCTTCTCTCCTCAAGTTCTCGTTCCTGTTCTGCTCTTCTTTCCTCGAGTTCCTTTTCAGCTCTCGTTTCCTCTGCTCTTCTCTCCTCGAGTTCTTTTTCAGCTCTCCTTTCCTCTGCTTTTAACCTTTCCTGGCTCTGCAGTTGCATCTCCATTTTCCGGAGCTCCACATTTTCTTTTTCCTCGGGTAACCAATCCAAGGCTACCTCTTTCCATGTCCCTTGTCCCACCAGAGATTCTACCACCAATGTCTGCATCTCTGCTTTCTTCATATTAACTCGGACCTCCAAGTTAAAATATTTGGCCAATATCAAGAGTTCCGATCTTTTTAACGCTTGGAACTGTGCCTCATTAGGGGACGCCGCAAACTTTTCTGCGTCAAACACCATGGTGACTATCAGTTAACACCTGTTAACCTTCACACAAAAAATGTAAAAATTTTTTTTTTGAAAAATTTGGGAATGTTAGAAAAATCCCAAATTTGGGAATTTTGGGAATGTTAGGGAATTCTATCCCAGATGAGT
The DNA here is from genome assembly GCF_964187855.1 of Myxine glutinosa. NCBI lineage: Eukaryota > Metazoa > Chordata > Myxini > Myxiniformes > Myxinidae > Myxine > Myxine glutinosa. The sequence goes on along the minus strand of NC_136266.1, from coordinate 46,337,303 downwards.
GTTAGGGAAGTCTATCCCGGACAAGGATGTTAGGGAATTTAATCCCGGACGAGATTTGGGGATTTTGTCAGCAAAGACGAGCCCCCAATTTCTGTTACATGCTCCTCCCCAAACCCCGGTCACAGTCACGGTGTACCTCCGAGCCCGAGAGGAGTCACGGCAGAAAGATGTGTTATTCTGTATGTCAAAGATCAATGGTGAAGCCACACCAATTGTTACCAACAAACAAATATTGTATTAAGATCACACAAGAATAACAGTACAACAACAATAGTAATAATATGTACAACCAATGTATATTTCCTATGATGGTACCATCAGGTTCGTACAATATAACTCACTGTTCTCCAAGTGAGCGAAAAGAAGAACCGTCCCCAATGTCTCTATTCCAGCATCAAGCCAAAGTCGATCCGCTCCAGCGATCGTCAGAACGATGTCCAATCGAGACCAGAATCCCGTTCGGATGACAGTCACAGTCCCGCTGCTAAAGCTGCGCAAAGGTGCCCTCAACGCTACTGGGAAATCACACCCTCAGGTATGGACGTTCCACGGCTCCAAATCGACGAACCGCAGATTTCCCACTCAAAAGCCACGTGACACACGCACACCAGATTAACGTCTGAATGCGGTGAAAATGGTTGAAGCGAAGTGAGAAACCTTGAGCGATGCGCAAAGCGCGTGAGTCAAAATGGCCGACGGCCCGTTCTCGGGGCGTAACGGCACTCCAACGATTCTCTTCGGAATCGACCGCAAAACCTGTCATGCACGTTTATCTGTCACAGCGATAACAACTCTGTCGCAGGAATCCCTTTCCCAGGAAACCCAAAGTTCACTCGTGACCCTCGTTCGCCAATCGTTCGCTCCAGACCTCGAAGCAGCTCGACTTCTTGTCCGACTCACTTGCTCCGCCTTCTCCTCCTCCTCTTCCTCTTCGTCATCGTCCGGTTCCGGTTTCATTTAAAACATTAACTTTTTTACCTTTTGAAAATAGTAATCTCTATCTCCCTTAAACGACAACAATAATAGTACGTGGAATCAAAAATGTTTACAGTGGATGAAAACCACAACAACGGAAGTGACGAATCCATAACAGTTGTTGGTTTGTTCCTTTTCTGTTAAATCCCTGCTTTCCCCTTCCTCTTCTTCTTCCTGTATTTCATTCAGCTTGTGTGCAGCTTGTTCACCCCTATGTGTCCTTCTCCCTCTCCCCTTGATCTCATTCTCACTTCTACCATGCTGTTGATGTTTCCCCTTTCCATTTTGCTCTCCATCTTCTATGAGTCACGATCATGTATACAAAAAAGAAGCAAAGTAAAAAGTAAAATAAGAGTAGTTGCAGAGATAACAATTAAAAACGATAATCACATCATACGTATAATAAACAAAGCAAACAAGTCGAATAATTGTAAGGGGCATTCCATTAATTATGCATTCCGCATTAATTTACGCATTAAATTACAATTATGCATTAATTACGAATAATTGCATTCCATTAATTACGTACTGAAATACACTCGAGAGTTTGACCACCCCAACGCCACCCTCCTGTATGTGCCATGGGGTCACGGGCCCAACATTCCCAGTTACCAAGTACAGTGTGCATTAAAGCATTGTCTCCGCAATTCAATACCACAATGCCAGAGCAAACAATGTAATTATTTAAAGTTGAAATCAAGCCGAAAGTGCATTATGCGTTTCAAATAACAGAGCAGAGTGCTTAACTAGGAAATGTATTAAAATGCGTTTGTGGGAATTATTGATTAAATAAGATGTTAAAACCTCTTTCGTATATACCGTGGATGAGGTTACTTCACCAGACAATAATAATAAACATGATTAATAAACATATAGAGGCTCAAATAACAAACAAATATGATCATGATCATGATCCCGTTCCTCCTCCCTTTCCCCTCACTCCCACCTGCCTCTTACTAGTAAAGCAGAGTGCATCAAATTTATAAAGGATCTTGTCAATATATACATACAGGGTGGTCCAGAAACCCTGGGCACATTTTGAAGAACGATACCTGCAACAAACAACTAAGTTTATTATTATTCTTTAGTGCAAAACAAAACATGATTACTCATAAATGGATGTGACCGCTTCAACATGCACAGGCATCATGTGATACGCAACAGGGTGAGGTGCATCACGTGATATGGATCGGGGTGAGGTGCATCACGTGATACCCAACAGGGTGAGGTGCATCACGTGATATGGATCTGGGTGAGGTGCATCACGTGATACCCAAAAGGGTGAGGTGCATCACATGATATGGATCGGGGTGAGCTTCGCTCACTGTGTTGTACGAGTTTGTCTTTGCATTAGTTCAGTTCATTGCAAATTAGACGCCCTAATACGAAGGAGGATATCGTGAGACAGAAAATTTGTGCTGTACGCTTGTATTCTGTTTCTGAAAATTCGACTGAAGTTCACAGACAACTTGTCAAAGAATGTGGCGCTGACGCAATTGACAGAAGAACCTCGGCAGAATAAACAAGCAGTTTGATGAAACTGGCAGCATTCTTCCAAAACAGTCACCAGGTAAGCCTCGTACTGTTCGAACTGAGGAAAGCAGAGCGGTCATTCAACAACAACTCGACAGTAACACACCATTATCAACACGTCGTTTATCAAACGTCACCAACATAAGCCGATCATCGATTCTAAGAATACTTAAAGACCTTAATGCGAAACCATACATACCCAGATTAATTCACCAACTATCTGAGGATGATTTTGACAGGCGCGTTAAGGCATGTGAGACATTGCTTGGGTTAATGCTAATGGATATGGACAATGATTTGCAGAACAGGATCTTTTGGTCAGATGATCCAAGTTTACTTTATCTGGTTCTGTGAATTGTCACAACAGCATGATATGGGCAGTAGACAACCCACGATTTACTGTTGGGCACAACGTCCATTAGGAAGCTGGTGTGTCCGACTGTCCGTCTAGGAAGCATTTCTTCTGGAGGCATTGTTGGACCAATATTTTTAGAAGAAAATGTGAATGCTGCAAATTACCTTCTAATGTTCAAGCAGCATGTATTTCCACTCAATGATTGTATGATAGTGCGCCTGCTCATTATGCTTGCTGCCAATGTACACCAAGCCCTTGATTTGAACTTTACAGACAAATGGATTGGCCGTCGTGGTCCGGTTGAATGGCCGCCGTGGTCTTGTGATTTAACGACACCCGAAAAAAAAAAGACTTTACCCCAAAAAGGTGCAAAAACATCCTTGCAACTACAGACCAATGAGCCTTCTCCCAATTATCAGCAAAGTCATGGAATCCATCATTGCTTCGGATATCAAATCTTTCCTCTTCTCCAATGGCTTGATCATCAATTTGGTTTCAGACCAGGTCACTCTACTCTGGACATGCTGCTTCTGCTGTCTCGACAATGGATGGAGGTCCTCAATGCCAAACAGGAAATTAGAGCCGTCTCCCTTGACATATCACGTGCAATTCGATACGGTCTGGCACCCCGCTCTGCTCACCAAACTCTCCTCCGATGGTATCCATGGAAATCTCCACGCATGGCTTGCGGACTTCCTCTCTGGTCGTAGTCAACGTGTGGCCCTGAATGGGTTTCTCTCATCTCCCCCTTCCTGTTCAGGCTGGAGTTCCCCAAGGCAGTGTTCTGGGCCCTGTGCTTTTTCTGGTCTTCATCAATGATCTCTGTGACTCTCTTGAAAATCCTCTATACCTCTTTGCTGATGACTCCACTCTCTGCCGCACCATTCCTCATCCCTCAGATCGGCAGTCTGCAGCCTACTCACTCTCTGCAGACCTGGAAAAAAATCACAGACTGGTCAAACAAGTGGGACATGTCTTTCAATCCTGACAAATCTCTCACTCTTACTATGTCTCACCGAAAAGACCAACTGGACAACCCTCCCATCTACTTTCTCAACAATCCTCTTCAAGAAGTTCTGTCACTCAAACTTTTGGGTCTCACTATCTGCCATGATATTTCCTGGGGAAACCACATTTCCAAGCGGGCCTCCAAAGCCAGCCGCGGACTGGGCATCCTCCGTCGTGCAAATTTCTTCCTTGGCACAACTGAGCTGCTCACCACAAACAAGGCTTTCATCCGCAGCTCAATGGAATACTGTTCTCCCCTCTGGGCCGGTGCTCCTGCCTCACACCTAGCTCGGCTTCACGCTGTTGAAACCAAAGCTTTCAGAATCATTGGAATCTCCCGCGATGAAACTAAATCCGAGGGCCTTTCACTCACTCACCGCAGGCAGGTTGGTGGTCTTTCTGTCTTCTACTGAATCCTCTCCGGCCTTGCTCCCCCAGCTCTCTCTGTGCTCTGTCCCCCTAATATTCCTACAGGTCACACAAGCTCTGCCAGCAACACTTATGGTTAAACTGCCAAAATCAAGACTCTCTGCTCACCTTCACTCCTTCATTCCTCTTTACTCCTGCCTCTGGAACAAACTCCTGACTCTCTTCAATCCCACTCCACCCTCCAGGTCTTTAAAACAGCTGTTCACCACCATCTCTTATCCCATACCCCATCCAAAACCTTGATCTCTTCTACCCCCGTTAATTCACCCCAGATCCACTTTTTTTGAAATACTGACTTCTTTCTTTCCTGGAAGTTCAAGCAGTGTGCATGTGTTTTATACCTCTCCCACCCCCCCCCCCCCCCCACCCACCACGCCTCCTCCCCCCAAGCCCTCTTCCTCCCACAGATCTTCCGTTGCCCCTGTTCTCTTGCTGTTGTACTTGTGTGCCTCCCTCTCTCTCCCCATCTTGTCTCCCGCTCCCTTTATTTTATGTTTTGTGTGTCTGTTTCTGGGGTCTTAATGGTCTTTTCGATCTTTGATGGATTTTGAGTGTTTGTGGTATTTTGGGTCTTCTGGGTCTTTTGGGTTTTTGAGTCTTTGGGGTCTTTTCAGTCTTCTGGGTCTTTCAGGGTCTTTGGGATGTTTTGGGTCCTTGAGGTATTTAAGGGTCTTCTGGGTCTTTGGATCTTCAGGGTCTTTGGGTTATTTTGTGTCTTCTGGGCCTTTGTGGTCTTTTAGGTCTTTGAAGGTCCTGTGGTCTTTGAGGTCTTTTGGATATGTATGGTCTTCTGGATATTTAACGGTCTTTGGGGTATTTTGGGTCTTTAAGGGTCTTGGGGTCTTTACAGTCTTTTGGGTCTTCGGGGTCTTTATGGGTCTTTGGGGAATTTGAGGTATTCAGTGTCTTTTGTTGTTTTTTTGGTATTTTTGGGTATTTAAGAGTCTTTGGGGTCTGTTGGGCCTTTGGGGTCTTTAACGGTCTTCAGGGTCATTTGGGTGTTCCGGGTCTTTGGGGTATTTTGGGTGTTTGGGGTCCATTGGGTCTTCAAGGACTTTACTGTCTTTTGGGTCTGTTGGGGACTTTTGGGTCTTGAGAGTCAATGGGGTCTTCTGGGTCGAAGGGGTATTTTGGGTCTTCAGGGTATTTTGAGTCTTCAGAGGCCTTGGGGACTTCTGGCTCTTCATGGTCTTTTGTATCTTTAACAGTCTACAGGGTATTTTGGGTCTTTGGGTATTTTGGGTGTTTGGGGTCCATTGGGTCTTCTGGGTCCTTGGGGTCTTTTGCGTCCTCAGAGTCTTTTAGGTCTTTTAACCGGTGGACACACAGTCGTGTTCAAATATTGCCCATTTAAACCCACCCCCCCCACCCCCCTCCAAACCCCCCACTCAAATCCCTCCGAAAGCACTACTCAAAGCCTTTAAAACCTACCCTTATGAGGGACACACACACACAAACACACACTCTGTGTTTTATACAACAAACAAACAGGCATTTTAAGGCCATTTTCCCTGCAAGAGCGGGGGTTAGCCTTGCGGTCGCCATGACAATCTTCTCCATTTTGCCCTATTTTCTGCATCTCTCCTTGTTAACCCCCTTGCCCGCATTTCTTCTTCCACCATCTTTAGCAAAGTCTTTCTCGGTCTTCCCCGTCCTCGACTTCCTTCTACATTCATTTCCATCACTCTTCTCAACCAGTCACTTTCATCCTTCCTCAACACATGACCAAACCATCTCAACCCGTTTCTCTTCACAGCATCCATCACAGGCTCCATTCCCATCATCTTTCGCAATTCATCATTTGTCTTCCTCTCTCTCAACGATACACCGCACATCCACCGAACCATTCGCATTTCCACCCTTTCCAGCCTTCGTTGCTGCTCTACGTTCATTACCCATGTCTCACTCCCACAAATCATAACACTTCTCAAACATGCAGCATACACCTTTCCCTTCAGCTTCAACGACACTCCCCTCCTCGTCAGCATGCCACTCAGTTCCCGAAACTTCTTCCATGCACATCTCAGTCCAGCAACCTGTCACCGAGTCTGATCCACCTTCTCCATTTTTTTTTTTTTTTTTTTTTTTTGTATACAAGGTCGAGGCTCGTGTAAGAGCTAACATTAATCAAAAAAGACAAACTAACACATAAAACATAAGATAAAGGGAGCGGAAGACAAGATGGGGAGAGAGAGGGAAGCACACAAGTACAACATTTGAGAGCAGGGACATCGGGAGATCTGTGGGAGGGAGAGGGCTTGGGGGGAGGAGGCACGGGAAGGGGGTGTGGGGGGGTGGAAGACGTATAAAACACAATGACATTGCCAGGACTCCCAGGACAGAAGTTGGAATTTCACAAAAGTGAATCTGCATGGAGACATGCCATCAGCATGTCACCTAGGTAGCAAAATGTTTTCACACCTTCCAGCTTTACGCCGTCTCCAAGATCCATCTCAACATTTCCTCCATCTGCAGCTCCCTCTGTGCACACCTTACACTTGAATGTTGCTGCCACACTGGTTAATGACCCTCTCAGACCACTACATTTTTGATCAGCGCACATTGTACATTGCATGGAGTTCACTCCAACTCCGACAAATTGTACATTGAATGGAGTTATTGTGGCTGAATGTGTTTAAATGGTCGATATATATACGGAATCCAAACAGTTCAATCTTGGTTTCATCAGACCACAGAATCTTGTTTCTCACAGTCTGAGAGTCCTTCAGGTGCTTTTTTTGCAAACTCCAAGCGGGCTTTCATGTGTCTTTCACTGAAGAGAGGCTTCCGTCTGGCTACCCTGCCATAAAGCCCAGATCGGTGGAGTGTTGCAGTGATGGTTGTCCTTCTGGAAGTTTCTCCCATCTACACACAAGATCTCTGAAGCTCAGCCAGAGTGACCATCGGGTTCTTGGTCACCTCTCTTACCAAGGCCCTTCTCTCCCGATTGCTCAATTTGGCCGGGCGGCCAGCTCTAGGAAGAGTCCTGGTCGTTCCAAACTTCTTCCATTTAAGAATTATGGAGGCCACTGTGCTCTTGGGAACCTTCAATGCAGCAGAGATTTTTTTTGTGGGCTTCCCCTGGAGGAAGGGCCTTGGTAAGAGAGGTGACCAAGAACCCGATGGTCACTCTGGCTGAGCTCCAGAGATCTTGTGTGTTGATGGGAGAAACTTCCAGAAGCCCTGGTGTTGGCTCAGCGGTTAGGGTGCCGGCTTGGGATCCGAGGATACTGGGTTAGAATCCCGGTCGTTTGATGAATTAACGCCAAGAGGGTTGACTCAGCCTGTCATCCTTCCGAGGTCGGCAAATTGAGTACCAGCTTGCTGGGATGAATGATCCCGGTGTGTACCCCGGTTTAGAATAGGTACACTGTATCCCTGCACATCGTAAGAAGCGACTAGGGGTTGGCGTCAGGAAGGGCATCCGGCCATAAAAACATTGCCTCAAACAGGGAACCATGATTGTCATGGGGCCCCGCAAGGCTAACCCCCGCTCTCGCGGGGAAAATGGCCTTAAAACGATCAATCATTCATTCATTCATTCATTCATTCATTCATTTCCCCAGATTTGTGCCTTGACACAATCCTGTCTCTGAGCTCTGCAGGCAGTTCCTTCGACCTCGGCTTGGTTTTTGCTCTGATATGCATTGTCAGCTGTGAGACCTTATATAGACAGGTGTGTGCCTTTCCAAATCAAGTCAATCAATTGAATTTACCACAGGTGGACTCCAATCAAAGTGTAGAAACATCTCAAAGATGATCAAGAGAAATGGGAGGCACCTGAGCTAAATTTCAAGTGTCATAGGAAAGGGTATGAATACTTATGTCAATGTGATATTTCAGTTTCTTCTTTTCAATAAATTTGCAAAACTTTCTAAAATGCTGTTTTCTCTTTGTCATTATGGGGTATTGAGTGTAGATTGATGAGGGAAAAAATGAATATAAACGATTTCAGCACAAGGCTGCAACGTAACAAAATGTGAAAAAAGTGAGAGGGTCTGAATACTTTCTGAATGAACTGTGTGTATATGTATATATATATGTACATATATATATATATATATCTACTACATGGCCAAAAGTATGCGGACACCCCTTCTAATTCGTGGATTCTGCTGTTTCAGCCACACCCATTACTGACAGGTATATATAATCAAGCATGCATCCATGCAATCTCCATAGACAAACATTGGCAGTGGCATAGGCCGTACTGAAGAGCTCAGTGACTTTCAACGTGGCACCATCATCGGATGCCACCTTTCCAACAAGTCAGTTTGTCAAATTTCTGCCCTGCTAGAGCTGCCCCGGTCAACTGTAAGTGCTGTTGTTGTGAAGTGGAAACGTCTCGGAGCAACAACAGCTCAGCCACGAATGGTGGGACATACAAGCTCACAGATCGGGACCACCGAGTGCTGAAGCACTCGTGTAATTAACTCGGAGCTGTTTTGGTTCTGCTTTCAATTCAAGGGAAATATTCCGTTGCCGGTGCCAGCAGTGGGAGGTGAATTTTCGAGCACGTGTTCCAATACAAATGTTGGGCCAGCTGCGCCATGCGCACATTGAGGATCAGATGCCATCTTTCATTGTCTGTCTCCCTGTTTAAGGTGCTAAATTCAGTGTGATGTTGCGGTGACAGCCTGGAGTGAAGGTCGATACCGTCACAGTCTTAAAATTCTCGTAGAGACATGATTGGGGGAAATGGACCTTCCTTTGTACGTGAAAAAGCGTGTAAAAATCGTCTGTCCTCAGTTGCAGCACTCACTATCGAGTTCCAAACTGCCCCTGGAAGCAACGTCAGCACAACAACTGTTTGTCGAAAGCTCCATGAAATGGGTTTCCATGGCCGAGCAGCCACACACAAGGCTAAGATCACCATGCGCAATGCCAGGCGTCGGATGGAGTGCTGTAATGCTCGCTGCCATTGGACTCTGGAGCAGTGGAATCATGTTCTCTGGAGTGATGAATCACGCTTCACCATCAGGCAGTCCGACGGAGAAATCTGGTTTTGATGGATGCCAGGAGAACGCTACCTACCCGAATGCATAGTGCCAACTGTAAATTTTGGTGGAGGAGGAATAATGGTCTGGGGCTGTTTTTCATGGTTTGGGCTAGGCCCCTTCGTTCCAGTGAAGGGAAATCTTAACGCTGCAGCATACAATGACATTCTAGATGATCGTGTGCTTCAAACTTTGTGGCAATAGTTTGGGGAAGGCCATTTCCTGTTTCAGCATGATAATGCCCCCGTGCAGAAAGTGAGGTCCATACAGAAATGGTTTGTCGAGATCGGTGTGGAAGAACTTGACTGGCCTGCACGGAGACCTGACCTCAACCCCATTGAACACCTTTGGGATGAATTGAACGCTGACTGCGAGCCAGGCATAATTGCCCAACATCAGTGCCCGACATCACTAATGCTCTTGTGGCTGAATGGAAGCAAATCCCCACAGCAATGTTCCAACATCTCGTGGCGAGCCTTCCCAGAAGAGTGGAGGCTGTTATAGCGGCAAAGGGGGGGGGGGGGGGGGAGGGGCGGGAAGGGTGGGACCAACTCCATATTAATGGCTATGATTTTGGAATGAGATGTTCGCCGAGTACATACGGGTTTGATGTTAGGGTGTCCACATACCTTTGGCCATGTAGTGTATATCTATATACACAGAAATCTAACCCCCTAAGTTGACAAGGCAGCAGAGCACAGATCGAGTCCAATCAGGGCACTTGCTGCATGACCTGTTAAGAACAAGTGCCATTTGCCACACGAACACATTGTCTCTGCCCTGCTGATCACCAGTTAGGAAGGTTTGCAGTAAAGAATAAGAAACTAAACGAAAAGAGCACACTGATCCAAGATGACACGACACATCACCTCCAAAATAGGATGGCATCCGTGTGGCACTCAGGACTTTGCGGACTTGCATTTTTATACCTTTATGGTAGAGCATAATGAGTAAAACCATAAAGGATCAAATCAAATAAAAATTCAAATTATATAATATCGACATGAAAAATCAACGAAACAATTTATTAATTAATTAATATTATCATATGGCAAATAGGAATCACACATGAATAAGTGTAGTGAAGTGGATTTCCAGGTAAATGGTACATCCAAGTATCATCCTGCCTGCATGGACCCGATCGGCCCAGGTACGCCCCGCCCCGCACTGCCCGCTCCGGGAGGATATAGAGTAGGTGAGTAACATTTACATTCAGCGAAAGACATTGATGAAGACGAACGTACCGACATTTACACCTCGCGTGTCCATGGACCTGGGGATTGTTCATCGGGGCTGTCCACGGCAGATGTTCCGTTATGAGGAAGGAATATGATGTTCCTGCTGCGAGACGAACATCAACAGCGATAGAATTACGAAAGCGAAACGGAGAAAACCCGTTTGGGTTCCTCTTTAAACCGGCGAGAATGAGAATTAAATTTTTTTTTAATGATTATCATCTAAAGGTGACGAAATATTCTAATCAAGGACAGCGGAACCAGCCCGGGGCTCGATAACCTGCGAGGACGGAGAAAGCCACACAAGGATGGGCGAGGTACGGGCGCAGTGACAGCGCTGCGAAGGGAGGGGTGCGGGGTAGAGTGGAGGGAGACAGTAACGGGGAGGGGAAAGGGGGGGAAAAAAGAGGATAAAATGGAAAAGTGGAAGAATATATTTATGGAGACATGAATTAAGGGATGTACAGGAAGAGATCATTGTTGGGGCATTGATGGAAGAAGCTGGGGATAATGATTGGCCGAGATGTTGCACGTGATGCCATCCGCACCGTAACGTCCTCGAGTTCGCCCCGCCCCTCCAGCGTCTCCATTCGAGGAGCCGCCACGTGATGCCATCCGCACCGTAACGTCCTCGAGTTCGCCCCGCCCCTGCAGCGTCTCCATTCGACGAGCCCTTGTACGTCACCACGCCCGATTGTACGGGCCGCGTCAGCGCCACCAGCTGGCAGTCCAAGCTCATTACCGCATGCGTGAGTGCACTTCGCACTGTTGGAGGCTCCAGTAGGTTACGAACATCGCTGGATACAATAACGAACGAATCGTACTAAAGTTAGCTGCCGTGTTGCAACGTTGACATATAATTACGTCGTTTATAAACCATGCAGAAACAAACAAATGTATCAACAATACGTGAATTTTTGGGATTTAAAATGTGATGAGGGGTTGGAGCAACAGGTGCTTCTATTAAATATTCATAGCTTCGAATATATGAAACAAGGAAATAATTCAGAACATAAAGTTGTATTATCGGATTCAACAACGGAGTCCTCTTCTCGGGTCTCCAATCTGTTCACATGGCATTTATTGGTTAAACCACCGAGCGCCGATTTGTTCACATTTTTAATGATTTTTAACTCACCTAGATTTAGTCCGCTCAGTTTATGCGATTGAGCAGTATCCGTAAGTAAGCCAGTGGGTGAGTGAGTCCGTAAACACTTCAGTCATCATCACTTGAAAATCATACACGATTTTGATGAAACTTGGCCACAAACTTCATATCGGATACCATAGGTGTATTCACCGCATCATAATCTGCGCTCATTCATGGCTTGAAATCAGGCCTAAAACTCTAAAATCCCTGCCTTAACCTACAGACGCGTTGCATGCCATCAGCTACAAACATGACTTGTATCCAATTAAAAACATGACCCATAACCTAAAAAAAAAACATCACCCGTAACGTGTAAAAACATGGCCCGTAACCTGTAAAAACATGACCAGTAACCTGCAAAAACATGACCCGTAACCTGTAAAAACATGACCCGTAACCTGTAAAAACATTGCCAGTAACCTGTAAAAACATGACCCGTAACCTGTAAAAACATGACCCGTAACCTGTAAAAACATTGCCAGTAACCTGTAAAAACATGATCCGTAACCTGTAAAAACATGGCCAGTAACCTGTAAAAACATTGCCAGTAACCTGTAAAAACATGATCCATAACCTGTAAAAACATGACCCGTAACCTGTAAAAACATGGCCCGTAACCTGTAAAAACATGACCCGTAACCTGTAAAAACATGACCCGTAACCTGCAAAAACATGGCCCGTAACCTGCAAAAACATGACCCGTAACCTGTAAAAACATGGCCCGTAACCTGCAAAAACATGACCCGTAACCTGTAAAAACATGGCCCGTAACCTGTAAAAACATGACCAGTAACCTGCAAAAACATAAACCGTAACCTGTAAAAACATGACCCGTAACCTGTAAAAACATGACCCGTAACCTGCAAAAACATGACCCGTAACCTGTAAAAACATGACCCGTAACCTGTAAAAACATGGCCCGTAACCTGTAAAAACATGACCCGTAACCTGTAAAAACATGACCCGTAACCTGTAAAAACATGACCCGTAACCTGTAAAAACATGACCCGTAACCTGTAAAAACATGACCCGTAACCTGTAAAAACATGACCCGTAACCTGTAAAAACATGACCCGTAACCTGTAAAAACATGACCCGTAACCTGTAAAAACATGGCCCGTAACCTGTAAAAACATGGCCCGTAACCTGTAAAAACATGGCCCGTAACCTGTAAAAACATGGCCCGTAACCTGTAAAAACATGGCCCGTAACCTGTAAAAACATGGCCCGTAACCTGTAAAAACATGGCCCGTAACCTGTAAAAACATGACCCGTAACCTGTAAAAACATGACCCGTAACCTGTTAAAACATGACCCGTAACCTGTAAAAACATGACCCGTAACCTGTAAAAACATGACCCGTAACCTGCAAAAACATGACCCGTAACCTGTAAAAACATGACCTGTAACCTGTAAAAACATGACCTGTAACCTGTTAAAACATGACCCGTAACCTGTAAAAACATGACCCGTAACCTGTTAAAACATGACCCGTAACCTGTAAAAACATGACCCGCAACCTGTAAAAACATGACCCGTAACCTGTAAAAACATGACCCGTAACCTGCAAAAACATGACCCGTAACCTGCAAAAACATGACCCGTAACCTGTAAAAACATGACCCGTAACCTATAAAAACACGACGCATAACCTACACAAACTTGACAGGCTGTAACCAGTCAAAACATGACCTTTATAAACAGGTATCGCTGTAATCAGCATCGAGGGGGTTTCCATTCAAGTAATCACGTGACGAGATTCTTCGTGCATGAACAAAATTTGGATATTTTATTACGTCGTTGACTGTTGCTCATTAGTCCTGATCCAGGTGAGCTTTAGATCCCGTAGTCCGATTTTTATTAATAATAATCAATATCTGACATTAAATGGGATCAATCTACCAAATAAGCTGTTTGTGCAATCTGCCCCAAAATTTAACCTTTCACTGCCATTGCTCCAGGGATGAGGATTGACAAAAATCACAGACATCGTCATCCTCCTTTGTTGTTTTATTTTCTCTCGAATCACCTGAAAACACTTGTTTTCTGGTTCTTTTTCACCAGTAACCTGGAATTTCCTTCCACATCTCATCCACATGTTCTGTTTTAACTTCGTAATCATAAAAATCTCTCGCCTTTCGATCTAAATGCTTCGCTTTTTTTTTTTCTTCCTTTTTCGGCATTACCACAACAAAATGAAAACTTTACAACCACCCATTTGATTACCTGATCCTAACAAACCCAGGTAAAAATCCCAACAATAACAATACATCCAATGACATTTCAGGCTTAGATGCAGAATCTATTGCTTATTGTGAACAATATGGAGATCAGTTTCAGGAATGTCATACCAATAATAAGCCTGTTATTGGCTTAAGATCTTAGGGTCTTCAGTTTGAGCCCCTGTTATGCCGTTAAACAACACCAGGTGGGTGGACTCAGCCTGTCATCCTTCCGAGGTCAGAAAAATATGAGTACCAGATTACTGGCAACAAAGGGGCACTGCATCAACGGCACAGATGTATGTACTCCCAGCAATCATGGAACAATAATAATAATAATAATAATCTATCTATAATTCCAGTAATCTCTGTGTGTGTGTGTGTCTGTCTGTGTGTTTGTTTGTCTGTGACCGCTGTTTCTCGACAACCACGGGTCCGATATACTTGAAACTTGCCAGGTATATTGCTGGGGACCCGAGGATGTGCCTTTTCAAGGTTTCATATTAATCGGACAATTACTTACCGAGCGATGTCCAAAAAACGATTCAACCAATCAGAGAGCAGCGAACTAGCGCGTGTGCCGAACGTGGCGGACACACTCTGCCTCGGATGGCACATTTGAGAGCGTATTCATTTATTTCACGTTTGCAAACTATGTTGGCGCTATGTTGGCGTTAAACGATGTTTTAAAACTAATAAAAACGAATTTGCGATTCATTCGCTTTCCTGCGCGTTTGTGTACGCGATGGCGATTTCTTTACCAAACTCCGGAAGCCGTTCGCTTTGGACCGAACCATTTCATGTAAATAGAGGGGGGGGTTCTGTGGTCGTTGCGAATGGACCAAACCATTCATGTAAATAGAGGGGGGGGATTGTCACTGTACTCGCAAGCCGTTCGCCGTTCGCTTTGGCGTTGCGAATGGACCAAACCATTTCATGTAAATAGAGGGGGGGGATATAATTTTAGATAGATATATAGTACGGGCATATATATAGTACGGGCATGCCCTAGTAATAATAATGCCAATTAATCCTTTGGAAGTACAGAATGTCATTTAACCTCAAAAAAATTATTTAAGTAAACCCCTCTCCAGATGATGCCTGGGTAATGTTCAAGAATACATTCCTCGGAAATGAATCGCCTTCTGTGGATTCAGCCTTCTCCCAGCCAACAACTTTCCTGATCTCCAAAGATGGTAAAATTCCTACCATTCCTGCCTGCACCCTTTGTAGATCTCAAAAAGGAACGCGCAACTTTAAAGGTTTTCTGATCAATGATGGCTAAAAGCTGATTAAATCTATTAAGTGAAGTATTGAAGAATTTATGGATGAATATAAAGTAGTGAAATAGACATCTTATAGCAGAGCTGTACACCTTTTTCCAAATTACTTTTAAGTTTCCAAAAGGTATATTCCCTTCTTCAACCACGAAAAACTGTCCATTTTGACAAACTTAGAATATTGAAACCACAAGTTCTGAGTCTTTACTACAGCTGTACCTCTCAACCCCAACACGCTGTCCTGGTGTCCCAGCAGTGCCTGATGCGAGCAACATTTTACCTTTGAAGATCGCAGCAGGTGGGTCAGGTTAGAGCCCAGGTGCCCTGGGCGAACTGCTGTACAAACATATAATTGGCAAACAAACAGATGGCAGCCTGATCCTGTAGTTACAGCAACATTGCCTAAGCCTGGTGTTCGCTTATTGGTAAAAGTGGCTGGCTTCAAATCTTAGGGTCTTGAGTTTGAGCCCCTGTTGGAAAGGTCGGGAAAAAAATGAGTGCAAGATCATTTGTCCATTGATTATCAAGATCCGAGGGAGGTCCATTTCCCCCAATCATGTCTACGAGAATTTTAAGACTGCGAAGGTATCGATCTTCACTCCAGGCTGTCACCACAACATCACACTGAATTTAGCACCTTAAACAGGGAGACATATAATGAAAGATGGCATCTGATCCTCAATGTGCGCATGGGGCAGCTGGCCCAACATTTGTATTGGAACACGTGCTCGAAAATTCACCTCCCACTGCTGGCACCGGCAACGGAATATTTCCCTTGAATTGAAAACAGAACCAAAACAGCTCCGAGTTAATTACACGAGTGTGACTTTAAACACCGCCTTTAACAAACAGCATTGTTTCACTGTTTATTGGAACAAACATCAGGAAACACTAACTGTGACCATGAACCACCAACATAACATGCTCGATGTAAATACAAATTAAATCTGTAGTTCCAGTATATTCAAAATTACCTGATAATTGTGACTTTTAATTAACTGGAGAATGTCCTCAAATGATTTCTTTAAAAATCAAAACACTCATGGCCTAACAATTACACTTAAGATTATTATTACCTCCACCACCGGAGATGTTCTCACCCTTGTTTGTTTGATTGATCGTTTTTCTGTGAACAGAATATCTCAAAAAGTTATGGACAAATTCGGCCAAAGTTTGGTGGACAGGTTGGGTGTGTGACATGGACAAAATGTTTAGATGATGGTGAAGATCTGGATCCAATAACTTTAAAGTAATTCTTCGCCATTGGGAGATATGGCCAAAAACGATATTGTTATGTCTGGTGGGGTAGTGATATGTAGAGCAGATAGATCTGAATAGGTAACGTGCTTCGTCTGTCACGGTAAGGAATCTGACCTTGTAATAAGTTTCATGTGTACGCGTTTTGTCGGGTAATGAGTATACTTGTGAACCTACCAGGAGGTTCGTGTGTTAAGTAGAGTTAGGGATTAAAGAGCAGCGCCCCTGTGTGTCCTCACCTGGTTAGCCAAACCTTTGTCCCTTTTGGCACTGCAGACCAACATAGACATTCCGACAAGTCCTCAGCGCAACACTAAGTGATTCCCTTCCCTGACGAGACTCTGGAAGAGAACCGGCAAAAGGAAACCAGGCCGGGACACCGCCGATGGGCGCCACCGCCAGTTGCACCTCCGACGGGCCTATCCACCTCGACTGCCACGCACTATGACCACGGAGTAGGGAGCGAGGTTGGGAGGCGCGGTGGGCGTGGGCCTGAGCGAAGCTGGGAGGATCGATGGAAGGGACTGATTGGTTGGCAGCGTGCCAAGGCTGACGTCACCGGCCAGCAGATATTAGCGAGCGCCGAACGCCATTGACAGCAGTGAGTCTTGAGACGCAGTTGGTTCGAGAGAGTTGGTTTGAGTGGGAGAGCACGAGAGTTGGTCGAGTTGGTCGAGTTGGTCTGGAAGGAGAAGCGAGTTGGAAAGATGGAGAGAGACTTGGCAGTGAGTGAGAGAGTTGCCCGAGTTGAGGAGCACGGACGTTTTCCCAGCCAGAGCAGTTGGCAAGCGGTTCGGACAGAGATCCCGGCCCTGGCAGTTGCGAGCAGTTGACCAGCTCGGTTCGCAGTTCACGGTTTGAGTTGGCAGTCCCGGTGAGATCCAAGTTGGCTTGTCGACCGTGCGCGAGGGTCGGCCTCGTGGTGCTCGGTGCTTGGTGCTCGGTGCTTTGGAGCTTGGAGCGAGGCGTGCCGCTGGACGAAAGGAGCCACGTGTGGGAAACGGAGATTGAAGATGACGGACAGATAAGACCGAGTTGCGCGTTCACTTTACACGACGAGACATTCTCTTTTGTATTCATATTCCCTCGTCTGTTTCTGATATCTGTGTGTGGGGACATCCCGATTTAGGACATTTCATTACCGGCACGTATTTTCCTGTCCCTGTCTTTATTGGCAATAAACCCTTGTATTATTTTTTTTGTATATATTCCTGAACGCAGTTTTCCGTGTGATTTATTTAATTTGCAGCAGCATTGGAGACGCCCCAAGAACAGGTAAGGTTGCAGGGGTCTCGCCCTTTCCGATCCATCCCGCGCACTTTGGTGTAGCTGTTGGTTTTTGGAATCCGCCATTGAGTTTTCGCCTTGGGGGCTAAGGCCTTCGCGATCGGCATCCGTGACCGCCTGATATTAATCAAAGATGGTCGCGCGACAATATGTAGCACGATATCTCAAAACGTTGCAGACGAGTTATGACCAAACTAGGTGGATGAGGTGGTTCGGCGGCAAGAACATGCCGATTAGACATTGGTTCAGGTTCGGGTGCTGGTCCGGCCTATCAGTAGGATAAAAAACGTAAATTGTTCAGCTTGGCGGAGGTATTCTCTCCACCGAGTGCAGTTCTAGTTTACTATTGCATTATCCTTGCATTCTGTATTCAGATACATAAAGTCAATAAAGTAAAGAATGAGTGAGCAGTTGGAGCTCTATTTATGTGCAATCCAAACTTCGCCCCTAAAACACCACTGGCCCGCAGTCCTTGAGCTCCAGCACTCTCCGTCAAGACCAAGGCTACACTGCCAGACTTTTGTTTATTGATATTGTTACGGTTTTGGAATGAAGGATAACCACATAGTTTAAAGAGGCCGCTTGGCAGGGTACGACCCTGGGTAGTTTAGATGAGTAAATGCTATTAGAGTAGTTAGGATGAGAAATCCCTTCGCACCATCCATAGTCATTCACCGAGGAGGACGAGCTCCACTCCGAGGCTCTGTAGGCTGTTTGGGACGTGAGACGCATCACGACGAAAAAGTGACCTTGTGTTTGTTCCATACCTTCCTTCTTGGGAGGGATTGGGAGACGAATTCGGAATTAGAGGGGGATATGGGAGACAAGACGTAGTAACGGATTGTAAATACAAGGGGGGGGGGGGGAGGGTAGGGTAGTGTAGCCAACGGTGGGGGGTACGGACGGCTAGGGACGAGTTTGCTCTGCTCGCTCTTCCGCGTCCCTTGCGCCGCACCACCTTGTTTTTCTGTGTGCCATTGCATCTTTTCCGCTTGCTTGTTGTGCCTCGTCTCTCCCCCCGCCCCAGGACCATTATGGAGGCCGAACTGTGCAGCACCATCGACCTGTGCAGCATCCCTTCTGCACATTGCTGCCCTGTCCTTGTTCCACCTGGGCAGCCGAACTGTGCAGCACCTTGCTGCCATGTCCTTTTGCTGCACCTTTGTTCCACCTGTGCAGCCGAACTGTGCAGCACCTTGCTGCCATGTCCTTGTTGCACCTGTGCAGCCAACCTGTGCAGCACTTTGCTGCCATAAACCACCTTGCTGCACCCTTGTCACACACATGGACCACAAGCCTTGTGGCCTTGCACCTCTGCTGTGCAGCATCTTGCTGCAAAATCATCTTGCACTTCGGACCACTTGTTTGAGTGGCATTGATGCCACGCAGTTGGACCACGTGAGAACGGCCCTGCTGGCCAATGGAAAGCAAATAAAAGCATTTTCTTTATTATTGTGTGCTAGGGATAAAGAAGTTCTGCAAGTTTAGATGGCCCTGATGCTTCAAATGGCCTGTATGCCAGTCAGGGGGCCAGCCAGTTTAATAGACGCACACGGAAGAAGCAAGAAGCAAGATGCAAGCAGCAAGTGCCATTTATGAGTGTGTTTTGTTGTGTTTTCTCTCCCCTTCAATATTCTCTTCCAAAAAGAACAGGTCCTGGGTCATAGCATTGTAAATAAAGTTAAGTTACGTGCTTGTAAATATAAGAATGCTGCCCACCGGCTATGTGTTTAGTTTGAAAATTCCGGAAATACTCGGGTAGTTGTGGGTGTGAAACTGTTAGATAGCTTCTGTACCATCCTCCAAACAGTGATGACTCCATTTACATTTCGCTGTCGGACAACATGGACCAACTTCGATCAACTCATCCAAACTCTCTCTTCCTCATATGTGGCGACTTCAACTGTCATCATGCCAGCTGGCTGGGTGTGGGTTCATCTCTCACCAGCCATGGCACATCAGCAAAGGACTTCTGCGACTCATTGGGACTGACACAATCTGTCAATTTCCCGACCCGGATCTCAGTCAATGGAGCATCTTCTCTTCTGAACGTGGTTATGACTAACATCCCTGCAAATGTCTGCTGCTCTTCTTCTGCTCCAATCGGTTCTTCTGATCATGTGCTTGTTGAAGTGGACATCTCTCTGACCATTCTCAAAGAGCCTCCTCAGCGCCGACGAGTCTGGCATTTCACTCAGGCCGACTGGCACGGGCTGCAAGCAGCCATCAATCACCTGGACTGGTCTCCCATTTCTACTGCCTCTGACATCAATTCTTCCTGGGAATTCTTCCAAAGCAAACTGCTCTCTCTCATGCACAGATTTATCCCATCTCGTCTTCAGTTGTCTTACCCTTCCTCCCGTCCATGGTACACTGAATCTTGTGGTGAGGCACTTGCCCTGAAACAACTTGCCTTTGCCTCTTGGAAGGCAAATCCAACTGAAGGCAATCTCAGTTCCTTCCACCAAGCTCAAAACAAGTGTGTCTACCCTCAGGAGTGCCAGGAAGCACTATCTCTCCACACTCAAGATTGAACTCTCAAACATGTCTCCTTCCTCCAAATCCTGGTGGCATCTGGTCAAATCCATTTCTGGTGTTTGTTCCCCTCCATCCCCCAGCCTTACCTCAAATGGCTGCACAGTTGACAGCGCACGTGACAAAGCCGAATGCCTCAACTCTGTGTTTGCCTCAACATCTTGTGTCCAAAATCCATCTCTTTCTGTACCCACCTTACCCAGTCAAACCCAACTGCTCCTGGACTCTGTGTCCTTCTCTCTTGACAAGGTGGAGAAGTTTTTCTCAAACCTCGACTCTGATTCTGCAACTGGACCAGACGGCATCAGCCCACGGGTCCTAAAATCCTGCTCTGCCGCTCTATCTCACCCTCTCTCTGTTCTTTTCACCCTCTCTTTTGCTCAAGGTCATCTCCCACAATCTTGGAAATCAGCAAACGTTACCGCTTCACACAAAAAAGGTGCAAAAACAGATCCTTGCAACTACAGACCAATCAGCCTGCTTCCAATTATCAGCAAAGTCATGGATTCCATCATTGCTTCGGATATCAAATCCTTCCTCTTCTCCAATGGCTTGATCTCTGATCATCAATTTGGATTCAGACCAGGTCATTCTACTCTGGACATGTTGCTTCTGCTGTCTCAACAATGGATGGAGGTCCTCAATGCCAAACAGCAAATCAGAGCTGTCTCACTTGACATATCACGTGCATTCGATACGGTTTGGCACCCAGCTCTGCTCAACAAACTCTCCTCCTATGGTATCCATGGAAATCTCCACTCATGGCTTGCGGACTTCCTCTCTGGTCATAGGCAACGTGTGGCCCTGAATGGATTTCTCTCATCTCCCCTTCCTGTTCTGGCTGGAGTTCCCCAAGGTAGTGTTCTGGGCCCTGTGCTATTTCTGGTCTTCATCAATGATCTCTCCGACTCTCTGGAAAATCCTCTCTATCTCTTTGCTGATGACTCCACTATCTGCCGCTCCATTCCTCATCCCTCAGATCGGCAGTCTGCAGCCTCCTCACTCTCTGCAGACCTGGACAAAATCACAGACTGGTCAAACAAGTGGAACATGTCTTTCAATCCTGACAAATCTCACACTCTTACAATGTCTCTCCGAAAGGACCGACTGGAAAACCCTCCCATCTACTTTCTCAACAATCCTCTCCAAGAAGTTCTGTCGCTCAAGCTTTTGGGTCTCACTGTCTGCCATGATCTTTCTTGGGAAAACCACATTTCCAAGCTGGCCTCCAAAGCCAGTCGCCGACTGGGCATCCTCCGTCGTGTGAAGTCCTTCCTTGGCACACCTGAGCTCCTCACCACATACAAGGCTTTCATCCGCAGCTCAATGGAATACTGTTCCCACCTCTGGGCTGGTGCTCCTGCCTCACACCTAGCTCGGCTTCAGGCTGCTGAAACCAAAGCTTTAGGAATCATTGGAATCTCCTGCGATGAAGTTAACTCCGAGGGCCTTTCACTCACTCACCGCAGGCCGGTTGGTGGTCTTTCTGTCTTCTACCGACTCCTCTCCGGCCTTGCTCCCCCAGCTCTCTCTGTGCTCTGTCCCCCCAATATTCCTTCAGGTCGCACAAGATCTGCCTGCAACCCTCTTATGGTTAAACTGCCAAAATCTAGGCTCTCTGCTCACCTTCACTCTTTCATTCCCCTTTTCTCCCGCCTGTGGAACAAACTCCCCCACTCCCTTCAATCCCACTCCTCCCTCCAGCTCTTTAAAACAGCTGTTCACCACCATCTCTTATCTTCCCCCATCCAAAACCTTGATCTTTTCTACCCCCGCTAATTCACCCCAGATAAACTTCTTCTTTTTTTTTTTGGAAATTCCAACTTCTTTCCTGAAAGTCCTTGCAGTGTTCATATGTTTTATACCTCTCCCACCTCCCCCCAAGACCTCCCCCTCCCACATTTCTCCCGATGTCCCTGCTCTCAAATGTTGTGTTTGTGTCCTTCCCCCTCTCTCCCCATCTTGTCTACCGCTCCCCTTATTTTTTGTGTTTTATGTGTCGGTTTGACTTTTTGTGTGATTAATGTTAGCTCTTTCACGAGCCTCGATCTTGTCTACAAAAAAAAAAAAAAAAAGTAAAAAAAAAAAGCTTCTCAATGCAATAGGAGGGACATATCTAGTGCTAAAACTGTCGCACACATGGGTCAGAATAAATGGTAGGGGGAACCACACCTATGTGTCACATTTAAACGTAATATCAATTTTGCATGTCAGGCTCTACCGGTCATTCAATTGGTGGGTTCGACTCGGGACGAGTCTGGTGAGGGAGGGGTGTAGTGTTATGGTTTTGGAATAAAGGATAATCCCCCTCGTAGGTAGTCGCACCACAACATGTAGCCTCACGATAGTTCAGTTATTTCTTAGTGAATGTAAGCGTTGTCCTTTCCTGTGTTAATTTTCCGTTGAGCAGGCCCGTGAGTAGGGTGGTCTTTTGGCGCCAGCATACCACGTGGCAGGCCTGAACAAGTCTGGCGAGGCCGAAGGGAGGCGCTGAAGGAGGGAGTGGCCGGTAAGCGAGAGCCGCCATTCAGAGCTCGAGGGGAGTGGCTAACCACGGTGATGAGAGGTGGGGCTTGGAACATTCGAGTAAGGCCGGGGCAGAGTAATAAAACCCTGCTCCGAGCCCCCCACCCCAGTTCAGTTGAGTCGGAGCCCCTGTGAGAGTGAGTTGGAGTTCGGGTCGAGGCATTGATTGAGTCAGAGAGTGAGAACGCGCAAGAGAACGAGTCAATTGCATTGCCGGTTATCGAGATTGTACACGAACTTGCCCCATGCCCCGTGCCCTGCTCTCTGCGCTGTATTAATCGTGCTCGAGAAGACGACCGTTCCGGGCTACATACGCGCGATTTCCTCCTGCCTGCCTTCTCCTGCATACGTGCCATGACCGCCAGAGGGCCACACCGGGCGAGCTGCCCCGGAGCGACCGACGGCAAAGCGCGTTTGGCGCTCGAACTTCTTCTCTTCTTCTCCCCGTGTGCGTGAGTGGGCCCTGTGTCTGGGGATAAGTTAAATTGGTTAAGCTTCTGCTCTGTGTCCCCTTTCATTCATCCTGATTATTGTACATTGTAAATAAATTGTGTTATTCCTCTTATTTGACCGTTCCCATCCCTTCCATTGATTGGCCTCGCATGGTACGACTAGAACCGCTCGAATCGGGTTCCATAAGAGTAACGGCACGAGTCACGTGATACGCATACCGCTCGGGCATACTCGATTAAGCGTGGCTTGTGCGAGGTTCGGTCCCCGCTTTCGTGGCAGCATGGGTTAAAGGTACGTGTGGCTTTGACCCGATACCCTTTTTCACGCTTGCTCCGGAAGTGGCGATTCGGCCTCGTGGACACGAAGACCCAGGGGAAAAAAGGGGTTTAATACCCCCTTTGTAACGGGAACGGGCTTCGGGAGATCTGCAACAAATGAGTAAAGAATGAGTGAGCAGTTGGAGCTCTATTTATGTGCAATCCAAACTTCGCCCCTAAAACACCACTGGCCCGCAGTCATTGAGCTCCAGCACTCTCCGTCAAGACCGAGGCTACACTGCCAGACTTTTGTTTATTGATATTATTGTTTAAGGACAGTTTCGTGATTGTTTTCTGGAATGGTGCCTTCAAGTGGCATGTATGTCGCATTTCAACATTCTTGCTCATTTTTAATCAGTGAGTCAGTGTGTGTCTGTGAGTGATCTATAAATACCAAGTTGTCCTCACACTGTCCACTGGCCAACAATTCCAAAATTTTGGGGTTTGATTCATATTGGAGGAAAAAGGGGAAGTGAAAGAGTTCATTAAAGTTTGCATCCAAGTTATGGGAGCGTGATACTAATTATAATTAAATAAATAAATTAATAAATGCTCATAAATTCTCTCAAGGCAAAGATCTTCAATTGCATTTTCAGGTTTTCATTAAAGACTCATTCACTATTACTTTGAAGAATAATAACTTAATAATATCTGATGCATGTGCAAAGAATGTACACCTGCTGATGGAGCAATCTGTATGGTTTCATTGGCCCTGTGAGAGTTCTCAAGGAAACTGAAAGGCCTGTTCCATTTGTTGATACAGATTATACTTGCAATGTACATGCTGACAATGAAGTACAAAGTATGAAACGCGTCAATATTAAACTCCAAGCTCAGTGGTGCCTTGTATGGTGTCATTGCTCGGTACAGGTACAGATAATACATCGGTAGTGCCATTTTCCATCCATTTCGATCCCAACACAGGCAGAGTGCAGAGCGAGCGAAGAACACTTCCCAGCAACTGCGCAAAGGCTTCGCATAAAGCCTCGTCACCTGATGCTTCTTTCACCGTTACTGCAAGCACTAGAGGTTCTTGATCTAGTTGCAGATTAGCCAACATCAGGGTGCCTCTTTGTTCACGAGC
Source organism: Myxine glutinosa (assembly GCF_964187855.1). NCBI lineage: Eukaryota > Metazoa > Chordata > Myxini > Myxiniformes > Myxinidae > Myxine > Myxine glutinosa. The sequence continues at coordinate 46,312,660 of NC_136266.1, read as the reverse complement.
ACAAACGTAAGCCTTCCATGGGTGGACCTCTTGTCGGCTCACAGCTATGACAGTCACCCCAACAGCATGTAGAGCCGGCTGCAGCAGCTGCGCTCCAGCAGCGATCCAGCCAGTCTGCTCGTTCGCTTCATCTGAAAACGCCAAGATTGAGGAGTCTGTGTTGTTAAAGGCTTGATAGTCATTCCAGTGAAGAAAGACAGTTATAGTGGGAGACCATGCCTTCCAACATGCTTCAAACTGTACCGGTGTAAGTGCCGTATGGCATAACTCCAATGTTGTTGTAGCTGGAGAATATGAAGGTGGAACCAATGACTCCGGAGGAGGTGCTGCAGACTGTAAGGGTGGAACCAGTGACTCCAGAGGTGGAGCTGGAGACGGTGATGGTGGAGCTGCAGATTGCGATGGTACAGTTGCAGATTGTGATGGTGGAGCTGCAGATTGTGATGGTGGAGCCAGTGATTCTGGAGGGGGAGTTGCAGATTGTGATGGTGGCGCTAGTGATTCTGGAGGAGGAGTTACAGATTGTGATGGTGGAGCCAGTGATTCTGGAGGAGGAGTTGCAGATTGTGATGGTGGAGCCAGTGATTCTGGAGGAGGAGTTGCAGATTGTGATGGTGGAGCCAGTGATTCTGGAGGAGTTGCAGATTGTGATGGTAGAGCCAGAGGTTCTGGAGGAGTTGCAGATTGTGATGGTGGAGTTGCAGATTGTGATGGTGGAGTTGCAGGTTGTGATGGTGGAGTTGCAGATTGTGATGGTGGAGTTGCCGAATGTGATGGTGGAACCAGTGATTCTGGAGGAGGAGTTGCAGATTGGGATGGAGGAGTTGCAGATTGTGATTGTGGAGCCAGTGCTTCTGGAGGAGTTGCAGATTGTGATTGTGGAGCCAGTGATGCTGGAGGGGGAGTTGCAAATTGTGATGGTGGCGCTCGTGATTCTGGAGGAGGAGTTGCAGATTGTGATGGAGGAGTTGCAGATTGTGATTGTGGAGCCAGTGCTTCTGGAGGAGTTGCAGATTGTGATTGTGGAGCCAGTGATGCTGGAGGAGTTGCAGATTGTGATGGTGGAGTTGCAGATTGTGATGGTAGAGATGCAGATTGTGATGGTTGAGTTGCAGCTTGTGATGGTGGAGTTGCAGCTTGTGATGGTGGAGTTGCAGCTTGTGATGGTGGAGTTGCAGCTTGTGATGGTGGAGTGGCAGCTTGTGATGGTGGAGTTGCAGATTGTGATGGAGGAGTTGCTGATTGTGATGGAGGAGTTGCAGATTGTGATTGTGGAGCCAGTGATTCTGGAGGAGGAGTTGCAGATTGTGATGGTGGAGTTGCAGATTGTGATGGTGGAGTTGCAGATTGTGATGGTGGAGTTGCAGATTGTGATGGTGGAGTTGCAGATTGTGATGGTGGAGTTGCAGATTGTGATGGTGGAGTTGCAGATTGTGATGGTGGAGTTGCAGATTGTGATGGTGGAGTTGCAGATTGTGATGGTGGAGTTGCCGATTGTGATGGTCGAGTCAGTGATTCTGGAGGAGTTGCAGATTGTGATGGTGGAGTTGCAGATGATGGAACCATGCTTGGTGCATCTCGTTCAATGGTGCTCCGCTCTGAATACAATACATCAGTGAACATTAAACTGGTTGCAAGATTATTATCCAAAACATGATATAATGTGCTGAAAAATTAAATGTTATTTTTGCCTGAGGACCTAAATGATAAAGAATAGTAAGCAGAAACACAACATAATACTATTGTTTGACTCACAGCAATAGTTACAAGTAATCATTTGTTAAAAAAATTGCATTAAAGGATGTAAGGATTGGATGGCAAAAAGGAAGTAAACTAGGTAGGGATGGTCACCAAATTGTGAAGTGAAACCATCCATGCATCTCAGTGAAATATTAAATCGTTACACGCACACACACACACACACACACACACACACACACACACACACGATGGTTTAGATCACAGAAACATCATCACATCATCACAGAAATGATGTACCATCAACCAACACAGCAAAGAGGTTTAGAGGCAGAACAAAAGGGATGAAAGAGAGGTTGTTAAGGAACAATTGACCACATACTACTGAACAAGGCCATACTTGAAAATTGCAAAATGCGAAGAACTAAATTGTCCACCGACTGGATAGACTATAAGAAAGCTTTTGACAGTGTCCCACATTCGTGGATGATAAAATGCATGCAAGCATACAAAATCAATTCCCAAATAATCAAACTGATTGAGAAAGCAATGGAGTTCTGGAACACCACATTGATATTACAGCACTTACATTTATATTATATATATTACATTATATATATTACATTTATACGGTCTGGCACCCTGCTCTGCTCACCAAACTCTCCTCCTTTGGTATCCAGGGAAATCTCCACACATGGCTGGCGGACCTCCTCTCTAGTCGGTCAACGTGTGGCCCTGAATGGGTTTCTCTCATCTCCTCTTCCTGTTCAGGCTGGAGTTCCCCAAGGCAGTGTTCTGGGCCCTGTGCTTTTTCTGGTCTTCATCAATGATCTCTCCGACTCTCTTGAAAATCCTCTCTATCTCTTTGCTGATGACTCCACTCTCTGCCGCTCCATTCCTCATCCCTCAGATCGGCAGTCTGCAGCCTCCTCACTCTCTGCAGACCTGGACAAAATCACTGACTGGGCAAACAAGTGGAACATGTCTTTCAATCCTCACAAATCTCACACTCTTACGATGTCTCTCCGAAAAGACCGACTCGACAACCCTCCCATCCACTTTCTGAATAATCCTCTCAAAGAAGTTCTGTCACTCAAACTTTTGGGTCTCACTATCTGCCATGATCTTTCCTGGGAAAACCACATTTCAAATCTGGCCTCCAAAGCCAGTCGCCGACTGGGCATCCTCCGTCGTGTGAAGTCCTTCCTTGGCACACCTGAGCTCCTCACCACATACAAGGCTTTCATCCGCAGCTCAATGGAATACTGCTCTCCCCTCTGGGCTGGTGCTCCTGCCTCACACCTAGCTCGTCTTCACGCTGTTGAAACCAAAGCGTTCAGAATCATTGGAATCTCCCATGATGAAGCTATCTCCGAGGGCCTTTCACTTACTCACCACAGGCAGGTTGGTGGTCTTTGTGTCTTCTACCGACTCCTCTCTGGCCTTGCTCCTCCAGCTCTCTCTGGGCTCTGTCCCGCAAATATTCCTAAAGGTCGCACAAGATCTGCCTGCAACCCTCTTATGGTTAAACTGCCAAAATCAAGACTCTCTGCTCACCTTCACTCTTTCATTCCTCTTTTCTCCTGCCTCTGGAACAAACTCCCCCACTCCCTTCAATCCCACTCCTCCCTCCAGGTCTTTAAATCAGCTGTTCACCACCATCTCTTATCTTCCCCCATCCAAAACCTTGATCTTTTCTACCCCCGCTAATTTCACCCCAAATCCTCTCTTTTGAAATACCAACTTCTTTCCTGGAAGTCCTTGGTGTCCTTGTGTTTATACTTCTCCCCACCCCCCCAACCCCCCTTCCCATGCCGCTTCCCCCCAAGCCCTCTCCCCCCACACATTCCCGATGTCCCTCACAAATGTTGTGTTTATGTGCTTCCCCTTCTCTCCCCATCTTGTCTTCCGCTCCCCTTTTTATATAGTTTGTTTGTTTGTCTGTTTGATTTGTTTGTGTGATAAATGTTAGCTCTTTCACGAGCCTCGATTATGTATACAAAAAAAAAAAAAAAAAAAAACTCAGAAGAAAAATCGAAATACAAGATGTGAAGATACGGTGTGGGAACGTCCAGGGAGACAGTCTTTCCCCCCTTCTGTTTTGTCTGGCTCTGGACCCACTAAGTAACCTAATCAATGAACAGGAATACGGATACACCCTAACAGCTAATAGAAGAACATCCAAAGAAATAGGAAAGGTGACATATCTCCTATACATGGATGATTTGAAGCTCTTCTCGCCAAATGACAAAAAATTGACAGAACAATTAAAACGAGTAAAACAGTTTTCCGAGGACATTCAAATGGAATTTGGACTAGACAAGTGCGCCAAGTGCACATTTGTACAAGGTAAACCAATAAAAACAGACAACATAAAAATTGACCTTGGAACAACAACACAGCAGTTCGAAAATGAAGCATCATACAAATACCTCGAAGTAGAAGAGGACCACCAAATATGTCAAAAAACAAAAACAATCACCAAAGATTACCTACGTAGAATGCAGCTGATCCTGAAAACATACCTCCCCCCAAGAAACAAAATCAAAGCCATAAACCAGCTTGCAGTACCAGTGTTCCAATATAGCAGTGGAATAATAAACTGGCCCCAATCAGAAATCAACAAGTTAGACTTCAAAACAAGAAAACTCCTTACCATCCACAAAATGTTTTACAAAAACCAGTGCATCCCGAGAATGTACCTGCCGAGACAAGAGGGAGCGAGCGGCCTGATGGAACTCAACCAGGTGCACAAAGTGACGAGAGTAGCACTATCTGAGTATGTGAAATGTTCAACAGAGTATCAGATGCAATTTGTAAACAAACATGAACACAACAAACCTGAAAAAGTATCCCTAACTCACCTTGCAAATAATTTCCAAAAGCAGGTGTGAATAGAAGATGCACCACAGGAAAACGAAACAGCAACAAATACAGCCCCAACAATTGCAAAAAAGAAAAAACAAATATATAAAAAGAAATATCAAGAAATACACACCAACAACTGGGAGAATGACAAAAGAGCAGGAAAATACAAAAAATTATTGGACAGAGTAGGGATAGACAAAGAAGGCTCATTGGAATGGCTAAGATAATGTCAGCTCAACTGGGACGGCGAACGAATCGTAATAACTGCCCAAGATCAAGGACACTAGACCAATGGATTAAAAAAGATGGCGAGACTGAGCCAGATGGACAAGTGTAGATTCTGCAAGACAGAAACAGAAAGTACGAGTCACTTGCTCTTGGGATGCAAAAAACTATCAGAACAACTTTACACACAACAGCACAATACAACAGGCATTTTAAGGCCATTTTCCCTGCAAGAGCGGGGGTTAGCCTTGCGGGCCCAATGACAATCTTCTCCATTTTGCCATATTTTCTGCATCACCCCTTGTTAACCCCCTTGCCCGCATTTCCTCTTCCACCACCTTTAGCTTAGTCTTTCTCGGTATTCCCCATCCTCTACTTCCTTCTACATTCATTTCCATCACTCTTCTCAACTAGTCACTTTCATCCTTCCTCAACACATGACCAAACCATCTCAACCTGTTTCTCTTCACAGCATCCATCACAGGCTCTATTCCCATCATCTTTCGCAATAATTAATCATTTGTCTTTCTCTCTCTCAACGATACTCCACACATCCACCAAACCTTCGCATTTACGCTTTGTTGCTGCTCTACGTTCATTACCCATGTCTCGCTCCCATAAATCATAACACTTCTCAAACATGCAGTATACACCTTTCCCTTCAGCTTCAACGACACTCCCCTCCTCATCAGCATGCCACTCAGTTCCCGAAACTTCTTCCATGCACATCTCACTCTAAAAACCGTTGCCGAGTCTGATCCACCTTCTCCATTCAACATGTCTCCTTGGTAGCAAAATGTTTTAACACCTTCCAGCTTCATGCTATCTCCAAGATCCAACTCAACATTTCCTCCATCTGCAGCTCCCTCTGTGCACACCTTACACTTGAATGTAGCTGCCACACTGGTTAATGACCCTCTCAGACCACTACATTTTTGATGAACCCACTCTGCGCACATTGTACATTGAATGAAGTTCACTCCGACACCCTTCCTGCACACAGCACACGGCCACTTCACAGTTCTTTCCACCTCACCACATGCTTTACAACTTGCCATCACCTTCGTTTTTCCGATATTCACCTTCAGACCTTTTGTCTCCATACATTCCTTCCACTTGATCATCTTCTCCTTCAGTCCATCCATACTTTCCGCAATCAACTCCAGATCATCTGCATACAACAACTCTGACGGTAAACCCTCCTTTACATTCCGAGCCAGCACCTCCATCACAGCTACAAATAGTAGTGGACTTAGTACTGACCCCTGATGCACTCCCACCTTCACCTCAAACTCACCACTGTTCCCGTCCTTCGTCCTTACAGCTGTGCGCGCTCTCTCGTACATTGCCATCACTACTCTGATCAACCATCCCTCCACTCCTAACTTCCTCAATGCCCATGTCACTTCTTCGCATGGAACCCTATCGAATGCTTTCTCCAGATCAACAAACCCAAGAAACAACTTCTTCCTCTTCTCCATGTACTTCTCCTGCAACTGCCTTCCAATAAAAAGCTGGTCTGTCGTTCCTCTTCCTGGCATAAATCCAAACTGCATTTCGTCGATCTTCACTTTTTTCCTTATCCTCCTCTACAACACCCTTTCTAATACCTTCATTCCATGCTCCAATAACTTTATCGCTCGATACGAGCCACAGTCCAGAGGGTCACCTTTCCCCTTGTATAGAGGGACGAGGGTACTCGGTTCCCAATCCACTGGAATGCAGCCTTCTTTCACCACCAGATTACAGATCTCTGTCATTCTCTTCACACCCTAACTTCCTGCTGCCTTCAACATATCTCCCACAACTCCCGTCGGCCCTCCCGCTTTCTACTCGCCATTGCTTTTATCGCTTCCTCAACTTCCTTCTCAGTCATCTTCTCTGCCGGTCCTAAAACTGGGTTACTCTCTATGTTGCCATCCCATTCATTCTCTGCATTCAACAGAAGATGCAGAAAATAGGGCAAAATGGAGAAGATTGTCATGGGGACCGCAAGGCTAACCCCCGCTCTAGCAGGGAACATGGCCTTAAAATGCATGTTGTTGTTGTTGTTGTATTCAACAGCATTTCCATATGTCTCTTCCATCTTCCTTTAATTCCATCTGGGTCCACAACGATTTGTCCCACTTCAGCCTACAAACAACTCACCCCCATCACATCACACCTCTCTTTCGCTATCTGATTTGCAATCCTGAATACCGCTCTCTGACCCTCTTCCAAATACATGCGTTCTCCGAACATTTTCCTACATGCCTCCTGCGCCTTTGCTACCTCTTTCTTTGCAGCCTTCTTGGCTGCCTTATAACTTTCATGCTCTGCCTTTTCTGCCCCCGTACCCTTCGCCTTCTGCCACTCCTTGAACTTCTTCCTCTTCTTGTCAATCTTCTTTCCAACTTCATCATCCCACCACCATGTTTCCGAGTGCCTCAGTAGTCCTTTTGTCCATCCACATACCTCACCAACGGCTCCCAACAACAATAAAATATACAAAGCGATTCATAGCATGGAGCAGGTGAGGTGAAGCGGACCAAAGCAAATGGAATAAGGTGAAGCGAAGCAAAAACGAACGAGTGGAAGTGAAGTGAAGTGAAGCGAAGTGAAAACGATAGAAAGAGAAAGAAATAAAGAGCCCCACAATACTCGTTTCAACATGGTTGCCTCGCCTCATTGCCAGGCCATATCGCGGCTCCTTAACTCGCCTCAACTCACCTGGTCGCCAGCCATTCTCCCGTCATGAACTGCCGCATGCCATTGCATGCAGCCATCTGTACCATCGGCCACTTGAAGCCCAGGAGCGCCAACTGAACACCTTCGCATGCAGTCACCCGTACCATCGGGTGCTCTGAGGGAGCGCAAGTGGAGTGGAGGAGGGAGCATGATGAGGTGAATCCAAGAACCATCAGGCCAGACAATCGGGTGGCACCTCAGTTTTGGCGGGGCCGCAACACCAACTCCAACCCCAACTCCAACTCCTTTTTCACCTCCACCTCTTCTCACCCCTCTTCCCGCACTCCCTCTCATTTCTTTAGGTGTGTCGATCGTTTTTGTGTAGAGGTGTTGAATAGTTGTTATCGGAATTCTGAGGGCGGTTATGTCGCTTGGAGGTAATGGGAATGTTATACGTGTTGCAAATACTTGCCTGTAAACACTTGTTTGCCTGCCATTGCCAATATGAGCTTGAAACTGTCTTGACCTATCCTGTCCTGCTTTGATCACGACATAGCATGCCTCTGAGGGCCATTGACCCAGGGTTGATTTGCCAATGAGAGACCATAGGGTGTGGCATGCAACGCTGGTTTGCTCAGCCAATTAACATCCATTGTGCAGCCGCCGGCATGGTTCCTTATCTGCTTCAGTCATCTCACAAGTGCAGTAAACCGACACTGGCCGCTAAGATACAGCCACAGGTGAGTGTTCCAGACAGCACCTGTAGTCTTTTTATGGACGTTTCAGAGAGCAGCAAGGTCTGTCACAATATCAACAGATATACACCGACAACTGGGAAACAATAAAAGAGCAGAGAGGTACAAAAAAAAGAAAAAAAAAGAGTTGGACAGATTGGGCATAGACAAAGAAGGCTCCTTGGAATATCTAATAGGAGGTCAGCCCAACTGGGATGGAGAATGAATCATAATAAATACCGAACACCAAGGACACTACAACAAACAATGGCTTTAAGAAATGGGCATTACTGAGTCAATCAGACATGTGCAGATTTTGCAAGGTAGAAACAGAAAGTATGAGCCACCTCCTATTGGGATGTAAAAAAAACTCATGCCAGAGCAGCTGTACACATAAAGGCACAACAAGGTATTGCAATTCACTGGCACATCTGCAAAAGTCCCGATATCCCAGTTCCAGAAATTTCTGAATAGAAACATGAACCAAAAGAAATACTAAAAACAAGGAAGTCAGCTAATGCTCACATATGACCAGATTATCCCATCGAGCATGAACATGGAAAACAAAGCATTGTGACCGGATATACAGTCATGGCCAAAAATATTGGCACCCTTGCACGTTTTTCAAATAACTCACAATTTTCTCTAAAAATAGGTTGAAATTGACAAAGTATTTCGTCTCCACAATTCTATATTTAACTGTTAATATTACATAACCTTTGTTTTTGATTCAGAACTTAATATATCCTTTTAAATCAGAACATAAAACGAAATGGCATTGACGAAATTATTGACAACCTCGACTTAATATTTGGTAGCACAGCCTTTGAACAAAATAACTGCAGTCAAGCGCTTCCTATAGCCATGAATAAGCTTCCTACACCTCTCTACTGGCAGTTTGGCCCACTCTTCTTGTGCAAACTGCTCAAGTTCTCCCAGATTTGAAGAGTGCCTTCTCCCAACTGCTGTTTTCAGATCTCCCCACAGGTGTTCAATGGGATTTTGATCTGGACTCATTGCTGGCAACTTCAGAACAGTCCAGTGTTTTGTCTTGAACCATTCCTGGGTGCTTTTTGAAGTGTGTTTGGGGTCATTGTCCTGCTGCAAGACCCATGACCTTCGATGGAGACCCAGCTTTTTGACACTGGTTTGAACATTGTGCTCCAAAATGCCTTGGTAATCTCCTGATTTTATGATGCCATGCACACAGTCAAGGCACCCATTGCCAGAGGCAGCACAGCAACCCGAAAACATTGCTGAACCTCCTCCATGTTTAACTGTAGGGAAGATGTTCTTTTCTTTGAAGGCTTCATTTTGTTTTTTCCGTAAACATAGAGATGATGTGCTTAGAAAAAGCTCTAATTTGGTCTCATCTGTCCACAGGACATCCTGCCAGAGGATTTTGGCTTTTTCAGGTGTGTTTTGGCACACTCCAGTCGGGCTTTCTCAGCAGTGGGGTCCTCCTGGGTCTCCAACCATAGAACCCCCTTTCATCGAGTTGGCAACGGATGGTGCGAGTTGAAACTGTCGTACCTTGTGTCTGAAGGTCAGCTTGAATCTGTTTGGCAGTTGATTGAGGTGCTTTCTCCACCATTCGAACAATCCTTTGCTGCAATCTTCGATCAGGTTTTCTCTTGCGGCCATGTCCAGGGAGGTTGGCTACAGTGTCATGGGCCTTAAACTTCCTGATAACATTGCATGCAGTGGACACAGGAACATCAAGATCTCTGGAGATAGACTTGTCGCCTTGAGATTGTCCATGCTTGGCTACAATCTTCTGTCTGACCTCCTCAGACAATTCTCTGGTTTTCTTTATTTTCCCCATGCTCATTGCGGTACACACAGTGACACAAAACAGCTGAATCACTCCTTTTCTCTATTCAAACTGGTTGAATGAGTGATTTTTATATTGCAGTCACCTGCAACTCACCAATGAGAGTTCAATGAATTCAATTAATTGTGACTTCAATGCCAAAGTAAGGGAGAATCACCTACTTGAAATCTGCTTGGTGCCAATAATGCTTGAATGAGGCTTGAAATAAGGCTTGAAATCTAATTATTTCTAACAACTTCTAAAAGGTGCCAATAATATTGTCCGGGCCATTTTAGGATTTGTGTGTGGAATAAGCTGAGATTTAGTAATTTTTTTCAGCTTTTTTTGTTTTGTTCCACTGCAAACCAAAGAAATACATATGTGGATACCAAAAGATTTGTTAATTTCAACAATTTTTTGATGAAATGGTGCATTATTTGAAAAAAGTGGTGGGGTGCCAATATTTTCGGCCACGACTGTAGTACTGGGGTACAAAAAATAAAAGAAGGCATTGCTAGTTGAGGTGTCAGTACTCAACGATTTTAGCCGAACCAACACAGAAATCAAGAACATGACCAAATACCAAGACCTCAAAAATAAGGTAAAAAGATCCTGGAAGCTGATGAACGCCAAAATTGTACCAGTGATAATTGGGGCGAGGACTCTGTTCCACCTTCTGAAACCCGCATTGGAGATATAACTATAACTATAACACTAACACTAACACTAACACTAACACACACACACACACACACACACACACACACACACACACACACACACACACACACACACACACACACACACACCAAATCGAGAGAGATGTACAGTCATTTGCAAGCAACAATCGTTATTCAAAGAAAGATGCCAAGGATGGTTTCACATGATCATTTATTGTGACCATCACTACCTTGTTTATATCTTATTTTTGGCACACCATCTCCACTTTATTTTACATCTTTAAAAATGATATTTATTACTTCTTTCTGTACTTGAAAAAAATGTATTTCCATGCTGGAGAATTTTATTTTGATTGCACTATGAAATCCTGTCGTTAAAACTGCCAATTGGACATGAAGAGAGGAACACAAAGGATGTGAAGACTGAACAGTTGAAAGACGTGAAAATGTTTTTTTGTTGTCAGGCTACAAGTAATATTTCCACCATTAACCACAATAACCACACCCGAAGGAGGTGTGATAAGGCCCTCGGCCAATTGTGTCGCGACGGGCCCGCCACCATGAGGCTGAATGACGGGCGTTGTCCCGGCCACCTCTCTTGGCCCTTCATTTTCCTATGCATAGGCAAAGCCTCCGTTAGACACCGACGGAGCCAGCAGCCGCTGGGGCCCACCCACAAAGAGGGGCCTCCCACATCAGCTAAAGCATCTTGAAAGTCCAGTTGTGCAACATAGATGTTTCCAATAACACTATCCTGCATATCTACCGGCTCCCATTCGCTTCACTGAGGGGTTTAATCAAAGACTTCATGTTGCACTTCACAACCACATGGCATATCTATCTGTACATCTCAATGAGGATGAAAAATACAGTGAAAAACACGAAAACCGGACCTTTCATGGCAGAACTGTTGTTGTTGTTGTTGTTGTTTTTGTTGATGTGCTCCTTCCGTGTCCACCACGCTTTATTCTAAAATCTTAAATGGTTCCTGTTACCACACATTAAACATCTTCATTCAATTCAGAAATATAGACGGACTTTTAAAACACAAACCTGTATCTTCATATTTAAAAAGACTGATTTTTTTTTCCAAGTATAATCGATCATTTGGGGACCAAGTCTATAAGCGACTTGGTCTCCTTTTGTTATTGGACTAATTATTATTATTCTTTCCGCCAAATTTTGTGGGAGCTGCAGCATCGGCACTGTTGCTCTGATCAACGATCAAGTTGAAACTTTCCCAGAACGTTGGGGCCAATGGGAATTGATGCCATCTTTTTCCCGAATTTTGATTTTGCAATCACCATGGCAACTAGCTTGGATTAAAGCGAAAACGTTAAAAATGTTCCACTCCGAAACCGCAAATGCCATCGATTTGAATCTTGTCATGTTATGATCAACTGAAGCGGTTTGGCAGCTACATTGAGGTGAAAAAAAAAATCTATCCGATTAACACAAAACATTTTTTGTGGCATCTACGTATCAATATGAACTTGAATACGAAACTTTTTTTGATCGGTCACATGGTCTGGCAATGAAAAAGAAAACAAAATTGATCAAAATTGATGATGTCATAGGTCACGCGACCAGGCGGCTAAATTGGATTCCATGAAAACCTTTAAAATGCATCTCCACCTTAATTTTTTGATCAATTGAGTTGAAACTTGGACCACTTATAATATGCCACTGGACTTGATGTATATACTATGGATGACGTCATGGGTCATGTGGCATTGCGGCCATATTGGTTCTCATGAAAAACTTCTAAAATGCACCTCCTTCATTTTTTGGATCAATTCAGTTCAAACTTTGCATAATTGGGTCCGGGCTACCGTTGTCAAGGACGTTGTTGCACACTTGTCCAATCAGAATGGGGCGTCTTGGTCCCCGGGGCATCACTGCTCGCAGTTTTGATTTCTTCTTGTTTCCATACTTTTTCAGAGTAACATCCCTACATACTTTTTCGTTAAAAAAAAAAAAAGTTTTTATTAATTGTTAAAAAGCTTTCAAACGACCTCAAAGTAAATCGAATGAAATTTACTGTGAATCATTTACTCGATTTTACGTCATTTCCTCAATCTTGAGGAACTGCCTTTCGGATGTGAGTCAGCGTTATCTTCATTCTTAACATACTCAGCATTAGGCCCACATAAGCTATCCTGGCAATAATGAACAGCGATTGACATTGGACTTAGTTCATTGTTGGCCACATATCACACTCTGCTTGACCCACGCTACTGTACTATCGAGTTTGGTTACAATTGGTACAGGCATAGCCAAGATATGAGATATGACAATACATTACCCATGATGGTGTGGAAAGACAGATACATGCAGAGACAGAGACAGACAGAGCTGGTCATTCTAATACTTCACTAACCCCTCCCGAACCAAGGTATAAATCGATTCTTCGCCTGAAGATGTCACCATATTATTACTTATTAGCCCTCCAATAGAAAGGGCCCCCCACATGAGGTTTGCAGGGGGCCCCCCACATGAGGTTTGCAGGGGGCCACCCACATACCCAGCGGAAGCTCTGTGCATAGGTATGTATGCCTACTTTGTCAAATCCTTTCAAGGTATGAAGAATGAATAGTCATGGACCTTCCCACTGTATAATACAGTAAATTTGTGTTTAATCCAAGTACTGAGATTATACTAATTTTGAGTTTGGCTGTCTGAACAAAAGAAAGACAAGGACAATTACAAATGGGCTGTTATGGGTCAGTCAGTTTTGTAACTCTGCAATGCTGTTCAAGAGTTTAATGAATGTTGTTAGATGTGAAATCCTCTGCAGACGACTGGTAGATTATACGTTGATAAATCAATAATAAACTTACCAACGTTATACATAGATAAGTTTATATATTGGTCGATTTTTTTGATGATTTGTGTTGTATTAAACATATGGAGTGTCCATACCACCCCGACGTAGGAGGCCCTACGGACTTCCTGATAAAGAAATAATTAACTTGCATTTTTTACTGGAGTAAACCCGTACTCCACTTTCCAAACACTCGAATAATGCTTGGGATTCCCATCAAGTCATAAAACCTTGTCCAACTCAAAGTCTATCTGTCATTTTAAAATGCACCAAACTGAGCATTCACTCGGATGATTAACATGTATATTTCATGATCATTCACTTGCTGATACAAATATTTATTCACCTATTTAACGTCATTAAATTGTTCAGATATTTGGTTGTTTTTATGAAAATGCTAGCACGCAACAAAAAAAACGAGCAATTTATTTTAAGAAGGAAAGATTGAAGCTTTGATATGTACAGAAAGAGAAATTAAAAGGAAGTGCCTTCGTGAAACAACAGTGTCCAAAAGAAAAAGGACAAGCGTTACACCTAGGTCCCCCGTCGGTGGAGTGATGCGAGTTGACAAAGTGGAAAATGCAAGGTGGCCATCTTGGATTTTGATGTGGCGACCCAATTTTCAATAGGGTTCTTCCTTATGCCTAGATACACCCACTCACCAGATTAGAAGTTGGTAGTTCGTTTATTTTTCAAGATATTCCGCTCACAAGGTTCAGACATATATATGGTGGCGGCAATCTTGGATTTTGACGTGGCGACCCAATTTTCAATAGTGTTCTCCCTTATGCGTAGATACACCCACACACCAGATTAGAAGTTAGTAGTTCCTTTATTTTTCAAGATATTCCGCTCACAAGGTTCAGACATGCATGGCGGCGGCCATCTTGGATTTTGACGTGGCGACCCAATTTTCAATACCGTTCTTCCTTATGCCAAGATACACCCACACACCAGATAAGAAGTTGGCAGTTCGTTTATTTTTCAAGATATTCCGCTCACAAGGTTCAGACATGCATGGCGGCGGCCATCTTGGATTTTGACGGGGCGACCCAATTTTCAATACCGTTCTTCCTTATGCGTAGATACACCCACACACCAGATTAGAAGTTGGCAGTTCGTTTATTTTTCAGGAAATTCCGCTCACAAGGTTCAGACATATATATATGGTGGCGGCCATCTTGAATTTTGATGTGGCGACCCAATTTTCAATAGGGTTCTTCCTTATGCCTAGATACACCCACTCACCAGATTAGAAGTTGGTAGTTCGTTTATTTTTCAAGATATTCTGCTCACAAGGTTCAGACATGCATGGCGGCGGCCATCTTGGATTTTGACGTGGCGACCCAATTTTCAATAGCGTTCTTCCTTATGCCTAGATACACCCACACACCAGATTACAAGTTGGTAGTTCGTTTATTTTTCAAGATATTCCGCTCACAAGGTTCAGACATATATATGGTGGCGGCAATCTTGGATTTTGACGTGGCGACCCAATTTTCAATAGCGTTCTTCCTTATGCCTAGATACACCCACACACCAGATTACAAGTTGGTAGTTCGTTTATTTTTCAAGATATTCCGCTCACAAGGTTCAGACATACATGGCGGCGGCAATCTTGGATTTTGACGTGGCGACCCAATTTTCAATACCGTTCTTCCTTATGCGTAGATACACCCACACACCAGATTAGAAATTGGTAGTTCGTTTATTTTTCAAGATATTCTGCTCACAAGGTTCAGACATACATGGCGGCGGCCATCTTGGATTTTGACGTGGCGACCCAATTTTCAATAGCGTTCTTCCTTATGCCTAGATACACCCACACACCAGATTACAAGTTGGTAGTTCGTTTATTTTTCAAGATATTCCGCTCACAAGGTTCAGACATATATATGGTGGCGGCAATCTTGGATTTTGACGTGGCGACCCAATTTTCAATAGCGTTTTTCCTTATGCCTCGATACACCCACACACCAGATTAGAAGTTGGTACTTTGCTTATTTTTCAAGGTATTCCGCTCACAAGGTTCAGACATACATGGCGTCAGACATACATGGTGGCGGCCATCTTGGATTTTGACGTGGGTTGCACCCACACACCAAATTAGAATTCGGTCCTTCGCTTACGCACGCACGCACGTACGCACGCACGGACGGACTTTCGCTCCGCGGTGCGACGGGTGACAAAAACTGAGAGTTCAATTGCAGGATGTAACAAGACCAATCAGAGAATGCAGATCCTCGCCAGGACGTGTTTGCGTGGTGTATTTTGTGTGGGGTGTTTATTAGCTGCTGTGTTTGTGTGGTTTATTGACGACGTAGATTTATGTTCAATCCAATGTGGCTGCCGAACCACGTGACCAATGACGTCATCAATTTAATTCTCATATACAATTTTTGTGTTGATCATGCTCAAGAAATATGAAACTGATCGGATCATGCATTCGACTTGTCTAATTATGACCTCATCATGAAGGCACCGATTATATCATCATAAATATATGTTGTTTCCCATCGGTGGCAGAGGTGATCCATATTGAACAAATTTAAAATATATATTCAGTAGACACCAAGGACAGACACCTTTAAAACATCTTTTACACAAAAATCAAGCACCTACACATTAACAAGGGAAATCGTTAAAACTGCGAACAATCTCAAATTGCCAATTTGTCTCACGCATCTTTCGTACAAAGAGAAAGGCCACTTAGGGCAATGTCCGGTTTGAAAGAGCAGGTGTGGATAATTGTCTGCGGAACGTGAACTTTCAGCAGGTGGGTGGTTTTTCATGGACGGCTGAATAGATGATTAAAATGAAGATTAAAAGTTCGTCACGGATGATGAAATGAGCGACCTGGTTGGCATCACAGCCTGATTACTTACATTATACGTTTGAATCGTGTTCTCCTCTATTCATACAATTATTGTGTCCTTGCCCTGAGACAGGCCTTATAGTGAGTGCAGACTGGGACCAGGATGGCCAACCTGATGCTCGGATATCTTCAGCAGCAGTATGCTGGGTCAAGTTGCTTCCAGTTCTCTGATAGAATGTCACCTGCATTGGTCAACACGTTACAAAAACTTGATCCAATGGGAGCTTTTCCATTGAAAATACATGGCAGTGCCCACTCCCAAATATATATTGAAAGCTTGTGCAATGTGCACCGAGAAATGCATTCGTTTCGCTTTGAGCTTTTATCACTTCGAGCTAAACCACATCTCCTCTTTAATTTCACCATCTCATCATTCCACTATCATTTTAACCTGAAACACTGCAGTGCTTTTGTGACCTCTCGGTCAGTTTCGTTTTGTCACTTTCCATCGACAGTGCTCAAATCTTGCAGTGCAGCCGGAAAATCCATTCGATGAATGCCATTGATTTGTGCACGCCCTTTTGGGATGCGTGAAAAATCAGACCAGCGAACACCCACAAAATGCCCAGCATCTATTTAGATCCACTATGGCCAGTTGATTAAACACAAGTTTCTTATTCAATCCGATTCGAGTGTTGAACCCGGTACAACCACTGTTACAACATGCCTTGTGCATTGGTCAAAGTCTTTTCATAAGCAATATATCACGGCGTTAACAGTTGCGTCCTCGATAGGCCTGCACTGCTCAAGGGACATATTTCATCGGGTAATGTCTATTAGATCAGTAATTTCACCAACATGTCATAAACTTGGAGAACTTTGCTGAAGAAAATAAGGACTCATGGTTTCATTAATAATTTAGCACCGATCTCGTCTTTGATAGTTGATATTACTAGCGTGACGCGGCACGCTTCACCACACGTCGTTTCAGAGGGATAGGAGTATTTGACCATTTCAGTGTCTTTTGGGTCTTCATGGTGTTTTGGGTCTTCAGGGCCATTTGGGTCTTCAGGGTCTTTTGGATCCTCTGGGCCCTTAAGGGTCTTTTGGGTCTTCAGGGTGTTTTGGGTCTTTGGGGTATTTTGGGTCTTTGGGGTCTTTTTGGTCTTCAGGGTGTTTTGGGTCTTCAGGGTGTTTTTGGTCTTCGGGGTCTTTTGGGTCTTTGGGGTGTTTTGGGTCTTCAGGGTGTTTTCGGTCTTCGGGGTGTTTTGGGTATCCGGGGTGTTTTGGGTATCCGGGGTGTTTTGGGTCTCCGGGGTCTTTTCGGTCTTTAAGGGTATTTTGGGTCTTCAGGGGTCTTGGTGGTCTTAAGGGTCTTGGGGGAATTAAAAGGTTGTCAAAGGTCTGAGGGATCTCAGCAGTCTAAACGTAATTAAGAGGGTGTTAATTTTATTTGAAGAAGAAGAAGACGTTTTCGTCACATGCAAACAAACATACATAATATAATGACATCACGACATAACTATATACGTTCGCTCTATTATAATAAGATAGCATAAACAAGCTATGTGGATGGAGGTTATGTGTACACCACTGTTTGTCTGTGAGAATGATATCTCAAAAGGTTATGGACGGATTCGTACGAAACTTGGTGGACAGGTTGGATGTGTGACAAGAATGAATCAATTCTATGTTGGTGAAGATCCGGATTTGGATCCGGATACTGGATTTTTAAAAAATATTTTCAGCTATTCTTCACCATGGAGAGGTGGGGCCAAAAATTATATATAACAGGATATCTCAAAAAGTTATGGACGGATTTGGACGAAACTTGGTGGACAGGTTGTGTGTTTGACAAGGAAGAATCGATTAGATTTTGGTGAAGATCCGGATCCGTCTCGTATAATTTTAAAAGTGATTCTTCACTATTGGGAAATAGGGCCAAAAACGATACATAGCAGGATATGTCAAAAAAGTTGTGGACGGATGATTTTGATTAAATGCGATTCTGTATTGTGATTTTCTGGTCTACTCTGGGATACAAAACGTAAACTGTTCACCTGGTGGAGGTATGCTCTCTACTGAGTGCAGTTCTAGTTCATAATGATTTTGACTATCAGAGTATTCTTCATCAGAATAATATTGTCAAATTCACTTTCTGTCGAGTCTGAAGCGAGTTGTGCGGCCATTATACATTGTGTTGTGAGACAACCTTGCCTTTGATTACGTCTCACAGATGACGTCATGACCATCTATTTTTAGGGGCTGTACCCGACAGGTTTGTTTTTTAACTGTAACACCTCAAAAAATTATTAGAATTAAAAACCACGTTCACTTTATGTATTGCTTTAAAATCAATATAATCACATCAAACACAATTTTGTGGATCTTTAAGGTACGGATCCAGATGTGGCCTATGAGTGGGATACAAAATGTAAACTGTTCAGCCTGGCTTCGGTATGCGCTCTACTAAGTGTCGTTCTGGTTACGGTACATACTGTGGTCTTAGTCACAGAAAACGAGCAAAAACAGCTTCAGTAAAAATAACCTCCAGTGTTAACATTCAAACATTCAGCATACAGTACAATTTAGCCTTTTGAGCATTCAAGAATTTTTAAAATAATTATCTTGCCTTTGGGAAGAAAAAAAAAAGCACCAATTTCTACAACTTATTCCTCACCTGGAGCTGCATCACCAATTTCATCGGACTTCATACTGTCACTGGTCTGCTCATCTGCAGCAAAACTGCAGAGCCACGCATCCTCCTCGGACAGCAGGCAAAACGAGCCAAATGCCGGAAGCAAACATTCAGACAAAGTTCCTCGGGAAAGCACGTCCAACTTTGAATGGCTTAAGGGTTGGGACTCAGAGTCAGAGTCAGAGCCACAGACAACGTGACGAGTGCATTCCGGACCAGCCTGCAGCAGCCGAAGGTAGAGTAAAGCACGATCACGCACCAGCATGTCTTCCTCTTCCTCTACGGAAACAATGAAGATACATATTGGAGGTAGCATTGACAGGCAGAGATGAAAACGTTGCAAACTAGAGGGTTCATAGAACACCTTACCCCACGCAGTCTTGAGAAACAAGGACATGGACGGAGTCTGCGAGCATCAAATTTGATTGGTTGTGATGCCATAAAAAGCCGTAATATTTTTTGCAAGTACAGTACTGTTAAACGGAAGGTGTTTTGAAAGTTCCAAAAATGCGATTTGTGGTCTGCAGTGTTCAAGCATATAATTCATTTTAAATAAAATAACAATTGCAAAGGTCGTAGAAAAAAAAAGTTCAGAAGTTTACCGTCACTGATGCAGCGTCTTTTACACCACCTTATTTGACATGTTACATTAGTTATTTGTGCCTGTTCAATGTGTCTTTTGTGGTGTCCTCATAAACAGTAAGATTCCTTACTTATTTAAGTTATAAAGTTCCTTGGGTTATATAGTTATAAAGTTAAAAGTTTTATAACAAAACAGTAAGTTATAAAAGTTTCCTGTTTGGAATGATTTTCAATTTTGCTTGACTGCTAGACAGGCAGAGGGGAAAACATCAACTCACTCCTCAGTGCGTATGTGCATGTTTTCATGTTCAATGTATTAACTCTTACACGAGCCTCGATTCTGTATACAAAAAAAAAGAAGGAAAAAGTGAACCGATTGCTCAACTGTGCTTTTCGTTTTGCGTGTGCGGGGTAATAATAACATCTTGGACAGCACGCCAGGAAGGGAGGAAAGAAGGAAGGAGGGAGGGAGAACACCTGTCTTTGCATTATCTATCTACATTATATATCCCTTCTTTGTATTTACTGTAGTTCACACTGTTCCACTGTCAAGGTTCACACTGTCCTATATAGTCACATTCACTCAGAGATCGTAAATTATTCACAACATCCTTTAGAAAAAACAATCAAAAAGGGTGGATGACTGGTAGGAGAATAATAATTGACCTGCCATAAAAATTTAATTTATGAACATTATTATGAATTTATCATTATATATTACATATATAAGTTCAAAACACACCTGGTCACAAGTGTGCCGCACTTTCTTTTTTTTTCTTTTTTTGTATACAGAATCGAGGCTCGTGAAAGAGCTAACATTTATTTCACAAACAAATCAAACAGACAAACAAAATATATAAAAAGAGGGAGCGGAAGACAAGATGGGGAGAGGAGGGGAAGCACACAAACACAACATTTGAGAGCAGGGAGATGTGTGGGAGGGAGAGGGCTTGGGGGGAGGAGGCGTGGGCAGGGGGGGGGGGGTGGGAGAAGTATAAAACACAAGGACACCAAGGACTTCCAGGACAGAACTTGGTATTTCAAAAAAGTGCATTTGGGGTGAAATTAGCGGGGGTAGAAAAGATAAAGGTTTTGGATGGGGAAAGATAAGAGCTGGTGGTGAACAGCTGTTTTAAAGACCTGGAGGGTGGAGTGGGATTGAAGAGAGTGAGGGAGGTTGTTCCAGAGGCAGGAGAAAAGAGGAATGAAGGAGTGAAGGTGAGCAGAGAGTCTTGATTTTGGCAGTTTAACCATAAGAGGGTTGCAGGCAGATCTTGTGCGACCTGTAGGAATATTTGGGGGACAGAGCCCAGAGAGAGCTGGGGGGCAAGGATAGAGAGGAGTCGGTAGAAGACGGAAAGACCACCAACCTGCCTGCGGTGAGTGAGTGAAAGGCCCTTGGAGTTAGCTTCATCGCAGGAGATTCCAATGATTCTGAACGCTTTGGTTTCAACAGCGTGAAGACGAGCTAGGTGTGAGGCAGGAGCACCAGCCCAGAGGGGAGAGCAGTATTCCATTGAGCTGTGGATGAAAGCCTTGTATGTGGTGAGGAGCTCAGGTGTGCCAAGGAAGGACTTCGCACGACGGAGGATGCCCAGTCGGCGACTGGCTTTGGAGGCCAGATTTGAAATGTGGTTTTCCCAGGAAAGATCATGGCAGATAGTGAGACCCAAAAGCTTGAGTGACAGAACTTCTTGGAGAGGATTATTCAGAAAGTGGATGGGAGGGTTGTCCAGTTGGTCTTTTCGGAGAGACATTGTAAGAGTGTGAGATTTGTCAGGATTGAAAGACATGTTCCACTTGTTTGCCCAGTCTGTGATTTCGTCCAGGTCTGCAGAGAGTGAGGAGGCTGCAGACTGCCGATCTGAGGGATGAGGAATGGAGTGACAGAGAGTAGAGTCATCAGCAAAGAGATGGAGAGGATTTTCAAGAGAGTCAGAGAGATCATTGATGAAGACCAGAAAAAGCACAGGGCCCAGAACACTGCCTTGGGGAACTCCAGCCTGAACAGGAAGAGGAGATGAGAGAAACCCATTCAGGGCCACACGTTGACTATGACTAGAGAGGAAGTCCGCCAGCCATGCGTGGAGATTTCCATGGATACCAAAGGAGGAGAGTTTGGTGAGCAGAGCGGGGTGCCAGACCGTATCGAAGGCACGTGATATGTCAAGGGAAAAATCACCTTCAGAGGCCATTTTCCCCCGCAAAGCGGGGGTTGGCCTTTTTCAGGGACCGTGGTTGTTGTTGTTTTTTTTGGTCCCCTTTTTGAAGCAATGTTTTACGGCCGGATGCCCTTCCTGCCGCAAACCCTTTTTGTCGCCAACCCAACCCTTTTGATATGTCAAGGGAGACAGCTCTAATTTCCTGTTTGGCATTGAGGACCTCCATCCATTGTTGAGAAAGCAGAAGCAGCATGTCCAGAGTAGAGTGACCAGGTCTGAAACCAAATTGATGATCAGAGATCAAGCCATTGGAGAAGAGGAATGATTTCATATCCAAAGCAATGATGGATTCCATGACTTTGCTGATAATTGGGAGAAGGCTGATTGGTCTGTAGTTGCTAGGATCTGTTTTTGCACCTTTTTGTGCAAAGCGGTGATGTTGGCTGATTTCCAAGCAGATGGCAGATGACCTTGAGCAAAAGAGAGGGTGAAGAGAACAGAGAGAGGGAGTGAAAGAGCGGAAGAACAGGATTTTAGGACCCGTGGGCTGATGCCGTCAGGTCCAGTTGCAGAATCAGAGTCGAGGGTTGACAGAAACTTTTCCACCTTGTCAAGAAGAAAGGACACAGAGTCCAGGAGCAGCTGGGTACGACTGGGTACGTTGGGTACAGAGAGGGATGGGTTTGGGTCACAAGATTTAGAGGCAAACACAGAGTTGAGGCATTCAGCTTTTTCACGTGCGGAGTCAGCCGTGTAGCTGTTTGAGGTGAGGGAAGGGGTGGAGGGGGAACAAACACCAGAAACAGATTTGACCAGATGCCACCAGGATTTGGAAGAGGGAGACAGATAAGAGAGTTCGGTCTTGAGAACAGAGAGATATTGTTTCCTGGCTCTCCAGAGGGTGGACACACACTTGTTTCGGGCTTTGTGAAAGGAAATGAGATTTCCTTCCTTTGGATTTGCTTTCCATGAGACGAAAGCAAGTTGTTTCTGGGCAACAGCCTCACCACAAGATTCCGTGTACCATGGACGGGAGGAAGGGTATGACAACTGACCGGGTCCTCAGTCAAGGTCCTAAGCATCATCCCGTTTCGGCCCTTTAACCTTGATACGGTCAGCTAAGGTGGGCCAGCATGGGCACATACACCTCCACGAGCAGCAACTACACCTGGATGCGTACATACCCCCACCCCCAGCCAGTGCGAACGCAGACTACAACAACAAATACGCCTCCACTTCTCGAATCCACAGCACCAAACAAGTAAACATGGTGGAACACTCAAAACACCCACCTTTATACCCTTCACCACTCAACAAAACACACCAGATCATTCATATACACACACACACACACACACACACACACCCACCAACCAACCAACCAACCACCTACCCTTGCAACATACACCACTCAACATACAAAAACACACACACTCATGCAAAAATTCATTCATGCAAAAACACACCCTCACCCACTCACTCACTCACATACACAAAATAAGAAATAATAATAGTAAAAAAAAACAACACACACAACCAACCAACCACCTACCCTTACCAACATGCACAACTCGTGCAAAAAACAATTTATGCAAAACCATTCATGCAAAACCACACCCACTCATGACCCACTCCTGCAACACATACACACACACACACACACACACACACACACACACACACACACACACACACACACACACACACACACACACACTCCTGCAACACACACACACACACACACTCCTGCAACACGCAACACACACACAAACACACACACACACACACACACACACACACACACACACACACACACACACACACCATTCATACATCTCCATTTCTATTCCCCGTAACCTCAACCTACACCGTTCGACGTGCCTCCATAAACTTCCTCCACATCCAAAGTGAGCCTTTCAATGCAACCTGGGCAACTTTATCACACATCCTCCTTCTTCTTTCTGTCCCACACACTCCAAGCCGAGCAAGAAATGCAGAAAAGGAATTGCCAACAAACCATCCACACCCCACCTCAAATGGCTGACAAGAAACTCGCCAACCATTCTCCCGGCACTCTGCCTCCAGCTCACTGTACTTTCCTCTCTTCCTCTCGTGCACCTCCTCCATGTTCTCTTCCCAAGGTACAGACAATTCCCCTAAGATGACCTGTCTTGTTGTGCCTGACTAGATGACAATGTCAGGCCGCAACCTTGTCACACAGATCTCCTCTGGGAATACCAATTGTGGCTTTAGGTCTGCCACCACCTGCCAATCACAAGCATCTGACAGCCCTCTTGCTTTCCACCTCCTCCTCTTTCCACCTCTTACCACTTGGCCCTCTTTGACAAACAACACCTCTCCCCCATCAGTCTCCTTCTCCACTCTTCTCTCTCTCGACCTCAGCACCTCTTGTTGCACCATCTGCACCACCACCGCCAGCACCTGATCATGTCGCCACCTGTATTGTCCTGCTGCCAATGCTACTGAGCATGCACTCAGTGCATGCTGCACCGTTCCCAAACCTCCACACAAATAACATCTCTCATCCTGCAACAACCCCCACAATCTCAAGTTTATTGGTGAAGGAAGCACACCATATGTTGACCGCAACAGGAAATTCAACAATATTGGCTCCATCCTCCAAATCTCTTGCCACTTCAATATTGTTACGTGCTCCTCCCCAACCCCCTGGTCACGGTGTACCTCCGAGCCCCGAGAGGAGTCACGGCAGAAAAAATGTGTTATTCTGTATGTCAAAGATCAATGGTGAAGCCACACCAATTGTTACAAACAAACCAGTATTGTATTAAGATCACACAAGAATAACAGTACAACAACAATAGTAATCAATTGTACAACCAATATATATTTCCTATGATGGTACCATCAGGTTCGTACAAAATAACTCACTGTGCTCCAAGTGAGCGAAAAGAAGAAGATTCCCAATGTCTCTAATTCCCGGCTTCAAGCCAAAGTTGTTTGCGGCTTCAAGCCAAAGTCGATCCGCTCCAGCGATTGTCAGAACGATGTCCAATCGAGACCAGAATCCCATTGGGTTGGCAGTTACAGTCCTGCTGCCAAAGCTGTGCAAAGGCGCCCTCAAGGCGACTGGGAAATCCAAAGGCGCCCTCTAGGCGACGGGGAAATCACACCCTCGGGTATGGACGTTCCACGGCTCACAGTCGGCGAACCGCAAATTAATCTTCAAAAGCCACGTTGCACACACACACACACACACCAGATACGTCTGAAAGCGGTGAAAACGGCTGACGAAGCAAAGAAACCTTGCTCGACGCGCAGAACGCGCGAGTCGAAATGGCCGACGCCCCGTTCTCGAGACGTAACAGTCCTTCGATGATTCTCTTCGGAATCAATCGCCAAACCTGACACGCAGGTTAATCTGTCACAGCGATAACAACTCTGTCGCAGGAATCCCTTTCCTGGGAAACCCAAAGTTCACTCATGACTCTTGCTCGCTAATGTTCACTCCAGACCACAAAGCAACTATGCTTCTTGTCCGACTCCACTCGCTCCGCTTTCTTTTTTCTCCTCTTCCTCTTCGTCGCCGTCCGGTTCCTGTTTCATTTAAAACATTAACCTTTTTACCTTTTGACAATAATAATTGCTATTTCCCTCAAACAACAATAATAATAATACATGGAATCAAAAATGTTTACAGTGGATGAAAACCACAACAACGGAAGTGACGAATCCATAACAATATCCTCACCCGCACAGCTTCCCACCTAGTCCAAGCACCTTGCTGTGCCTGTCTGACTGCTTTCACATATCTCCCCTCCTCTTCCTTTCTTCTCACCTCCCTCTCAACCATCTTCCTCCTCTCTTTCACACATGCCTTTCCCCATCGCTCATGCTTCATCCACCCCAAGCCATGCATACCGTGCTGTACCATCCCCATGACCGCCTCCTGTTGCAACCGCTCCTCCATCTCGTCCACCTCTGCTCTTGCATTCCACTTCCGACTTCCCTTCTTCTCTGGGAGAGCATTCTTTACCACTGCATCACTTGAATCTCGCAACATCATGAACTCCCGCACCCTCACCACCTTAAACTCCTCGGTTAATGATGTCAAGGGAAACTGGAGTTTTCCACCCTGACCATAAAAGGCAATGGTCGTCAAACAGCGTGGCACTCCCAACCACCTCCTCACAAACCCGCTCACCACAACCTCCATCCTCTCTACATGCCCAATCGCAATATCATACATCATCTATGGCCACAATACTCATGGCATCAATCCAAACTTCAAACACCATACCTTCAACTTACCTGGCAAACCACATCCATCAATCCTCTTCAAACTTTATCAAAAGCTTGTTTCTGACATCCTCCACTCTTCCCACATCATTCAACTCCACTGTATACCATCTTCCCAAACTCTTCACAGGGGCCTCTACCAATGATGGAACCACCTCCCCTCCCAGCTCAAACCTGTGCATGTTATCCACCACTCCTCGTCTCACCACCACACTCCTCGACTTTCTTGCTTTAAATCCCATTCTTGCCCACCGCATCAACCTTTCCAGTCGTCCCAGTACCTCTACTGCTGCATCAGCGGACTGTTGGACAACTGTCAGGTCATCCATGAATACAAACATCGCTGGCAAACTCTGACCAGGGGCTAGCTCCACTTCTTTCCCATGTCCACTCACCGCACGTATCAACAACTCCATAACCAGCACAAACAAAATAGGGGAGAGGGTACATCGCATCGGGATCCCCACTTCCAACTTCTGCCACTCCGTTACATAGGACTGTGTCGCAAACCGCACCCAAAACTGATCATAATATGCCATCAAAAAATCCCTAAATCTCCGTGGCACCCAAAAGAAATCCATGGCATACCTGATCAAGGCATGCAGCACTGACCCATATGCATTTTCCAAATCCAGCAATACCACCGCCACATCCTTCCTTTGCCTCTCTTTCTTTGTTATATACTAGCCGAAAGCACCCGGCGTTGCCCGGGTTCTTTTTGAATGAATTTACTACTATAATTCAGCTTTTACTCGCGGCCGTAGAAGATTGATTGCAATAATTCAGCTCAGCTTTTAATTTCGAAATGGACCCAGCCCAGCCGAAGCAGCCTCGACCGGCCTCGCCACCTCGCCTATAACCTTCCCGGGGCCCGTCCGGACATTTTTTGTTTTGGAGGTTTCCTCCTATCTTTCACCGTTCAGGAGATTAGCGCGTGCAGACAAACAAATAAACAAACAAACAAACAAACAAAAACTTTCTTTTATATATATATAAATATTATATATTATATATTATATATTATATATTATATATACATATATACTAGCCGAAAGCACCCGTCGTTGCCCAGGTTCTTTTTGAATGAATTTACGACTATAATTCAGCTTTTACTCGCGGCCATAGAAGATTGACTACTATAATTCAGCTCAGCTTTTAATTGCGAAATGGGCAAGGCCCGGCCGAAGTGGGCCTCGACCGGTCTCGCCACATCACCGAAAACCTTCCCGGGGCCCGTCCCGACATTTTTTGTATTGGAGGTTTCCTCCTATCTTTCAACGTTCAGGAGATTAGCTTGCGCAGACAAACAAACAAACAAACAAGCAAACAAAAACTTTCTTTTAATATTGTTATGTCGGTAGGGTAAAGGAATATCTAGAGCCAGGTAGATCTGAATAGGTAACATGCTTCGACTGTCGCGATAGGGAATCTACTTGTAATAAGTTGTGTGTTAGTCTGGTTTGTCGGGTTAAGATGTATACCTGTGAACATACCAGGATGTTCGTGTGCTCGGTATTTCGGGATTAAAGATAACAGCCCCTGTGTGTCAAACCTGGTAGTCAAACCTTTGTCCCTTATGGCAATGCACTCATTTAAACACTTAGACAGGCCCTTAGCGCAACATTAAATAATTCCCTTCCCTGACAAGGACTTCGGAAGAGAACAGGCAAGGGGCCAGTTCAGGGCACTGCCGCATGGGCCGCAGCCAGCTACACCTCCGGCAGCCCTCGAGTAGCACGAGCCATGACCACGCTACAGGCCTGTGATTCGGTGGAGGGCACTGATTGGGTGGCGTGCCAAAGCTGACGTCACCGCCGCAAGGTTATATAGGGGTGCGCCGAACGACATTGGCCCTCTTGCAGTCTTGCACATCCGACTCTTCTTGCTTGCGCAGCATGGCTGGCTTGCAGTTCGAACTCTATTGTGCAGCACGTCCCTCCCTGGCTGTCTTGTGCTCTCTGCACTTCCCTGCTTGGTCTTGGGAGGTCCCTGGTGGCCGTTGGCTCGCCATCTGCATGGTGCTTGGAGCGGTGCTTTCGGAGCGAGGGACCTCGTGGTGTGATCGATTGGAGCTTGGAGCAAGGCATGGTGGCCGCTAGTGGGGCCGAACGGAGCCGTGTTTGGACGGCAGACAATACAAGACGACAGACGAGATAAGGCTGCACCCACACCCCACATTTACAAGTACACGACATTTCCTTTTATTAATTCATCTTCCCTTGTTCGTTCCTGAAGTCAGTTGTGGGGACGTCCCAATTTAAGACTTTTATTTAATATCGCGTTTCCCTGTCCCGACCTTTGCAAATAAACCCTTGTATTATTTTTCATTCCCCACAAATCTGGTTTTGTTTGAGTTCGTTCGCCTTCCACAGTTACGCGCTCCCGCTTCTTCCTCTTATCTTCTTCTCTTCCCGCGTTTGATCGTAAAATCCGTATTGATCGTCGCCTCCGTTAGAGCCGTTCTGGTCTTCCGCGGTCCCTGGTATTAACCGGAGGGATTAGCACGACAACTGTTGTCGAGGAGTGGGATAGAACCCTGGAAATAAATTTGGTGTCAAGGAGTGGAGAATCTGGAAACAAAATTTTTTTTAGTCGGAGGCGATCAATTTGCATAGTCGATTGGGCTTACGGGCCGCGAACAGCGCGTGAATAAAAATTTAAATTTTATTATGGTTGGTAGAAGCCGCGCAGGAAAGCGACCTCCTCTCCACGGATGGAGGAGGTAAGCAGTATGGAGGAAAGGAGAATGGAAGATATGGGAAGCATAGGGAGTGAGTCGGATGT
Organism: Myxine glutinosa; assembly: GCF_964187855.1. Lineage (NCBI taxonomy): Eukaryota > Metazoa > Chordata > Myxini > Myxiniformes > Myxinidae > Myxine > Myxine glutinosa. Next base: position 46,283,832 of record NC_136266.1, on the reverse strand, counting down.
AGATGGGGGAATTCAGCGTAGTGGTGGAACTTCCCCCGCCGTTTGGACGGCCCCGATAACCGACCAGATTTTGGATCAATTGCTTAGGGAATTGAGGGCTCACAGGGGGCACAGTGAGCAAACGAGTGAGCGGTTGGAAGGAAAAATTGAGGGATGAATAACAAAATGGAGTCCCAGGGGAATTAATTTAGGGAAGAAATGAAGGGAATGAGTGATCGATTGGAAAATCAAATTGTCGGAATGATTAACAAATTGGATGCCCATTATGAGCGAATGGGAAATAAAATTGATGAATGTACGAGTAGTCCGGCAGCTAAGCTAAATATAGCATAACGGTTGTGCATTTTGTGAGGAAAGCACCAAATTTGGCACACTAGTAGACTATCATATTATGAAAGGATCTGGATATTGGGCCATCTCAGATTCAGAGATTTGATTTTTGCAAGATTTGCAGATTTTGCAGATTTGCAAGCTGAGATTGCAATGCCAGGGACGGCCGACTCCTTCCCCTGCAAAGACCAAAGACCTGAACAAAGACCTGGGACAGTCCCATGGAGGACAAGGTTGACCAGGCCCAAAGGAGTCAGGGGGTTTAGGTGAGTCGGTCCGAGGAGGAGGTTGAGGTGACCGAGGGGACCCTCACCGTGCATAACAATTGGGAACAGGAGGCTCCAAAATTACAGAACCAGTTGGGGGAGTGTGTTGGCTCCGGGCCCACGTCACCCGCACAAGAAGAGCTCAGCAAATCACTGCAGTGGCACTGCACATCCTGCAACACCGTGCGTATGAACGCCACTGTATGACATATGCTGATGATGCAGAAGACCTGCCTGAGTTCGAAGACTGGTGTCACCACAGAGGAGAAGACATTCCCAACTTTCAGTACTGGGCAACTGTGCTGGAACTAGAGATGTTGGTACTGGTCTACGTGCGTTCTCTGCGGCAGGCTTCATTCACGATGTACCTTGATGCCCTGACGGAACTGGTCCCATGGTTCCATGCCTTAGACCACACACACTATGCCAGGTGGGTCCCTGTTCACCTGAGGGGCATGGTTGCACTCCCAATGAAGCACCCAGATGTAGCCAGAGAATTCAGGGCTGGCAACTTCACTGTACAGAAGACGAAGAAGGTGTTCTCCTCGATCCCAATCGACCAGGCGCATGAACAGAATAACGCCTGCATCAAAGGAGATGGTGGAGCAGTCGGCCTTACTGACAACCCAAGTGCCCTGCGGCGTTGGATGATTGCCGGGCCAGAAGTTGCCAGGGCCATAGAAGAGTTCCAAGATGGCCATCAACACTGGGGGAGGCGAGAGGACACACGTCATCACGACCAGACACCAAGTGTGCAGACCTCTTTCGCCAAGGATGTCCGCGCCCTTGTCAGCGTCATAGAAGAGCTTGGCAATCCCTTTGAGGAAGAGAGCATGGATCTGGTTGTCCTTGACACAAAGGAAATTGCAGGTCCTGCTGCAGTTGAGACTGTCAGGAATGTGAAGAAGATTGGCCAAGAGCAGTTCCAGGCTTTCACCAGAGAATGCCTGGTGGAAAGGACCAAGCCAATTGATGATGCAATTCGTCAGAACAAGCTGAAGGTGTCATTTTGGAAAATGGCTGCCACAGCCATCAGGGGCTGAATTTGAGATGGCCCAATATCCAAATCTGTTCATAATAGGATAGTCTACTAGTGTGCCAAATTTGGTGCTTTCCTCACAAAATGCACAATTGTTATGCTAAGTTTCCCCACTAGAGTGAGTTGAAGGAAGGACGAACGAATGGTGCCATTGGGGCCCAGGAGAAGCCAATGGTGGCAGAAATAGAATCGGAAGGGGGGAAGCCAAATTGGGAATGGGAGAGAGTGCGGCCCATGCAGATGTGCATGAGGCTCAGGAGCAGGGAATTGTAATGGCAAGCGAATTGAAACAGGAGACTGCAAATTTACAGGTGAATGGGGAATGCCAACAGGTGAACATGGAGTGTCCACAGGTGAGCGTGGAGTGCCCACAGGTGAATGGAAAAGGAAATTTGGAATGTTTGGAAGTAAATGGAGGATGTTTCCCACCTGCTGGCCTGGAGGTTTGTCGGTACCAGGTGGATGCCACAACACCCCAACCGGCGGATGGATTTGAATCCTTGCAGCACCAGGGCGGTGGTTCAGAGCAAGAGGGGGTAGAGTTATTGGGGGTCCGGGTAATGGAGCCGGACCGGGTATTTATTGGGGAAAGCCTGTTGAGGCCGCAAATGATGGGGGATGATGATGAGAATGATGCGATTCAGCGGTTGGGGACCTGGGACAGTCCCATGGAGGGCAAGGTTGACCAGGCCCAAAGGAGTCAGGGGGTTTAGGTGAGTCGGTCCGAGGAGGAGGTTGAGGTGACCAAGGGGACCCTCACCGTGCATAACAATTGGGAACAGGAGGCTCCAACATTACAGAACCAGTTGGGGGAGTGTGTTGGCTCCGGGCTGGATTTGGACATTGGAGGATCGGGAGATCGAGCCTCGAAAGATTTGGTCCCCGTAGGGAATGTAGACCAGCTGCAGGGAGGGGCAGAACAACCTGAGGGGATTGTTACCTGCAGCTGTGGTTTGGCAGTGGAGATCAAATTTTTTAAAAGGAAAAGTAAATTTATGTGTAAATGGAAATTTGATTTGGCACAGCCTTGGAGGGAGTTGGTCCCCGGGCTGCGGGATTTGGACCAGGAGAGGTCATTGAGGATGGCCTCGGGAAAAATTTGCCCCTTTCAAAATTTGGGGATGCCAGCCAGCTGGGGGGCTGTGCTGGCGAGATTTGGACGTGGGGTCCAGCCATGGGTGTCATGGTACGACCTGGGCCCCACGGGGGGGTCTGGTGGAGTGTGGCGTCCCTTGTCCTTCGGAGTGCAGCCCAAGCTGGTGGCTCGGGCTGGCAGGGTCACCGGACCCTGGTGGGGGTTAAGACCTCCAGGGGGGTCCGAGGTGGTTTCTCAAGCCTGGGATGGCATTTATTGAGGACCACTAGGGGGAGGTGTTGTGGGTCGCGCTTTGGTGGTGGCACTGCAGATGGCCAACTTGGGCCTGATGTGGTGACCACCCGGGCATGCAGCCTGACACCCTCCTCCTGAGACTCTGGGACAGCCAGCATGTGGAGACCTGCCATGCTGTGTTGGTCTATGGACGCGGGTCGAACCGAATGGACAGGGAATGTTATAGCCTATTGGACAACCATTGGGGCATCTGTGGAACGTGATGGTGTGAGAGTGACCTTCCACAGATGTTCCGTTATGATTTATGGACTCTCGGTTTGGGAAGAGAGCCATGGGGTTGATGAATTGGGAATGTGTAAAGTGCCGAGCATATGGGCCATGCTTGGCTGGCATGTGTATGGCAAAGCATCTTTCTTTGGTGAGGTTATTGAAATCTGAATAAATGTTGGGCATGGGTAATCTGTGGGTTAGATGCAAATTTAAGGGTCAATTTTGTGAAGAGAAATGGTGGACACTGTATAGTGACACCATTATTGATCCAGGTGTGCTAGACCAGAGTGTTGGAGGCTGTGATAAAATTGATAGGGTAGCAGGACACAGCTTTCAACTTGTTGCGGGGGCAACTGTGCCGATATTTGGGACGTGGGATCATGGAGATGGAGTTGGGGGTCTGAGGGTTAATGTGGTGCTGTGGGTGTCCGAGGTGTGTGGACCATGTTTTCTGGGTGGGTCTCCTGGTGGAGCATGGCTGTCGACTGGACCTTGGTGTGGTCAAGTGTGGGTGAGCACTGGGGGGCTGCAGTTCTGTGGACTGGGGGATGATGTGGAGGTGCGGGGGACGTGGCTGTAAGGATGCCACGCACTGCGACCATGCCCGCCAGGGCCGAGGTTGTGCGTGCGGTAGTGTTGTTGGCAGCAGGTGCTCACCACATTGGCCAGCTGGGGCTGGTGCAGCTGTGTTCCTCGCAGGGGGGCCAAAGGATGGCTGGTGGGTCGCACCCTTATGGACACTCAGGGGCCATGTTGGCGTTTCGACTGCTCACCTTGTCCCGAATGTCCCGATGACCCTTGCACGGTAGAGGTGCAGAGCTGTCGTGGCCACAGGTAGTTGTGCAGTGATAATCACCGTTGGATGCGGACCCACATGCCTGCCAGTATAATGGGGAGAAAAGTGAAAATTTTGAAAATTTGATTGGCCCGATGATACATTTTGGGATTTTGAAGGGTGGATGGCACCTTTGGACTTGACCAACCGGAAGTTACCTGTACATCAAGGTGGAGGTAAGGCTTTGATGGTTACTGTCCCAGGCTTCAGGACTTGCTATGTAAATTGGGACATGTAATTTGGAGTTGGGAGGCGGGTGAGAGTGATGACATGGCCGGTGAGGGGATTGGAATGTGTGCCACACAGAGTCTTGTGGGTGGCGTTTGTTTATGTGTAGAGGTGATGTGTTTCTATGTGGTCGTGAGAGTGGAGATAATGGAGAGTTGAGTGATTATTGTGTGTTGGAAATGAAAATGTGTTGGTTAAATGTGAACGGGGATTTCACAACGGCAGGCCATGGAACAAACTCTTGTAACATATTTTTGGTACCAGCCTCTACGGAATTGTGCTGGAGAATTGAATGGCAGCGGGGGAGGAAATGTGTTTTGGGATCTTGTGGATGGGGAAGGTGTGTGTCTGCAGGTACAGACCAGGCTCTGAGGAGCGATGCCTGCGCCCCCCCCCCCCCCCCCTCTGTGGCAATTACCCCTGGCAGCCAGTGGTATCTGGAAATTGGAGCTCGTCAGTGGAGGGTCTGGTTGGGCGCCCTGGGGTAAAGGAGACCCCCGGCGACCCGTGGAGCTGCGCGGCACCAGGAGGCAACGGAGCCTGGTGTGTGGAGACCCTCACCGGTGGGGTAATGGCGGAAAGGGCTGTTGGGCTGCCACGGGGCCAAGAGGTAAAGGGGGGGTGGGGGGGGGAGGCAATGAACGTGTAAGTCGGTTGACTTGTTTTGGGACTGCGGGCCCCACAGCCTGAAGCACCCCCACCATCTTAGTTGTGCGGTGCCTCCCCGCTGCCTAGTTGAGGAATGCACACATGTATACGACATCAATGCCATGGTCCTGCAGGGGGGTGTATTAAGTACGTGCTTGTAATGATTTTGTGCGTGATGTCTATGGAATGAGTATGCGTGGATCAGGGGTTTGTGTTGAATGAATGAGGGCGAAATCCACCGAGCCATGTCACTCACCTGTAACATCTGGACAGGGCCTGCGGAAATTTAAGGGTACATTGGGATGGCCCCGCAGGTAAGGTTGTGTCTTGTGGCACTTACCGGGGGACGCGGTCTGTAGACCGGGGTTGTATAAATGTTTAGAGTTTTGGAAGTTTTGAATTTTTGAATAAGGTTAAGCTTCATGGTTAAGTAGTTTTGTGTGTTGTTTGTATCCTCCCTCCGCAGGAACAACGAATGAGATCATTGTAAATATTTGATTGCATGACTGTTAAGGGGATTAGCATGTTAAGGAGTATAGGTAGGAAGTCCGACTCACTTCCCACAGCCCTCCTGATTTATTTCATAGGCTACTTAAGTGTGAGACAGTAAGTGTTAACACTGGAATGGTAGCGCCTGCAGTGAACCTAGCAGGTGCTCCGGTTCCGGGGGGGGGGGGGGGGGGCTGTGTTATGTCGGTAGGGTAAAGGATTATCTAGAGCCAGGTAGATCTGAATAGGTAACATGCTTCAACTGTCGCGATAGGGAATCTACTTGTAATAAGTTGTGTGTTAGTCCGGTTTGTCGGGTTAAGATGTATACCTGTGAACATACCAGGATGTTCGTGTGCTAGGTATTTCGGGATTAAAGATAACAGCCCCTGTGTGTCAAACCTGGTAATCAAACCTTCGTCCCTTATGGCAATGCACTCATTTAAACACTTAGAGAGGCCCTTAGCGCAACATTAAATAATTCCCTTCCCTGACAAGGATTTCGGAAGAGAACAGGCAAGGGGCCAGTTCAGGGCACCGCCGCATGGGCCGCAGCCAGCTACACCTCCGGCAGGCCTCGAGTAGCACGAGCTATGACCACGCTACAGGCCTCTGATTCGGTGGAGGGCACTGATTGGGTGGCGCGCCAAGGCTGACGTCACCGCCGCAAGGTTATATAGGGGCGCGCCGAACGACATTGGCCCTCTTGCAGTCTTGCACATCCGACTCTTCTTGCTTGCGCAGCACGTCTGGCTTGCAGTTTGAACTCTCTTGCGCAGCACGTCCCTCCCTGGCTGTCTTGTGCTCTCTGCGCTTCCCTGCTTGGTCTTGTGAGGTCCCTGGTGGTCGTTGGCTCCCCATCTGCATGGTGCTTGGAGCGGTGCTTTTGGAGCGAGGGACCTCGTGGTGTGCGATCGATTGTAGCTTGGAGCGAGGCCTGGTGGCGCGCGAGCAGGGCCGAACGGAGCCATATTTGGACGGCAGACAATACAAGATGACAGACGAGATAAGGCTGCACCCACACCCCACATTTACAAGTACACGACGTTTCCTTTTATTAATTCATCTTCCCTTGTTCGTTTCTGAAGTGAGTTGTCGGGACGTCCCAATTTAGGACTTTTATTTAATATCGCGTTTCCCTGTCCCGACCTTTGCAAATAAACCCTTGTATTATTTTTCATTCCCCACAAATCTGGTTTTGTTTGAGTTTGTTCGCCTTCCACAGTTATGCGCTCCCGCTTCTTCCTCTTCCCTTCTTCTCTTGCCGTGTTTGATAGTAAAATCCATATTGATCGTCGCCTCCGTTAGAGCCGTTCTGGTCTTCCGCGGTCCCCGGTATTAACCGGAAGGATTCGCACGACAATATATACATGGAAGATTACTAGCCGAAAGCACCCGGCATTGCCCGGGTTCTTTTTGAATGAATTTACTACTATAATTCAGCTTTTATTCGTGGGCGTAGAAGATTGACTACTGTAATTCAGCTCAGCTTTTAATTGCGAAATGGGCCCAGCCCGGCCGAGGCGGCCTCGCCACTGAGCCTATAACCTTCCCGGGGCCCGTCCTGACATTTTTTGTTTCAGAGGTTTCCTCCTATCTTTCACCGTTCAGGAGATTAGCGCGTGCAGACAAACAAACAAACAAATAAACAAACAAAAACTTTCTTTTATATATATAATAAATATAGATATACAGTGGAACCTTGACTTACGAGTGCCCCAACTTACGAGTTTTTCGAGATACGAGCCGTCGCTCGGGCGGTTTATTGCTTTGAGATGCGAGCCGAGATCTGAGTTACGAGCTTTCGCCACCCGGTCACGTGGTTATCTTGCCGTGCAAGTACAGTACGTATCTCTGTCGTATAGCGCTGCATTTTTGTTTTCGCATTTTGGTTATTTCGAGTTTACGCCGCCAGGTGGGTTCTGGTCACGTGGTTATCTTGCCGTGCAAGTACAGTACGTATCTCTGTCGTATAGCGCTGCATTTTTGTTTTCGCATTTTGGTTATTTCGAGTTTACGCCGCCAGGTGGGTTCTGGTCACGTGGTTATCTTGCCGTGCAAGTACAGTACGTATCTCTGTCGTATAGCGCTGCATTTTTGTTTTCGCATTTTGGTTATTTCGAGTTTACGCCGCCAGGTGGGTTCTGGTCACGTGGTTATCTTGCCGTGCAAGTACAGTACGTATCTCTGTCGTATCGCGCTGCATTTTTGTTTTCGCATTTTGGTTATTTCGGAAAATTTCTTAGTTTTAACCAAGGGGCCTAAGAAAGTGAGTGGCAAGTGCAGTGCTGAGAAGAAGAAGAGGATGATGTGCTTGGATATAAAACACGCAATCGTCGAAAAACATGAGCGAGGTGTCGAGGAGGACGTATATAACGGCAGAGGAGAAGAGCATGCCAGGCCACAACTTGTGGATATAAAACACGCAATCGTCGTGTTTTATATAAAACTTGTGCTTGGATATAAAACACGCAATCGTCGAAAAACATGAGCGAGGTGCCGAGGAGGACGTATATAACGGCAGAGGAGAAGAGCATGCCAGGCCACAACTTGTTCAGAATGCCGGCGATAGCTCGCCTTCTCTTTGTGGAAAACACGGTGAGATCCTTAACATCCAACAACTAATGGGACGCAAACGGGGCGCCCAGTTTAGCGGTACACCCATTGATGAATCACCCTGCCTGTGATTCACCCATGACAGGTTATAGCTGGGTCGGGATTCAAACCCAGGCTGGACAGTTTAGACTTTAGAGTCAAGTGTGCGTACCTCCAGTCCAGGCCATCCTGCCAACTTGTATGCTGCATACAGGTGAAATATAAAGCGCGAGATATTTTTATATATACTGTATATTTAAAAAAAAATTGGTGTGGTTTTTGGCGGGCTGGAACGGATTAATAGCATTTCAATGCATTTCAATGGGGAAATTTGATTTGAGATACGAGCAATTTGAGTTACGAGCTCGGTCACGGAACGAATTAAACTCGTAAGTCAAGGTTCCACTGTATTATATATTATGTTATATATTATATATTATATATATTATTATTATATTATTTATTTAATTTATGAACATTATTATGAACATTATTAATTTATGAAAATTGAATTTACTAGGGCATGCCCGTACTATATATATGCCCGTACTATATATCTATCTAAAATTATATCCCCCCCCTCTATTTACATGAAATGGTTTGGTCCATTCGCAACGCCAAAGCGAACGGCGAACGGCTTGCGAGTACAGTGACAATCCCCCCCCTCTATTTACATGAAATGGTTTCGTCCATTCGCAACGACCACAGAACCCCCCCCCTCTATTTACATGGAATGGTTTGGTCCATTCGCAACGCCAAAGCGAACGGCGAACGGCTAAATCGCCATAGCTCGGTAAGTACTTGTCCGATTAATTTCAAACCTTGAAAAGGCACATCCTCGGGTCCCCAGCAATATACCTGGCAAGTTTCAAGTATATCGGACCGGTAGTTGTCGAGAAATCGTTGTCGCATACATACACACACACATACACACAGAGATTAGTGGAATTATAGATAGATGAATTGCTTTATAAAAATGACATTTAACACATCAAATGTGTTGTACTGTTGAAGGATAAATCAATCATAAATAGTCCTGTGGCATAAAACCAAACTTGATACTCAAACATGAGCTCAGCAACTTAACATCAAAAATTTAACAAATGGAAGGATGCCATCTTCGGAACATTCAAGACAATATTGCCAGGTATGCTTCAGATGACACAAGGAAGCGTATTGCTGTAGTTCGATGTCGGGATAAGCAGTACAAACCAGTTCCCCTGCTGAACAAAATCCAGGAAGTAATGAAAATCTTAATCCACCTTGCACATTAAAACTCTGCTCTTAATTTAAAAACTGTATGAGTAGGACAGGGTTACGGACAAGAGCCACACCGATTGAATGCTGCAGAAGGTGTCCGAGGAGTTCCTGGCTCTCAGGCGGACGGCTCAGGAAAAGGCGCACTCCCGCATTCAAAAAATCCATCTTGCACAGGGTGTCCCGTTCTTGTGCTATGCTTTCCAGCAGATTCTCCAGCATATATGGTGCAGATGGAATCAGCGTGCCACAATGACCAAGCAGCCACAAGATGGCGCGTCGACCCTGTTGGAACGAACACATAAGCATGCTCCAACAAAACACACACACACACACACACACACACACACACACACACACACACACACACACACACACACACACACACACACACACACTTTGCTTTCGTCTGATATTAACCACTCTGTTTTGATGATAGATACAACAAAATACAGACACAGACAAGGGTTGCTCTGCCCACTTAACTTACACCATATCTTCACTCCCTTCCCTACTATCTTCAAGGTGTTGGGTTTGAAATTCTAATCTCAAAATGGGTCTCACACAAGACATTCAAAGGCTGTTTGGCACACTGTTCATGCCTGTAGCATATCCACATTACAACACCAACATCCATAATTATAAATGAAACCGTAAGCAGAGAATTTAACCAGGAAATTGGTGCACAATGGCCTGCGCCTTTTAAATATACAATGGACTCTTTCCATGTCAATAGTATAAATACAAACAGGCTAACCACTTCGATGTTCTCTTCTGAAAGACAGCAAGCTTTGAGATGTGGAGCTGTTTGCTGAAACTCAATCGGATGCAAAAAATATCCACACCCACATGACCTTTACATAGTGATATTTTAAGGTTGTGACCTATGGTTTCAATATATGGTGCAATCTACATATTGTCACATGACTGCTCTCAGTTAAGACCGAGAGTAAGCCACGGATATAAACGAGCATTAATGAAGGCGTTCAACTCCAATTGATGGTGGATGATACGCGAGGAGGAAGAAGAGTACCGACTTACCTGGACGGCCTTGATGATGTCTTCACCCCTCAAATTAACTCGCACGAAAACGGATTGTAAAGTTTACAAAAAGAAACAGGTTTATTACCACAGATGCCGATAATACAAAAACGCGCCGGTTACTAAATAGGGTCCCGAGTTGGAGCGCTCCCACACCAAACGTATAACACGGACGAAGGGAAATAGAACTGAAAATAACCGTGTGTGGTTTTATTGTGGGGACGTATCTCAACTCGGCTGGTGTGTCAGGGATCGCCAGGCCCCAATCGCGCAGTCCCGACGCGGCTCAGGTTGGCAGGAAAACCGCCCGGCGCGGAAACAGGCCTCGCTGCACGGTCCGTCTCACGCCACAGCACTCGTAATCTCGTCAGCACACACTCGCATGCAGGCACCAGAAGCAAGAGTCGAGGGCAGAGGTGGGCAAGAGGAGCAAGAGGTCGAGGGCAAAGGTGGGTGAGAGGAGCAAGAGGTCGAGGACAAAGGAATTCAAGAGAAAGCAGAGGGAAGAGGTCCAGGCACAAAGGGATCCAAAACGAGAAGGGGAAAATGCCGGCCAGCCAATTATTTTATTGGCCATCTCGTGACGTCAGCTGTCCTCTCCATCAATCAGCGTGCCGTTTCTTACTTGCCCCCGGCGTCATCGGTGGTACCTTTGACAATAGGCTCTATGCTTCCTCCTCGGCCTTCCGTCCACCAATCAGTGGCCAGCTTCTTGCCCCTGCCTTGACCAATCACGAGTCCCTCCTTACCCTACCCATCCCGTTGGTCGACACCTGGCCCAATGGTGTGATCTCCCCATCAACCCCTCGACCAATCCATCTCGAGGTGGGCATGGCCTCAGCCAGCCTGAACAATGTTTTATCGCCATGTTGGCACAATGCGTGAGCGCTTCCTGCCTGCACTTCCTGTTAGTTTTTTACTCTTTATTATCGTTTATCAATTGGTGTACTGATGGGCCGAACTAATGTCTATGGTGTAGTGCCATAAACAATGGATAAATCACAAGGTCTCACAAGGTCTCACGAATCACAAGGTCTCAAAGGGGAGTTAACATAATCCCTACTCTCGTTATTAACACAAGGCCATCCTCGTATGACTACAAATATACAAACTTAATCAGACATCCGGGCTAGACAGGTCCTCTACTGATGTACATCGAGATGGTTTTTCTTCTTCACGACAGTTGGAGCATGATACCTACACAGATCTACCTGATCTATATATCACTCTACCCTAAAATTCATAACAATATGTATGGAAAATGGTAGAATTACTGAACTGAGCCCTTGTTACTCTTTCCATATGCTCCACTCATCTCCCAAGCATAATATCCCTTCCCTTAAACATTCTCACTCTCAATTCCTCAAAACCTTTTTTTTTTTTTTTTCATCCATTCATCCCTTTCTTCTGACAATACTTCCTTGTTTACCTCAGTATCCAGTATCACAGCATCACAGCCTGGCAGCAACGCGCAGACATCCGACGCATACTCTGGGTGTTTGGAAACCATCTCCCGACAAGCTTGCAAAACCGCTAAATGATGAGAGCAAAAGAGGGATCGTATCAACGAGAAACAAAAAGCGAATGCGGATTATCAAAAATAAAACTAGAATGTTACCCGGTAGAGCGCATACCTCAGCCAAGCTGAACAATTTACGTTTCATACACCAATGATAGGCCGGATCTGCATCCGGACCTTAACTGAAATCTACTCAGCTTGCTCTTGTCTCCTACCCAACTCATGCAAGTATTGTCCCGATCCATCCATAACCTTTTGAAATATAATACTATACTACTGTGTTCAAAAAGTATCCGACCTTTATTTTTCGTGCGTAAAAAAAAAGAACCTAGGGAGGCGTTGATTGGTGCACGTATGTAGGCGATCCTAATGCACACGCGTGAATTTTTTCCCACCTGCAGAAGCTGTCATTCGACGGCAGACTGCCGATGAGTGAGGAAATGTAAGTGAGCGCCGTCGGATTTTCGTTTTTGACAAAATGACGGAAAAACTTGAACAACGCTACTGCATCAAATTTTGTGTAAAGCTTGGCGATTCCCAAGTGGAAACGATCCGCAAGATTCAACACCGTTCATTCCATTATGAAGGAGGATTTGGGCTTCAGGAGAATCTCAGCGAAGTTCATACCAAAGCTGCTAACGATTGAGCAGAAGCAACTCCGTTTGGAGATCGCACAGGACATGCTGGAGACTGTGAACAGCGATCCCAGCTTCCTCAACACAGTGATCACTGGCGATGAGTCCTGGGTTTATGGGTACGACCCAGAAACCAAGTTGCAGTCATCACAATGGAAGCATCCAACATCCCCGAGGCCAAAAAACACAAAATTTGATGCAGTAGCGTTGTTCAAGTTTTTCCGTCATTTTGTCAAAAACGAAAATCCGACGGCGCTCACTTACATGTCCTCACTCATCGGCAGTCTGCCGTCGAATGACAGCTTCTGCAGGTGGGAAAAAATTCACGCGTGTGCATTAGGATCGCCTACATACGTGCACCAATCAACGCCTCCCTAGCTTCTTCTTTTTTTACGCACGAAAAATAAAGGTCGGATACTTTTTGAACACACTACGTATACTGTATATCGTTTTTGGCCCCATCTCTCAAATGTGAATGAATCACTTAAACAATTTAAAAACTCTCGTATCCAGATCTGGATCCAGATCTTCACCAAAATCTAATCATGTCGTTCTTGTCACATACACTACATCTCTGCCAAATTTCGTCCGAATCCATCCACAACTTTTTGAGATATCTTGTCCACAAAACGGACAGACAGACAAACAGACAGAGAGGGGTGAAAACATAACCTCCATCCACCTTTGGTGGCGAAGGTAATAATATCTCCTCTCCCCAAGGGGTTCCCTCCTTGGACAAACGCCATGTTAATGTTTATAAATAGCTTATCGTGGTGTTTTGTAGAAAACCCTTACCAGAAGTAAAAAAATATTATAAACCACAAGAACATAAGATTACCTTTTTTAACAGTCTTGATTGCTATTTAACACTAAACTGAAAAAAATTTGGAGGAATCCCGACATCCGTGAGGCAATCTATGCTTATCGCGTCGAAGAACGGACCTGAGCGTAGATCTACTGTAATGTACTCGTATATACCCGACAAGGGTTAATAACACGACCCTTCCTGCTGCTTCCATGGCGTTTTTACAAAGTGTTTTTCATGGCATTTTTCCAAGGCCGCTTCTAATAACAAAAGTAATAAAAACACTTTTGATAATAGCATAACATTAATGTTTTTACAAAGCAATTTCCCTCTCCACAAGGGGTTTTGCGACTTACGATATTTCCTCCAAGGAATTTAGAATGGTGAGGCACGGTCTGATCCTTTCAATGACCTGTTATAATATATTATGATGTCACGCACGGTCTGATTCTAAGTTAAAACAAGCCTATGCCCCAGTAGCGATGGTCCACACGAGTTGGTAAAAAGCAGTACTGTATTTTATACAAATAAATGTCTATAGCTTACAATGTTGAGTTGTTATCCACACCGATAGTAAACAAACAAGCTCACAGCCAGTATATTGTCAGTTATCGACAAAGCTAAAACTTAATATTTCAGACTTTCGGTACAAAGACTGCAGGACCTCGAAATGTAGCTGGAAGTCCATGAAAATGATTTATCTATTTGTATGATACAAGATCATTCATTTGTAAATAAGCAGTTTTGAGAAGCTTGCCTGCATCATGCAGATGGCGAAATAATGAGAGCTAAGCAGTAATAGAGTGAGGGTAAGGCACCACAAGATGGGTACGTACCAGAGCTGATGTGAACCTGGTTCAAGCGAAGCAGAGCCTTAAGCATGGTGAGGCAATGAGACCTGTGGCTACTTGCCATCTGCCCTACAAATACATCACCAGGGAAAAGGGGTAATGGAGGTGTGGGGGGGTGTTGAGTCTGTTATAACTGAGCATGTCCATGCTACACAGACATTGAACCATCCAAATTGTACAACCAAAAGTTGATAAACCTGATGGACAATTTTTATAGGAAAACAGTACCGATTGCCAGGATGGCTGCTCGTGCAACCTGCGGGCATACGTCAGTACAGTATGCTCGGAGTTCGGTGAGCACATCTCTTGCGTTATCCGGCGCCACCAGCCTCCCCAGAACCTCTACCTTAACAAGCTTTACATAACTTGGGTCGCCATGCCGGCAAAAAAAGCGCTTGTAATCTGCCAAGAAGAATCCAGGGCAGCACCTGTGTGCGGTAGTGAGATGGCAAGGAAGCATCATCATCGCCGAATGCTGAAATCACGTAACAATTTTCTCGTTACATTAACAGCCGTCAATTCTGAAAATACATGTTTCTTTAGGCTGGTACCAAATTAAGTGAACATAACCTGAGTATCTCCTTGATGTAGTAGAGCACGGTAAGACACATCTCGCTACTGTCAGAAGCCAGAGCATTCAGCAGAGGCGCACGCAGCCTTTCCAAGACATCACTCTGTGCCGTCGGAAATGGATGGAGGTAATGAAGGAAGAGACAAGTGGCTCCGATGGCAACCGGCAGTGGTGCACCAGGCCGGAAGAGGAAATCCATAGTAGTAAGAAGGTCAAACGTTTCACTCTCAGAACGAGGATGGTAACGAAGTAGGAATTTCAAGACTTCAGTCTGACCCCAATCATCGAGTTCTTGCAGCCTGATGAGACACACGACGGCATGGAAACTTATATGTTTACATGTACATTGTGATTTCCATGCAATACATGGACAAGGCCAGAAGAGTGGAGCTGAACGTATTCAAACAAGTCATCTGCTTGTCCATCCCTTCAATGAGCACACACTAGCAGGCCAACATTTGGTCCACATTTGGCTTACTATGTAGAGCTGGCGAAGTTCCAATAACTTTCCAGTTTGATGGCCAAGCACTTCAGGCAGGTGGTTTAAACCAAAGCAGCTTACATTTTTACATAAAAAATGAAATTGTATAAACGTAGGCATGGCAGAATTCGATTTTATCAGTAAATATTGATAAACATAGATTTCAGATAACATTCAGAGACCAACGAAAAAATATTTCCATTGCTAATGGGTGGCATTTATACAAAGGGGATATGGAGAAGAAAAACTTTAAGCGTTCCATTAAATGTGTAAAAAAATGCAATGAGTGAAGCAGGTATTTACATCTCTGTGGGGCTGACAGGATGACCTTGAAGTACACGCATTCACCTCTGAGCTGTCCAGCCTGGGTTTGAATCCTGGCCCAGCTGTCGTCCTGGTGCTTCACATGTAGGGCGATTCGTCAACGTGTGTGCCGTCCCTCAGATGGACGATAAACTTGAAATCCCATCTCCCAGCATTACTTGGTGGATGTTAAACATCCCACGGTGTCTTTCGCAAATAGTAGGTGAGTTATTCTCGTCACCCTGAACAACTTACAACTTCCTGCCCTAACCTGCAGGGGAACTGCATCAGTAGCACAGCTGCACCCCCAGCAAATGATGATACCCACAGCCATGTGCTACATCCAAAAGAAGACATCTCTACTTGTCATAAAACAAGAAAGACGTCATGCGGAGCACAATACTTGCAAAATCCACTCCCTCCCCATCTCCAAAAAAATGTTGCCATGGATACATCATATTGTCCATTGCATTATGATTAAAATTGACGATCTTAATCAAAGCTCAGGTCAATCGGATTCAAATTTATTATTTTTCAGATGAAAATTGATGACATTACAAGTTTGACCTTGAGCTGACCTTTGGCCCTTTGACCTCAAAAATAGTTGCTTTCCCAATTCAATGATGAACTGTGCAATTGCTGTTTAATTTTCAAGTTAATAGGATGAAAAATTTACATTTTTTTTCAGATGAAAATTAATGATTTTCGAAGTTTGACCTTGAGTTGACCTTTGACCTCAAAAATAGTTGGTTTCCCAATGTTGTGCCTCAGTATGCAAATGCTGCTCAACTTTCAAGTTAATCGGATAAAAAAATGACAATTTTAGAAATTTGGCTTGAAAATGACCTTTGACTTTTGACCTCAAAATCAATAGGCTTCTTCCTTATGACTAACTCTACCATCTGGTGAATTTTCGTAAAGATCAGTTTAAAAGTGTGACCTGTAGGCGAATGACAGACAGATAAACAGACAAACAGACAGAATAACGCACAAGACCAACCAATATACTTGAAAAATCTTCGATTTTGCAAGTAATAAAAGCAAGCTCCGGAGAGGAGCATTCGGTGTACAATGTGTGTGTGGGGTTAAAGGTGAGAAAATAAATACGCAGCTACGTTTTTGGTGGGTGGTTAAACAGTACTGTAATAATACCATGAAGTAGTTATGTGCTGTAATAATTACGTAATCCTGAAATTTAAAATCTATAAAAATCTAAACAAATGCTCAAAAATAAAACAGCTTATCCGAGGTAATTATTAACAAGACGGGAAGTCTAACAGCAGCATAGCTGGGCTTGTAAAATATTATAAACCACAAACACATATTATTAGCTTTTAAACAGTCGCTAATGCTGTTTATAACATTAAACAAAGAAATTTGGAGGAATCCTGACATCCGTGAGGTAAGTTTTACTTACAGAACTGAGCGAAGATCTACTGTGATCTATGTACCCCACAAGGGTTGGGTAAATAACATGACCCTTCCTGCCGCTAAAGCAGCGTTTTTCGTGGAGAACTTTTGAAACCCACCAATTAAGATTTTGTTTTGAAAACCACCAATGAAACCCACTTTTCCTGCTGTTTAACACAAAACTGAAAGGGAGGAAGACCAGGGCGTGCTCATTTACCAAGCAGCTAGCTAGCGCTTGCCAAGCCAGCCGTTCCTTAAGGGTTTTGAATGGAGTGCTTACTCGAATGCTTGAACCACTTGGCGATCTCTCCACAAGAAACTTGGTAAATGAACAAACACCCAATGTTCTTGAGACCCGACCATAGATCGACTGTAATCTATATACCCCAAAGAGGAATGACTCTTTCTGCCGCTACCATAGTGAGCAGGTGTACTAGTAAATTAAAATGTCGATCGGTGGAGTCAGCCGTCGTAATGACATCATAGACACAATGACGTAGCATGACGGCCGCACACAAAACTGCCACTACTTTAATATATAGAAGATGACATATTTTAACCTCCAGTAACTTTGCAGTCACCACGAAGGGATTAGTGTTACGATTAGATTTACTATAATATTAACGTTACGTTATCATTATTACCTCCACCAGCAAAGGTGGACGGATGTTATGTTTCCACCCCTATCTGTCTGTCCGTTTGTCTGTGAACAAAATATCTCAAAAAGTTGTGGACGGATTCGGACGAAATTTGGCAGAGATGTAGCGAATGTGACAAGGACAAAATGATTAGATTTTGGTGAAGATCCGGATCCGGCTACTATAATTTTTTTAAGTGATTCTTCACCATTGGGAGATAGGGCCAAAAACGATACATAGCAGGATATCTCAAAAAGTTATGGATGCATTTGGACGGAACTTGGTGGACAGGTTGTGTGTGTGACAAAGAAGAATAGATTCAATTTTGGTGAAGATCCGGATCCAGCTAGTATAATTTTTTAAGTGATTCTTCACCATTCAGTGATATGGCCAACCAGGCGGAGGTATGCTCTCTATCGAGTGCCGTTCTAGTTCTGAAAATTATATTATGAAAAAAAAACCGAGGCTAATTCCTTACTTCTGTGTTATTTGTACCGTACACCGCTTATCATTGATTCATGTACCATTGTACCATACACCGCTTCAATCCAGAAACTTTGCAATAACGACAAAGGGATTGCAGTGTTATGATTATATTTACTATATTATTAATGTTAACGCTATTATTATTATGATTACGAAAACAACACTACTGTATTAATAAACCTGGGCTAATTTGTCCGAAGCGGCCTGAAGGTGGAGGCATGAAGGCATGAAGCCTAAGGGCCTATACATACTGTGTCGTTGGAAGATCCGTAACATCTATGCTTTCGATATTTGATGATCATTTTAACAATCGGTTTGTTAGTGTTTCACACTGAATGAAAAACGTAAAGGTAGAGCATGGCGATTGTGATATATGACAGGTTCGACAATATGTTCGGCCTGAATGACATTGGAATCAAAATGGCGGAGTGTGGAGTCAGCTGTTGTACGCCGTAATGACATCAGACGTAATCACACCACCCTGTCATGTGACCAGATCCTCAGCTCTGATTGGTATACATTTGAGGGTACATACATATATAAATACATACGGATGGACAAACACTGTTCTAGACTGCTTTGCCCTATGGGCTACGCCGTAAAAATAATAATGGAATTCTGTCAAGCTTACGATAATTATATAGTACACGATATGACCCCTGGTGGATGAAACGCATATCCTCGGCATCATAAACGTTTTCTCTGATAAAATGTTTTGTTTTGGTGGTGGGACAGAGGGAGGAGAGGTGGTTAGGATGTGCTTCCAGATAAGGTCACAAATCTGGTCTATTGAAAGCCATGCTAGACTGAATGGGAAGGTTGTGAAATCACATTAGCATAAAGTTATCGTGAACAACATTTATCAATGAGGAAAAACTAATGGTGAAAACAAGGCATATTTTGTGATTTTTGTGAACATGTGTTGTCTCAATTGTACAGCAATGCTAATAAAGTATGTTCTCCTACAATGTCGTTTCGAACAACGTCGTTTAGCTACCTTGCTAACCAACAGGGGAACACCTTTACCTTTCCAACAAATTCGCCACATTTCCATACAACGTCGTTGGTTACAGCCAGTACTCTTTTATCGTGAAGTGAATTTCCGCTAAACCTTCGTCTTTGTTCAGCATCCACCCGGTGAACTTGCGCTCTTTTATTGTGAAGTGAATTTCCGCTAAACATCAGGAAGTAGAGGGATTGGAGGAGGTGGATTCTGCTGCACCATCCTCCTCCTCGCAATAGCCCACCATTTTCCTCACACGCCGCCTCCACAAACTCCATCCACGACTATCGTTGGTGAGGACAGTACAGTACAGCAGTACTTGACTTTACAGTTTACATGTTACTTTTTTGATATTTATATCATGCATAATTATTTATTAACAACATTGTAGGAGAACTTCCTGTACTATAATGGCTGCCCTTTAGCAGATTCTCAGATCTTTGGACACAATTGGCTGAGTCCGAGGACTCGGGATTAACAAAGGAAAAAAAATACTGCATACATACCTCGTGATGAGGTAGTGTGCAATAGGTCGGTTAATGACGACTCCTCCTTCCTTTATTAGCACCTCGTCCAAGGACCGCAAACAGTTCACCATCACCACCGGATCCTTATCCCTCAGCATAGCATACAGTTCATTTACTACAGCTGCATCTATAACACATTGTACACAACAAACGTGGCACACCTTTTCTTTGTTACACTTCAGCCACATATTACGGCACCAGTCTAGGTCAACACTTGCTGTAACTGCAAGGCCATAACATTTCTCAACCATGCACACATTGCACTAAATGATGGCATCTTACAGCAACTGTATCAAGTCGAAATTGATGGAAAGTAGGTTAAGCAATGAACTTCTTGCATTTTAATGTGATTAATGCAGTAATCTATTCTTTTAACCCTCAATATTTTAAAATGAGATCATTCTTTATTTTTAACATTTTGCCATTTAACACCAGATTGTGGCTGAAAAATCGTGTAGAAAGGTTACCTAGGACAGTGGTTCCCAATGCCTGATCCACGGACCCATAAGGGTCCACGAGGTTATCGGCAGGGGTGGTCCGTAGGGAAAAAATAAAAAGTAACATTAGTCTTTCCGTACTACCAAATAGCGTGTCATGTGCTGCGGCTTGCCGCATATCGGCAGCAAACAATGGTGGATGTGGTTCATCCTGCATGTGTCGTTATTTTGTCACTATGATAGTCGTATGTCAGGATATCACCATCATATCATGTTACTGTGATCGTCATGTATGTGACGGTCTGCAAATTCATTTGGAGGTTCAAAACAGGTCACCAACTTCCTCCTGCCCCATTTCTCCAAAAAAAAAAAAAAAAAAAACACCTTGGGAACCACTGATCCTAGGGGCCTGTCCCTTCAAAGTAAAGTGAAAAGGTACCTGTCGGTGCCTCTGGGTGAAGGTTGTGCATCTTGGCACAGCCAAGGACCGCAATGCGTCTTACATAGGCTGCGGAGTCTCGTAGCCCAGCTAGCATTGGTTGTTGTACATATTCCATGAGTTCCGATTGCCTGGAAGCATTTGCAATAGTTGGACAAAGTTAATTCCACAATTCAAAGCAATTCTCAGTTTCTAACAAACCTGAGCTGGTAACCACAGGAGACAAATAAATACATTAAGGAAGAGCCAAGAGTTGTATGGGAGATTTGACCTTTGACCTGGCTAACATCTCACATGAATCTGTATTGTAGTTCCAATTTTTTTAGCAAACATCCTGAACATGGTTCAAAATTCAAGACAACAACAACACAACATGCATTTTAAGGCCATGTTCCCTGCTAGAGCGGGGGTTAGCCTTGCGGTCCCCATGACAATCTTCTCCATTTTGCCCTATTTTCTGCATCTCTCCTTGTTAACCCCCTTGCCCGCATTTCTTCTTCCACCATCTTTAGCCAAGTCTTTCTCGGTCTTCCCCGTCCTCTACTCCTTCTACATTAACTTCCATCACTCTTCTCAACCAGTCACTTTCATCCTTCCTCAATACATGACCAAACCATCTCAACCTGTTCCTCTTCACAGCATCAATCACAGGCAATATTCCCATCATCTTTCGCAATTCATCATTTGTCTTTCAAATGATGATCAAATGATGGAACCAATTCATGGTTCAAAATTCAAGAACAAACATAAAACATTCAGTACCATAGAGAACAGAGGCTGCGCAGAGCAAGCCCACGAAGTAACGGGTTGGGGTCTTGGCAATCCTTGCATAAGGTATTAACGGCAAGCAGAGCAAGATCCGGCCGGCGTGCCGCATATGTGCACATGTACAGGTACACCAGCTTTTTCTGCACAATATCCGTCGTCGCGGCCGCCATGACCATCTCGGGGAAAAGGTAGGCCATGTCCACACCGGTTGCCATTCGGCCAATGATCTTGGTTAGGACAGACTCCAACCGGCCTCCTGGCTGCTGTATTCTCCGACGCAATTCCTCGGACAGATCTCCTCCAGGGGAGAACATTGCTAAAAAAGGGGACGTATCAATAGGTAAATGCACATTTTAAATTCATTTTCAAAAATGTAAAAGTACATTCCTTCCATAATAACTTTTCACAAAACGAACACAAGAGACAAATATAATATTTTGGAATTCACTTGAAAGTATTCCAAGATATTTTTTTCTGCATACATAGTCGAGCCTCGTGGAAGAGCGAGAACACTGAACGGATCAAGATGTAACAGGACGCAAAAGGAACCGTAGAGGAGAGAACGCCAACAGCAGAGGTGAAGGCCAAGACAGAGGGAGACATTGACAAAAATTGCTGTGGGGAAGGAAAGGGGCAGGAGCAGATGCAGGGGGTGGACAAGATGGATACAAAATAAAACTCCAAGGAAGGAAAATTGGAAGAAGGAGGGATTGGGCTGGGTTGGATTAACTAGTACAGAAAATATCATGGTTTTGGATTTGGGACGATCTGAGATGGTGGTGAACAGCTGCTTTGAAAACCTGGAGGGAACAATGAGATTGAAAAGATGTGGAAGTTTATTCCACAGGTGAGCGGAAAAAAAGAGTTTCACCAGACGGGGTTGATGGTGGACCGCGTGTGACCTGCAGAAATCTGTGGTGGACGAAGCACGGAGAGAGCAAAGGGTGCAAGACCAGAAAGGAGGCAGAAGAAGACAGAGAGACCACTGACCTGTCTGTGATGGTGAAGTGATCGGCCCATGGACTTCATTGTGGGAGATTCCATTGATCTTGGAGGCCTTGATTTCCACAGCATCAAGCTGACCAAGATGTGAGGCTGGGGAGCCAGACCAGAATGGAGAGCAGTACTCCATCAAGCTGCAGGTGAAAACCTTGTAGGTGGATAGGAGTTCAGGTGTACCAATGAAAGACATTGTATGACGGAGGATGACCAGTAGGCGGCTGGCTTTGGAGGCCAACTCTGAAATGTGGTTTGCCCAAGAAAGATCATGGCTGATAGTGAGACCCAGGAGAGTGAATGACTAAATTCCTCAAGAGGATTGTTAAGAACGTAGATAGGACAGAAGAGAGTGTGGCATTTGTCAGGATTGAAAGACTTATTCCAAGCGTTTGACCAGATGTTTGTGATTTTGTCAAATGGTTGTTCATTTCGTGTCAGCAAGGCTGTAATGCATACTTGTGCCGAAACTGGTTTAGTTCAACGACACAATTAATACATTTCCCCCATCCACCCACCAACGACCTCATTGCCAGCACAGGATAACAAAACTGTGAACTTCTGGCCTCCCAACCAATCAAAAGCGCCGTTCTTATGAGGTGACAGCAGAGGACGCTGCATCATGAAGAACGGCATGTTTCAGACTATTTTTCCTCATTAAGTTGGCTATCCCGTCTGCATTCAACTGCCAACTCTCATAAAAGGTATTTTTCATTTAAACATTCACACAAATGTTCCGAAATGTTTCCGAATTTACATGAATCTCGTAATTAGGAAATATTTGTATTCTCGTACATGAAAGGTGTGTACGACAGGATTGAGTGTGAGATTCCCACCTGAGGCACTATTTTCATCAGTCGGAAATGACAACCATTGGGAGAAAAGATTCACACAAGTCACCTCTGCCAGGAAGTGTAAATACGTTCGGACACTTCCTGCTTTCCTTAAGACAAAATTACATTTCCACCTCTCGAACTATTACTTCTGTTGAGTATTAACGCTAAATAAATGCTGAGTGAATGCGGAGAACCTGGTGTGAGGGATTTCAAACATAATTTACAAGACGAACGTGTTGATGTATCTGATACGAACTATATTACCATGGCCGACATGATGCGTGTAAATATAGTCATTGGAAAGGTATCGCAATCTTTCATCAAATACCTTTTTTTATACACAAAATATGTCGTGGAAGAGCAAGGACACGGAGAATTGAAAGGATAACGTAATGACTGAATGCTTAAGGGTAAAAATAAAAAGATATAAGATGAGGTCTGCTCGGACCGTTTTACTTTACGGCAGGGGTCTTTCATTCGGAGAGTGGTTAATGCATGTCGTGGTCGAGAATTTTAAGTGATTCTTCACCATTGAGAGATAAGATAGCGTCCATCGGTGAGCAACCTATGGAATCCAAGGCCATCTCCACTCTTGGATTACTGACTTCCTCTATTCTCATAGCTAACGTTTGGCTTTCAACGGAACCCTTTGTTCTCCTCTCCCTGTCAAGCCTGGAGGACCCCAAAGCAGTGTTCTAGGCCCCATTCCTATTCCTAATCTTCATTAATGATCTCACTGACCCTCTGGAAAAATCATCTTTATCTCTTCAGTCTTTGCTGATGACTCCACCCTCTATCGTGTCATCCCTCTTCCTTCTGAGCTCTTCGCCTCTTCCCTCTCCCCAGACCATGACAAAATCACAAACTAGTCAAACACTTGGTATATGTCTTCCAATCCACAGAAATCCCACATACTCACTGTTACTGTTGTTTAAGCAAGTATTATTATTGTGACTTTCTGTTTCTGTGATGGCTGGGCGCTGTATTAGCATTCTGGCACTTCCGCCTTCTTCCCGCCATACCGATTTGCCCGCGACGAGCGAAATAATTGATCGGCTCCATTTTCGATGTTTTCTCTCTAATACCCGACCCTTGGATAGAGGTAAGCTGAATCTCAATTTTTTATTGAACCTCTTGAAGTAACTTTAGGTAAAATTATTGTATTGTGTGGATGCAAATGTATTGTAGTAGGTTTTGTGTAAATCATATAGCAAGTTCGTTATCGGTTATGCCGCCATGATTAACAGCATGTACTGAATGGCTGTATTTTTCTTTTTAAGTTTTTACGTGAATTAAAGACACGCTTTTTGAAACCAAGACAAGTCTCGTGACCTCTGAGGATTATAGCGATGTTTACCGTGACGTCACGTACCCGATCACGTGACCTCTGAGGATTATAGCGATGTTTACCGTGACGTCACGTACCCGATCACGTGACCGTGCTCTTTGTTTTGGTTGGCAAAACACCAACCATGCTGGCCGTCTCTAAGTGGTGAAGTTTTACGATCATTGACGTGACACCATTTCAAGGACAACGCCTGTGATCTGCTGTGTTGTTAATTGCACAAATAGACTTGAAAAGAACTCGGGAATAAGTTTCTATAGAATTCCAGAGCCACTCTCCAAGTATGGTCTCGAAGCTATAAGTCTTTATTGTTGAAAGAAGAAGAAACGCACTATTTTGGCCTTCCAGGACGTGATCACGATAACGCGATCTCTCGCGGTCATTTGAACCTCAAATAAAATTCCAATTGCAGATTTGTCAATAGATGAGGTATATTAACAAACGAATGAAACAGATTTGGTCAAATTCTGACTTTTTTTAACTTGATCACATTCGACACAAAGTTGTGAGCAACGAAAGAAGAAGAAACGCACCATTTTGTCCTTCCAGGATGTGATCACTATCACATGATCTCCCGCGGTCATTTCAACCTCAAATGAAATTCCAATTAATAATAATAATAATGCATTTATTTTATATAGCGCTTTTCAGGGAGCCCAAAGACGCTTTGACAGAGTACAAAAAACAAGTGCAAAAAGACAAAAATCAATAGGTAAATAATCAAAGCAAAAGGAAGGAGAAGGAGAAGAGATAGTCAGTGGTTAAATGCTGTGGGTTAAATGTTGAATGCAGTGTTGAACAGGTGGGTCTTGAGTGATGTTTTGAATGTGGTGAGTGAGGAGGCGAGGAGTCTCTGATGGTGTGAGGTAGTGAGTTCCAGAGGGTGGGAGCAGCGATGGAGAAGGCCCTGTCCCCCCAGGATCTGAATTTGGTCCGGATGGGGGGGGGGGGGGTCAGGAGGTTGGTACCAGCAGAGCGGAGGTTGCGGTTGGGAGTGTGTCTGGAGAGGAGGTCAGCCAGGTAGGACGGGGCCAGGTTATGGAGGGCTTTGTAGGTCAAGAGGAGGATTTTGTACTGGATTCTCTGGGAGATGGGGAGCCAGTGAAGCTTGTAAAGGACGGCGGTGATGTGGTCACGGGTCCCGGAATGGGTGAGTAGACGGGCAGCGGAGTTCTGAATGTATTGGAGTTTATTGGTGATTATTGAGAGTGAACCATAGAGGAGGCTATTGCAGTAGTCCAGACGGGAGGTGATGAAGGCGTGGATGAGGGTTTCTGCAGCCATGGAGGAGAGGGATGGACGGAGACGGGCGATGTTTTTCAGGTGAAAGAAGGCTGTCTTTGTGATCTGTTTAGTGTATTTGTCGAAGGAGAGGGTTTGGTCAAAGATGATGCCAAGATTCCGGATGTGAGGGGAGGTGGATACTGGGATACCGTCGATGTTGAGGGCAAAGTTATTGGTGGATTTTATGAGCGTTTTTGGGCCAATGATGATTATTTCAGATTTATCATAGTTAAGTTTGAGGAAGTTGATTTGAAGCCAGGATTTTATTTCAGTGATGCAGTTTGTCAGGATAGAGTGGGTGGCGGTGGAGATGGACTTGGTGGAGATGAAAAGCTGGATGTCATCGGTGAAGCAGTGGAATTGGAGACCATGACGGCGGATTAAGTGACCGAGGGGGGACAGGTAAAGGATGAAGAGGAGGGGGCCAAGAACTGAACCTTGGGGGAGGGGAGCAGTGGGGGATTTGCAGTTATTGATGGAGATGAACTGGCGTCTGTCAGAGAGGTATGATTGAATCCAAGAGAGGGCAGTGCCAGTCAATTGAAGATTTGTCAATAGGTGAGGCATATTAACAAACGAATGATCAACAGATTTGGTCAAATTCTGACTTTTTTTAAACTAGATCGCATTTCACACAAAGTTGTGAGAAACTAAAGAAGAAGAAGAATCGTTTGGCTTCTCAGATAAAATAAATAATTCTGTCTCTGCAATTTCAGGTTAATTTTCTTTTTTAAATGGCTTTTTCTGCAATCAGTGCATGGATTGACATGTGTGGATGTGTGTGTGTGTGGGGGGGGGGGGGGATTTGTGTGTGTGTGTGTTAGGGGTGGGGGGGTGTGGGGGTATGTGTGTGTGTGTGTGTGTGTGTGTGTGTGGTGGGGGGGAGGGTGTGTGTGTGGGGGGTTGGGGGGGGGGGTCTGGGAATGTGTGTATGTGTATGTGTGTGTGTATCGGGGTTGTATCCAAGGGGGTTGTGTCAAAGCATGTACAATGAAAGTGGGGTTGTATCAAAAGTGGGATTGTATAAAAAGTGGGGTTGTATCAAAAGTGGGTTTGTATCAAATGTGGGGTTGTATCAAATGTGGGGTTGTATCAAAAGTGGGGTTGTATCAAAAGTGGGTGCGAGTAAACCGGTCATCACTGCCAGCAGTTTTAAAGTGGCGGTTATAGTGGCAGACTGGCAGTGGCAGTTCTTCCTTCTTCCCCACACACACCCAGGCCTCATGTGGTTTGTTGTTGAGACGCTGTGATGGTATGACTTTGCCTTTTATAAAGCAGAATGGTACATCATTCCCGATCGCATGATACCACAGTGGCTTCACATGACCACTTAAAAAAAAATTGTATGCCTCTAGTGACCTGAATGCCTTCAGTGACTCCCTTGTATAGATACCCGGTGTGTCGATCAAGTACGTGTACACGTCGCCGTAGTTCAAATCTGGCCAGCAAGATGGATTGTTTTGCCATCCTTTCAATGCAAATGGATCCGGAAGAATATCCTCACCATTCCTATAACTCAACTTCGATTTGTACCGAGATTTTGCAACAGTGTCAAGACTATTAAAATACTCCGAAACGATCACATGTGTGTCGAGCGACGCCATTGTGCAAAACGAAAACACTGCGCTTTTGCCAACCAGGCTGCTGCGCATGCGCGGATATGGTGGGTTTGTTTATAAACAGTGAACATCGCTATCGACATGAAGTGTGATAATCGCCACACTCACTCTCACTCTACGAAAGGGCAGTTCCACAAACCCTCCCATCTACTTTTTCAACAACTGTTTCAAAGATGTCCATCTCCGTCGACTTTCTCCCTCTTCTCTGTTGTTGGCATTCCCCTTTTCCTGCTGTTCCCTTTGCTATGTCATGTCCTGATATGTTCTATGTCATAGCTGTTCCATGAGCCGAGAACCTGTATGGGAAAAAAATTAAAATAATGAACCCCACAGTGAATGACAATTTGGGATTCCCCACATTCAGTACTGTAGCTCCTCACTCCTATTTGGTTTGACTTCATCAATAACTGCTTTCTAAGATGACATCATTGCAAAGGGCTTTTTTTTTTTTTTTTTTTTGCATACAAGATCGAGGCTCGTGAAAGAGCGAACATTAATCACACAGAAAGACAAACAGACACACAAAACAAATAACATCGGGAGCGGTAGACAAGATGGGGAGAGAGGGGGAAGGACACAAACACAACATTTGAGAGCAGGGACCGAGAGACATGGAGACATCGAGAGAACTGTGGGAGGGAGAGGGCTTTGGGGGGGAGGCATGGGAAGGGGGGGGGGGGGGTGGGAGAGGTATAAAACATATGGACACTGCCAAGACTTCCAGGAAAGAAGTTGGAATTTCAAAAAGTGTATCTGGGATGAATTAGTGGGGGTAGAAAACATCAAGGTTTTGGATGGGGGAAGATAAGAGATGGTGGTGAACAGCTGTTTTAAAGACCTGGAGGGAGGAGTGGCATTGAAGGGAGTGTGGGAGTTTGTTCCAGAGGCGGGAGAAAAGAGGAATGAAAGAGTGAAGGTGAGCAGAGAGCCGAGATTTCGGCAGTTTAACCATCAGAGGGTTGCTGGCAGATTTTGTGCGACCTGCAGGAATATTTGGGGGACAGAGCACAGAGAGAGCTGGGGGAGCAAGGCCAGAGAGGAGTCGGTAGAAGACACAAAGACCACCAACCTGCCTGTGGTGAGTAAGTGAAAGGCCCTCGGAGATAGCTTCATCGCGGGAGATTCCAATGATTTTGAAAGCTTTGGATTCAACAGCGTGAAGCCGAGCCAGGTGTGAGGCAGGAGCACCAGCCCATAGGGGAGCACAGTATTCCATTGAGCTGCGGATGAAAGCCTTGTATGTGGTGAGGAGCTCAGGTGTGCCGAGGAAGGACTTCACACGACGGAGGATGCCCAGTCGTCGACTGGCTTTGGAGGCCAGCTTGGAAATGTGGTTTTCCCAAGAAAGATCATGGCAGATAGTGAGACCCAAAAGCTTGAGCGACAGAACTTCTTGGAGAGGATTGTTGAGAAAGTAGATGGGAGGGTTGTCCAGTCGATCTTTTCGGAGAGACATAGTAAGAGAGTGAGATTTGTCAGGATTGAAAGACATGTTCCACTTGTTTGACCAGTCTGTGATTTTGTCCAGGTCTTCAGAGAGAGAGAGGAGGCTGCAGACTGCCGATCTGAGGGAAGAGGAATGGAGCGGCAGAGAGTGGAGTCATCAGCAAAGAGATAGAGAGGATTTTCCAGAGAGTCGGAGAGATCATTGATAAAGACCAGAAAAAGCACAGGGCCCAGCACACTGCCTTGGGGAACTCCAGCCTGAACAGGAAGGGGAGATGAGAGAAATCCATTCAGGGCCACACGTTGACTACGACCAGAGAGGAAGTCCGCAAGCCATGCATGGAGATTTCCATGGATACCATAGGAGGAGAGTTTGGTGAGCAGAGCTGGGTGCCAGACTGTATCGAAGGCACGTGATATGTCAAGGGAGACAGCTCTGATTTCCTGTTTGGCATTGAGGACCTCTATCCATTGTTGAGACAGCAGAAGCAGCATGTCCAGAGTAGAGTGACCTGGTCTGAAACCAAATTGATGATCAGAGATCAAGCCATTGGAGAAGAGGAAAGATTTCATATCCGAAGCAATGATGGATTCCATGACTTTGCTGATAATTGGGAGCAGGCTGATTGGTCTGTAGTTGCAAGGATCTGTTTTTGCACCTTTTTTGTGTAAAGCGGTAATGTTAGCTGATTTCCAGGATGCTGGCAGATGACCTTGAGCAAAAGATAGGGTGAAAAGAATAGAGAGAGGGTGAGACAGAGCGGCAGAGCAGGATTTTAGGACCCGTGGGCTGATGCCGTCTGGTCCAGTTGCAGAATCAGAGTCGAGGTTTGACAAAAACTCCTCCACCTTGTCAGGAGAGAAGGACACAGATTCCAGGAGCAGTTGGGTTCGACTGGGAAAGGTGGGAACAGAGAGAGATGGGTTTGGGACTAAGGATTTTGAGGCAAACACAGAGTTGAGGCATTCGGCTTTGTCACGTGCGATGTCAACTGTGTGGCCATTTGAGGTAAGGGAGGGGATGGAGGGGGAACAAACACCAGAAACGGATTTGACCAGACGCCACCAGGATTTGGAGGAAGGAGACAGGTTTGAGAGTTCATTCTTGAGTGAGGAGAGATAGTGCTTCCTGGCACTCCTGAGGGTAGACACACACTTGTTCCGAGCTTGGTGGAAGGAACTGAGATTGCCTTCAGTTGGATTAGCCTTCCAAGAGGCAAAGGCAAGTTGTTTCAGGGCAACTGCCTCACCATAAGATTCAGTGTACCATGGACGGGAGGAAGGGTAAGACAACTGAAGGCGAGATGGGATAAATCTGTGCATGAGAGAGATCAGTTTGCTTTGGAAGAATTCCCAGGAAGAATTGATGTCAGAGGCAGTGGAGATGGGAGACCAATCCAGACGATTGATGGCTGCTTGAAGACCGTCCCAGTCGGCCTGAGTGAAATGCCAGACTCGTCGACGCTGAGGAGGCTCTCTGAGAATGGCCAGAGAGATGTCCACTTTGACAAGCACATGATCAGAAGAACCGATTGGAGCAGAAGAAGAGCAGCAGACATTAGCAGAGAAGTTTGTCATAACCAAGTCGAGAAGAGAAGATACTCCATTGGCTGAAATCCGTGTCGGGAAATTGACAGATTGTGTCAATCCCAGTGAGTCACAGAAGTCCTTTGCTGAGGTGCCATGACTGGTGAGAGAGGAACCCACACCCAACCAGGTGGCATGATGACAGTTGAAGTCACCACATATGAGGAAGAGAGAGTTGGGATGAGTGGATAGAAGTTGGTCCATGTTGTCAGACAGTGAAATGTAGATGGAGTCATCACTGTTTGGGGGACGGTACAGAACACATATGAACAAAAGGTGGGAGCGGAGAGGAAGCCGTAGCCAGAGGTACTCCTGGGGGTGAGGAGGAAAGAGGGCAGTGCAAGGAGAGTGAGGAAGAGAGTTTTTGATAAAGATAGCCACCCCACCACCAGGCCGAGGCTCAGGTCTATCATACCGGAGGAGGGAGTAACCAGGAAGAGATATTAAGGAATCAGAGACATCTTGAAGGAGGAAAGTCTCTGTTAAGCAGATCAAGTCTGGATTGTCAGAAGCAACCTGTATGGAGAGATCAGTCAGGTTTGAGCGAAGGCCCCGGATGTTTGAGGTCCATACCGTTAATGAAGAGAGAGGGGGAGCATCGGGTACAGGACAGGGAAGGGGAGGAGTAGGGTAAGATGAAGGATGAGAGGGGGAGGTAGGGAGAGCAGTTGATAGTGTGTCAGATATTGCAGAAGAGTTCCAAGAAAGGGAAGGATGAGGAGGATGAAAGGTTTGATGGTGAAGGGATGAGGCACAGTGAGGGGTTGTTTGCGGGGGGGGGGGGGCAGAGGAAAGTAGAAGGTTTGGGGGGGTGGAGGTATGAGATAGAAGGGAGACGAAGTGGGGAGGAGGCAGCTTGGAGGAGGAGGGGGGAGGAGGGAGAATTGGAGAGGAATGGTATGGGGGGAGAATTGAATGGGAGGGGTTGGGGGGGAGTTTTGAAGGGGAGGAGTGAGGGGGGAGTTTAGGAGGGGAGGGGCAAGGGGGGAGTTTTGGAGGGAAGGGGCAAGGGGGAAGTTTAGAAGTGGAGGGGCAAGGGGGGAGTTTAGGAGTGTAGGGGCAAGGGGGGGGATTTGGAGAGATGGGGCAAGGGGGGAGTTTAGGAGGGGAAGGGCAAGGGGGGAGTTCAGGAGTGGAGGGGCAAGGGGGGGATTTGGAGGGATGGGGCAAGGGGGGAGTTTAGGAGGGGAAGGGCAAGGGGGGAGTTCAGGAGGGGAGGGGCAAGGGGGGGATTTGGAGGGATGGGGCAAGGGGGGAGTTTAGGAGGGGAAGGGCAAGGGGGGAGTTCAGGAGTGGAGGGGCAAGGGGGGGATTTGGAGGGGAGGGGCAAGGGGGAGTTTAGGAGGGGAAGGGCAAGGGGGGAGTTCAGGAGGGGAGGGGCAAGGGGGGGATTTGGAGGGATGGGGCAAGGGGGGAGTTTAGGAGTGGAAGGGCAAGGGGGGAGTTTAGGAGTGTAGGTGCAAGGGGGGGGGATTTGGATGGGAGGGGCAAGAGGGGAGTTTAGAAAGTGGATGATTAATGAAAGACGAACATTGATAACAAATTGGGTTTGTTGTGATTTTCAAGTTAGCAATCCGATTCAGAACGATGGAGGAGGGATGGAATGAATGTGAATTTAGACCTTGTAGTGAGGGAGACGTATAAGATATTGAATTTCTTTTTTTTGAAGTGGAATGAGTTGGAGAGGAAATTGAGAAAAGCCTTTTAAATAGGAAGAAAAACAGCGTGTTGTAATATACCACTGAATAAAACACAGAAGGGGAAAGGTTAAACATATTTAAATAATATTTAAACAGAAACGTGAACAATCTTATATGCACAAAAATACCAACGGGGGGGGGGGGGGGGGGGAGAGAGAGAGCCGAGAGGGACCACCACGAGTCACGTGAACAGGGCAAACGGTGGATGGCAAGGAGATAATGGGGGCGGGGCGAACAGCACACCTGGACAGAAAATACAGGATGAGACAACAGTACACGTGGAGAAAGGAAAATAAATGTTTTTGGTTGTTTTTTTGGTTGTTTTTTTTTTGGTTGTTTTTTTGGGGGGGGGGGGGGTGGGGATTTAGAACGTTAGACAGAGTATTATGTTCGGGGTAGAAGGGAAAAACTAAGAGCCAAGCAAAACACGCTTAAGTTAACAAAACACCAACGGGGGTACAACTACAAGGCCACACACGAGCAGAACACGATTAATTAATTACGTGTTACAGGAAATTCAAACCAAAACTAACTATAATCAAACAATATCGCATGGACGATAAAATAACGAGTTGAAATTTGACAATCTATCTGGGGAAATGGGGGAGAAACACGTGGTTGAAGAACGAACGAACGAATATGAATGAATAAACGAATGAGCACAGAGAAGGTAGTCTTTTTTTTTCTTTTTTCTTTTTAAGTTGAGATTTACATAAGGAAGTAGGCTATGGGGTGAAAAGATTGGGAAAACAGAGAACGAAAGTTATTGGATCACAAACGACGGACCGCTGAGAGAAAAACAAAGCCTCAAGGTTGTACAGTGTACACTGTACAAGGCCTCAGCTCAAGACACGACACGAATTAACACGATTTTCAATACAGGTATGAAAGATTTGCAACGAAAATCTTCGTCGGGACAATATACGTACATACACCATAAAAGAAATACAGTTATAACGAAAATACAAATGGGAACAATTACTTAACTTCGATTTCGATGGAGAGTGTGTAGAGCTGCGAATAAACGAAACCCTCGCCAGCAAGACCGGAAACGGAAGAGTCGGTTCAAGAGTCGGTTCAAGAGTCGGTTCAAGAGTCGGTTCAAGAGTCGGTTCAAACGGATGACATCAAGATTAATCTCTGTGCCTTTAGCTCCGAAATCGCAGACAAGTCAGTATCTGTCTTCTCCCGCCTCCTTTTCCCTCCGATGACAAAGAGTGCATATACCCTTGATCACCCCTCGTCTTCGGGTCACAGGCAGAGTGATTCATCCCTATAAAGTTGTGGGTTAATTTTCAGGGTTGCATAATAGGCTGAAACTTTTGTGGAAGCTTCTGCATAATTATCTAGATGCTTATTTTCAACCTTCTGTGAGTAGCTCCATGGAGGCCATCCATACTAAATGTGGTAGGGCTGGCAAGATGGCCTAGATGCTACCGGTACGCACACTCGCCTCTAAGCTGTCTATTCTGGGTTTGAATCTTGTAAGAATGTGTGTGTTGTCCCTTAAATGGATGTTAAACTGGGAGTCAATCCCCATCTCGGGGGCACCTCAATATTAAACTGTTGGTCTTCTGCTCGGCAGGCAAGCAGGTAAGTTGCACCTTTCCGATAGGACATCAAGCCTGCTATCCTGTCTGCTAGCGCTGGTATCTTTTGAAAAGAGCAGGCCATTGTGTGCGGCATCCTGGCCCAATTCTAAATTCCAAGCCCAAATATCCACAGGGGCATTAGCAGCATAACCATACCTCAAGAACAATACAACCAGCAGACAGAATTCATAATTTAATCCCAGTCAAATGTACAGAAACCAAGACAGGCATTTTAAAATTTTGTCAAGTACAGTTTATTCAAAACTTAAAATGATGATAGTCTAAACATAAACACCTTGTATAGTTTGTAATTGAAGCTTTTTTTTCTCATTGCTTTTTAATCTCCCTTTCCTCTATACTTTTCAGTTCTTCAAGAAGACAAACCGGGCTCCTCCACAAGTTCCTAGCTATTATGATGTTGAGTTAAAGTGAATATACAGGACAATCCGCAGTTGTACAGGGTGCACACGTGGCCCATTTACATATGTGATATGTGATTAGATTATCTGGACTGGGATACTTTTATATCAATAAACGAGCAAGATGGTGAACTTTCCTCCATCACTGCATGGTCTTGCAGGCCTTGTTGCTCCTGTGAGGTCTCTGTCCCTTCCAGTTCTGCAATAAAGCTCAGACGATGCTCGCTTGTATCCATGACCGAGCATATATCCGACTGCAAAAATGAAAAAGAAAAATGCAATTAAGATATCATAGTTAGGCATGGACCGAAAGGGGACCGAAAAACAACAACAACCACGGTCCCCGAAAAAGGCCAACCCCCGCTTGCGGGGAAAAATGGCCTCTAAAGGTGTTTTTGTTTTTTTTAGTTAGGCAGGTGCGATAGTCTGGACCACATTAGCACGTTCAAAATAAGCTTGATGTTTTATTACCCAGTGCACGTGAAGTGAGAATTGGGGTTAATCAATGGGTTCACTTCTGTCTGTCCATCCGACGACAAACGTCAGTTTAGGATCGAGGAACAATTTGATTTAAATTGAATGATACATTTTGAACACAAATCAGAAAATGAATTGAAAAATAACCTGCACATTAGTAGTACTTTGGCTCTGAATTTGACGCGATCGCACATGCGGAGAGGCGTGAGATACCTTTGTTTTAGTCTGGCAGTCAAACAAAATTGAAAATCATTCCAAACAGGAAATTTGCTGTTTTAAAGACTCAAAAAACGACATGAAGAACTAACGTAACGTGTTAAACAAAGTGGTGCAAAATACACTGCATCAACGGCGGTAAACTTCCAGAATTTGTTTATACAATCTTCAAATCATTATTTTACTTCGATTCAATTGAACATTTTTCTCCATGCTAATGCGGGTGGGTGGGAGGTTTCATAAATGTGTCAATACAATTATGATTTTGGATTTCCACCTGTATGTACCTGCTCTCTCTCTCTCTCCGCATGTAAACTCAGTCACAGGTTCGGCATTAGCAGTTTCGCCATTTACCACATATGGAAACATTCGCTGGTTTGGAAAACCATCGTCATTGCTATCAGCTTCATCCTCGTTAAGGTACATTTATTTTACACTGCACTACTCCCACAGTTTTAGGGCCAGCCCCACCAAATTTTCTGTGCAGTTTTTGGGGTCCCTGCATGTGTCCAAAAGTGGGTGGAAGTCTTCATAAAATTTCTCCAAAGATTTTGTTTTTTTGAGATTCGGGGCTCCCACGCATGCGTAACATGGGTACCTCGCTACACGAGTATGCATATGTATTCTTAAATGTCCACTTTATTTTATACTGACAGTGACAGGAGAGCAGGCGTCGCATTTCTGTCAAAAGACAAACACAGACCTGGAAATGAATCTACAATATACGAGAGCCGTTTGTCAGTGTGTTGCCATTTTTCTCAGAGATGGCTGAACCGATCTTCGTCAAACTTTCAGTGGTTCATCAGTGACTAGTTGGGAGTGTTTTAGGCCAAAAAAAAGAGTTGGTTTTTTTGGATTTGTTTTTTAAAATCACTTTAAGCCTTTTTGCTCTAATCACTACACTTGTACCTAAGCCTTTTTTGATTAACGACAGTTATATACAATTACACATTCGCATAAATAAATACAAAACAATCACCAGACATTTAAACACGAATAACAAAACAATTCCGGAAGCGGTCAAAGTTGGTTGTCAGGCTTCTTCCTCTTCCTGAACGTCATGATACTTAACTCAGAAACGTGATGAACGGCACATTCACGAGCATATATTCAACGAAAAGGTAAAATGATGATTTGACATTTATGATGGATTCTGATTTGGATGTAATTGCTTTTCCATTATATTTGCCCTCATTTAAAATTTGTTAATGTTTCTTTTTCGCTTGAACAACGCCGGGTACTCCAGCTATAAACGCTTATACACTTTACTCGGGGTACAAATACAAATACAACTTTGTCTGGGGGTAACATAGGCTATGTGGCTGTGGCATCATGCGGAGGTGTAGGGGACTGGGAGAGGGGCGTAAATTTGGTGGCACTACATGTTACACATTTACATAGAGGCAGAAGGTATTACAATTTCCTTTTTTTTTTTACCTGCGCAACACTGAGGTTAAAGCATGCTTTGCATGAGTAAATTTTTCCTCCTTCCCTTACCCACCTCCCCTAAAACGGAGGGGCCTGTCAAAGCCACCCCCCCCCCCCCAAATATGTATATGTAGTATATTTTCCACTCCCCCTTCCACTCCCCTCACTCCCTACCTCAACCCTCCCTCTCCTGCCTCCCACCACACAACCCCCCTCCCCCGGCCGGGTACTCCTGCTAGTGCTGCATAAAATGACGACTCACAAAATACCGATGAGTACATATCTGCAAAGTATAAAATGTGAAACAATTGTGGAACAGGCCTTATGTTCCTCACCTCAGAGTCACTTCCAGAATTCCTCTCCTCTGTGAAGTCCATGGTGCTTGCTCTGTCATCTTCACTGTCACTGGGTGGACCTATGCTCAGACCCTCTTCCAGATCCTCGTCATTGGGGACAGGCTTAATGGGAGGATGACTGCCCTGTGAAGTGCCAGGATGTGCAGATATGGCTTCTTGTAAGCAGCTCAGCCAGCGCTGTTTGCTGTATGCACTGTCTGACTGCAGACTGTACAAGCGTGCACGCTTTGTGCCTCGCCACCCCACGCGGAAAATGTTCTTACCTGCCCAGAGATGGGGATGGATGTCATTTGAAATGCAATGTTAAGTTTCAAAAGAAAGATGATGTTCAGTGTTCCACATTTGGCAGGAGAGCAACACAAAATATAGAAAATAGAAAGTAATTGTTCAGTATGTTGGTGGCCTCGTGGAGAGGATACTGGATTAATTTCTCAGACGCTGTGGGTCTAAATCTCACTGAAATAAATAATATTAGCGATTCGATTTCTAAGCTTCTGGAACCCGAGCTCCTCTGTGGAGTACTCAGTTTTTTGAGGGAGGAATCTTCTTGTCTCATTGGAGTCAGCATGTGGTAAGAATCTACACTTCGTCATTGACCCTGAAATTCTTCCTGACAACTTGGGATGGACATGGAAGTGATGTCTTTTAAAAGGCAGTACCATCCTTACCCTCCTTAGCACAAAAATATAAGTGGAAACTAGAATGGCACTCGGGAGAGCACATACCTTCCACCAGGTTGAACAGTTTACGTTTTGTATTCTCCTGATAGGCCAGATCTGCATCCGGAACTGAACCAAAATTGAATTGGCTTGTTCTTGTCACCTAACCAGCTAATTCACCAAGTTTGGTCATAATCCTTCCACAAATCTTTGAGATATCGTGCTACATATCGGTGCGTAAGAGGCGATAATTCCCGTAAGATCCACCGTAAGAGGTGACAGGGAAATTATAACGCTCCTTTCCGGTCGAGATTGGCCAGGGTGATTGGTCAATGGAGTCCCAAATACCTGAGTGCCAATCCGACCGCAAAGCAGGGAGATAACTCCCGTTCGGACCACGGACAAGATGGAAATTGCCGAGCGGTTTAGCAATCCGAAGCCTGAGCCATTAACAATAAAACTAAACCCGATCCTGAGCGGTTTCCCAAATCGTGCCACAGGTACTCAATGGAGAGAAAGGACGAAGACGATCGAATAAGAGGAAACCAAAGTAAAGGAAGAACAAATATGATTTATTAATTATGTACAAAAACCCAAAGAGGAAACGAAAGGGAAAGAATATACAAGAAGAACCTGCGCATCGTAAGAGGCGACTAAGGGTTGGCGTCAGGAAGGGCATCCGGCCAAAAATGAAAAGCCTCAAACAGGGAACCATGATTGTCATGGGGCCCGCAAGGCTAACCCCCGCTCTAGCCGGGAAAATGGCCTTAAAAACGATCATTCATTCATTCATTCATATCGGTGAAGAATCACTTTAAAATTCTAGTTTCCAGATCTTCAGCAAAATCTAATCATTTCGTCCCTCTCACACACCCAACCTCTCCTCCAAATTTAGTCCGAATCTGTTCACAACTTTTGAGATATCTTATACAGACAAACAAACAGGGGTGAAAAGATAACCTCCGCACACCGTCGGTAACATACCTTGGGTGGCGGAGGTAATAAGGGTATATAATGTAAAGTTGACCTGGAAATCACTGAGACAACCCAATCGTAACTCTCCTCAACCCTCACCACGGTCACTCCCAAAGGGTCCTCGTAGGGAAGCTCTGCTTTCAGCAAAGTCCTGCAGGAAGAGCTGGCCTATGGGAATCGGAGAGTGGTCGACCTGGAAGCACTGGTTTTCTCCACGAAGAACCGGGCGTGTGAGAACCAAGCCCTTGTCAAACAGGAATACATGAATCTTCTGTTTTGCAGGGGAAAAATGAAAATGGAAGGGTGAGGGTGGGTGGTTAGGGTTAGGGTCAATTTACTATAGCATCAGATTGAATCTTAGGTCTTGAGTGACTATTTTAGTTTCTAGTCACAAAGATGCAAGGGATGAGTTGTAAGTCGTTGACGTGACCAAAATAAAAATGAATGATGACAAAAGCAAAACAATTTTGTTGATAAAAAGTACACAACTATCGGCTCATGAAGAGCGAAGGGACAGAGGATAAAAAGGTAACATACTGGAGTGGTGGGGACACAGTTGGACACATCAAGCAAGAAAATGAACGAATAGGAAAAGAGGAGAGACAAAAGTAGAGGATAGTCTGGAAGTAAGTAGATAGGGTTAGGTGGGGTGAATGTGGGAATAGAAGATCATGGAAGGGATTAGGGATGAGATGGTGGTGTAGTGCTAGCTTGAAGTCTTGAAGGAAGGAATGCAATTGGACCGCTTCCAGAAGGCACACCACACACGGAAGAAAAGGGTAGAGGTATGTGGCAAGCCTGGATTTTGGGAGTATATCCACGAAGGAGTTACTGGAAGAATGCACGCTTCCTGGAGGAACTTTCGAGGACAGGATAGCTGGGAGAGCAAAGGGGGCTACATTGGAAGAGGACAATGAAAAACAGACAGGCCATGGACCTGTCTGCGATATGAGAGCAACAGGCTTGTGATTCGTCGTCATCACGGAAGATGCTGATAATGATGACAAATTTACAATTTCAACTTTTCCAGTGAACATGGTCACCATTATTTTATTTTCAGATTGCCATAAGATGAAGGTGCAACCTGGTGTTGGCTTAGCGGTTAGGGTGCCGGCTTGGGATCCTAGGATCCTGGGTTTGAATCTCGGTGGATTGCTGAATTAACACCAGGGGGGTTGACAGGGGGGTCATCCTTCCGAAGTCAGCAAATTGAGTACCAGTTCACTGGTAATTCCCTGTGTGTCGCAAGAGGCAACTAACAGGTTTGGTGGCAGGAAGGGCATCCGGCCATAAAACATTGCTTCAAAAAGGGGACCACGGTGCCCGAAAAAGGCCAACCCCTGCTCTGCGGGGAAAAATGGCCTCTAAAGGTGGTTCATAAGATGAAGGTGCACCAAATGATGACGATACACAGGCACACAATGGGTCGTGAATTTTTGGTGGCTGTACCCTGGCTGTGCACGGGAAGTTTTTAAGCGGTTAAATTTTTTTATAATCCCAGGGGTCCAGGGGGCTGCAGCCCAATTCTCTCTACATGTATATATACAGTATATGTATGGTGGAACACTGTTCCTGGTGGAAGAAACTATTACAAACCATGCTAAAATATGCCAACTCAGGGGTAATTAACCCATCAATAAGGAAGGGTTCTTCATTAGTAAGGAGAAAACTTTCAAAGCCTAACTGAAATAAGTTAGGATATCGAAGTATCCAATTTGATTTTACTCTGTTAGATAAGTTCAGCATTAGAACAGGTAGCAGAATATATTGAATATTAGGTATTCAAACACTTTCATGTATTTCTCGTTAGTTCTCGTGCCTGGATGGGTTTGAGGGTTGTGGAGTAGCGGCTGAAACCCGAATCCTATCCAGGTTCCTCCTGATATCTCCATCTTAGCTCTTTGCTTATTCGGGTTCCTTCTGATGACTCCAATGTAGTATTTGGTTTTCCGTTTCATTAAGGTAGCACTTACTGTTCCACGCTGGTTCCGTAGCTCGCCGTGGCAGTAGAGTATGCGGGATGTGTTGATGAAATGACTATGGTACTTTGGGTCAACATATTCCAGTTGACCCAGATAGAACCGGCATTCTGACTCGCCTGCCTTTACATTCATGTCATTCAAGATACCTTCAATGATGTCAATCTGGGAAAGTACATACACAGTTGGAGTCTGAATGATCATTCCTTCTCCTGTTTCATATATTGGCAACATAGTGTGTGTGCTCTTATCATTTCAAGGTTTGGAACAACTTCAAGAACAACTTTAGAACAACATTCAGATTGTGTCTGTGCACGCATTTGTGTCCGTATGCATGTGTGGGAAAATATGTATTTACCACCTAACGTTTTCACAAATCCGACCATAATCAACTGCTTAACAACAACTTGTCCAGACATTCACACCCAAAACTTTGTCTCACAACTTTGTCACACCCTGTCACACCTCACCAGCCTCACCGCCTGAAGGAGGCCTGCATGATCTGAGTGTTCAGGAGGTGTGTGGCGCAGAATCTCTCGAATCAGCAGTGGGTACTTGACCAGACGGGTCCGAGGCACATCCAGAAAGTTCCAAAGATCCAACTTGCGACTAAATGGAGATTCCTGACACCGCTGCAGGAAGTCTCTAACACGTGGGTTTTGCTTTTTGTGGTCCAGAAGGGCCTTTGCAAAAACCTGGTTGCTGCAGTAGCCGGTGTACGCATTGAGACACGGAAGCTGTACCGAGAAAGACATTACAAAAAAAAAACTCCGTAAAAGGATTGGTATGTTGTTGTCTCTCACACACTTGTAACATATAGATAAAAACATATCTCTGATCAGAACTGTGGAGCAATCCAGCTGAACTGACCCAGTCAAGAAGAATCTGTGCAACCTGTTCTACTGCTCCCTTGTGGTCTCTTTCCTGTGAAAGGTGTCCCTGCAACTCTGGATGAAGGATGTACAGGACAAGATGCAAAAAACATTTTGAAAGAGTGGGAAGGTGAGTATTTAATGCAGTATTGTGTGCGCTATGCTTACTCTTTCCTGTTGGAAACTTCCTGTTTTTCTTTACCTCTGCTCGACTCACCTTCATGGAGGGGTATGAATGAATCCAGTGCTCCAAATATCTGGGTGAGCTCAGCCTCTGTCAAGATTTTCAGCTTGAGCATAGGGTCATGGTACACCTAGGTTTATAAAAACACGATACGGGTCATTCCGTAAGAAAAGTTAGTCATCACAGGTGCTCAGGCCCTTTAGCAGTCACAGAGTGCATGTACTCACATTCTTGGCAAGCTTCATGTCCTCCACAAGAGCTGCCTCTCCTTGGCACAGCTCAAAGATAGCCTACACAGGTAAAGGAGGCAAGGCAGTTTCACTTCCCTCCACATAACTTTGGAAAGTTTCCACTTCCTGTCATGATGTTGCCCACAAAGAGGTGAACATGTCTACTGCATATCACTAAGGATCTTGTGGCCTAACCAAATTCAGCTTTTAGGTTTCAGAAAACAAATCTCAAATCACGAACCTCATCACCAAGCAATAGCATCCTCAAAAGTGGCATTGGAAGAGCTTGTTATTTATTACCAGACACTAAGTCAGCACCGAGTGGCAGTCTAAGGAAATCGAAATGAAGCCAGAGTTGTCCTTTTCACCTCCTGACGTTTGATTTCCCCTGAAGACCGCACTTCGTTCGCACCCGCTTCGAAAGTCTCGCTCCACAACTTGCTGTGACGGCGTTTCGAGGCAGTAGTGGTCTTGGTCAACGATCTTCGTGGCACATATCCTGGACCTTTGCCTTCATCTTTGCCCAGAGACGCACGCTGCGGAGATACAGAATTCTGTGATTCAACTGTGGTCCTCAAGAAATTTTACATTGCACACATTTGGGTATTGCTGTGGGGAAAATTAATGATTACTACGTGTAATACGAGGAAAATTAGTATTCTGTGTGTAGTCTGTGGCTGCTGGTTGCATCATTGGTGGTAGCGCAGCTGTACCGCTGACGCAGTTTCCCTTGTTGCCAGTAAGCAGGCAACGTATCTTCTGTTGTATTAACCGCACTGTTTTATCGGCAAAAAGGTTAAAAGTTAGGGGTGCGGTTAATACACCAGAAAATACGGTACTCATTTTGCCAACATCGGATGGATGACAGGCTGAGTCAATCCACCTGTTGTTAATTCAACGGTACGACAGGGGCTCAAACTCAAGACCCTAAGATCTTAAGCCAGTACCCACCTTAACCGTTAAATGAACACCAGGCTTTCACAGGAGAAAAAATGGTGGATAATCGACTTCCTATATCTATACTCTTATGTGGGTCAATGAGGCCTCTTCAGAGAACTATTCCCTAAGGCCAAAACAACCGCACAATTTTTTTTCCTATTTGTTTTCTCCTAATTCTTTTCCTATTTTTTACTTGCAAAATCGAAGATTTTTCAAGTATATTGGTCGGTTGCGTTTGTGGTTCTGTCTGTCTGTCTGTCTGTCTGTTTGTCACCGGCCTACAGGTCACAATTTTAAACCGATCGTCATGAAACTTCACCAAGTTGTACAGGTCGTCCCAATTGAGAAGCCTATTGATTTTGAGGTCAAAGGTCATCTGGAGATCAAATTTCTAAAATCGCCATTTTAAATCCGATTGACTTGAAAATTGAATAGCATTTGT
This sequence comes from Myxine glutinosa, assembly GCF_964187855.1. Classification (NCBI taxonomy): domain Eukaryota; kingdom Metazoa; phylum Chordata; class Myxini; order Myxiniformes; family Myxinidae; genus Myxine; species Myxine glutinosa. Next base: position 46,241,050 of record NC_136266.1, on the reverse strand, counting down.
ATATTGAGTCACTAAATGTGGCGTGCCACGTAAAAAGGGGGGCTTACGGGTGGTCAGAAAACGATGAAAAGTCAGTTTACCCAAGGAACACCCATAAGCCCCCTTTTCCCCTTTTCACGTGGCCCGCCACAAATTGGGAAATGAACTATTTTTGAGGTCAAAGGTCAACTCAAGGTCAAATTTTTAAAATCATCAATTTTCATCTAAAAATCCGTCAATTTTCAACCGATTGACTTGAAAATTGAACAGTATTTGTATATCGAGTCAATAAATTGGGAAACATACTATTTTTGAGGCTAAAAGGTCAAAGGTCAACTCAAGGTCAAACTTCCAAAATCATCACTTTTCATCTGAAAAACCGTCAATTTTCATCCGAATGACTTGAAAATTGAACAGCATTTGCATATTGCCTCAATGAATTGGGAAACCAACTATTTTTGAGGTCAAACGTTCAAAGGTCAACCGAAGGTCAAACTTCCAAAATCATCAATTTTCATCTGAAAAACCATCAATTTTCATCTGATTGACTTGGAAATTGAACAGCATTTGCACATTGTGTCACTAAATAGGAAATCTGACTATTTTTGAGGTAAAAGGTCAAAGGTCAACTCTAGGTCAAACTTCCAAAATCATCAATTTTCATCTGAAAAATCGTCACTTTTCTTCCTGTTGACCCAAGCTTTGAACAAGATTGTCAATTTTAATCTTGATGAAATGGACAATTCGCTGTATCAATGGAATTTTTTTTCTTGGGGGTGGGGGGTGGATTTTGCAAGTGATTTTGCAAGTACCGCATGACGTCTTCTTGTTTGTTTGTTTATTTTCCTATTCTTTCCTATGTATGGTCAACAGACAAAAATGTTTTATTTCCTTTTTTTTTAGCCCGTCCCTGCAGATGGGGTTTTGTAATCACTTCTGTGTGTCTGTCTGTCTGTGTGTATGTGCGTCTGTCCGGGCCGTAACGTTTTTACCATTTGAGCTATTGTCATCAAATATTTACCAAAGTTTTATTTTGATAAGACAGAGGACGCAAATTAATAATGTGGTCAAAAGGTCAAAGGTCAAAGTCACATAAAATCATCAATTTTCATCCGATTGACCTGAAATTTTAAGAATTTGCATATTGGGTCACTGGGTTGCTTCACTTATCAAAATCCAGAAGCCGATTCTTTTTTTTTTTAGATCAAAAGGTCAAAGGTCAATAAATCTGAATACAAAGCGGATGCGGACGGGCTTTGCATTTTCAGATGCTTTCTAGTTCTTGCTTTTGTTTCCATCTTGCTTTCTGTAATTAAAAGGCCATTCATGTAATGAAAGGCAGTGAAAAAGCTGCAGAGGACTAATTTCCTAAAACAACTAAAAAATATAATTACAACTTTACAAGTTTGTGCTCCTCACATAAAGACCCATGTGACAATGCAGTAGCTTGCTGGACAAGATATACGAGTTCCCTTACAAGGATCTTCAATGCAGGAGCAAGCCATTAGGCCCATCAAAGCCTATGCTAGTATTGTCAACATGGTTGTCTCTCCATGCTCTATCTTTTTTATACATATGGTTGTCAGCACGTATCATTTTTTTTTTAAAGTTGTTGGTATGACTTCACCCGGGTTGGAATCACCGACCCCCCAGACTCATAGCAGATGCTCCGCCATTACACCACTGAAGATGTAAGAAGACTGAGAATGGTTGACTTACATCAAATTGAGGAGAGATAATAGACAGCATCCTCCCACCTGAAAGGATCGGCTTAAATGCTTCACTGGAGAGATGAGGTTGGCTAGGGATGTCTTGGTCAGAGAGCGGACTCGTTTATTGCATGGTTCCTGCGAGTAGGTGTAGACATAGTTAGGCCGAGACGAGGTAGGATCATGGTCTCGTGCTGTGGTATTAGGATACATTATCTCAATGTGTTAAGATTTACCTTTGTGGTTTCCCATTTACATCTTTCACATTTGGCCCTTTCCCTCCACCACCTCCAAAAATCACCATTTTCACTTTTCTACAGCAAGTTAAAGGTATTCGTCATTCATGATTACAAATATGATTATGGTTAGCCAGTTGTTTCGTCTGATTATCCATGTTTGTGTTGGTCTAAAATCCCATCTGGCATCTTTCATAAAGCAATCGACTTTTGACGAGAGTACAACAACAAACAACATGCATTTTAAGGCCATGTTCCCTGCTAGAGCGGGGGTTAGCCTAGAGCGGTTAGAGCTAGCTAGAGCGGTTGATAAAATATTGTAAATGGCTTCAGGTATGGGCTCATTAAATAATATACAGGGAGTTCCAAAAAGACCTGGACATCTTTGGTTGTTAATATATTCATTTATAACCACAAATGATACAACAAGACTCTTTGTTTCATATGATACAGGTCTGGTGGGTAATGAAATAGGAAATGGCGACTCCACAAGAGAAAGCTCAGTGCATCAAATGGTCCATTGAGCTAAGATCAGACATGCATGTTCAGCGCAATTTCCGTACAAGATATGGAAGGAATCCGCCATCGCAGACTAGTATCAGTGAGTGGTACTATGGGTTTAAGGAGACTGGAAATTGTCAGAAACAGAAAAGTACAGGTCGACCAAGCACAAGTGCAGCAGACATTGAAGAAAGTGCATCAATCATTTCAACAAAGTTAGACATTGGGCCAAGCCTCCAAAATCTGTCTAGTTTTTGACTTTCGTGACCCACCTCTGGTATCTACCTGAAATTTTGCAAAGATTTAGATTAAAAAATCACTTAGAAAGAATTCACAACTCGTCAGTGCAAAACGTTGCACATTAATTAGTTATGCTAATTAGCAAAATCTATAGCGCCATCTTGTGTCCATTATTATATAGTGTACAACTGAATGTACAACTGTGTACAACTGAATGGGAATTCTAAATATAAAGTATGTAGTCTATGTAGAGATGGGGAAACCGTCCAGGAGTTTGGGTGATCGAGGTCCTACACACACACACACACACACACACACACACACACACACACACACACACACACACACACACACACACACACACACACACACACACACACACAGTATATACACACACACACACACACAGTATATATACACACACACGCACACAACACAAGGAAATGATTTTAAAAAATGTTTTACCAGAAGATGGCCATTCTAATTTTAATATCAAACTGTGATTTTTTTTTTTTTAATTCTTCATGAACTGAAATTAATTTATCAAACTAGTTATCCAAGCTCTTATTAAAAATGAATTGGAATGTTATAAAAAATAACATTTATAAAAAAATTAACTTATTAAAAATCTTACTAAATTGGTTCACGAGTTATCAAGTGACCACTATATTCATCATGGGTGTGTGTCTGTCTGTCTGTCTGTCTGTGTGTCTGTCTGTCTGTCCGCAGCATAACTACCCGATGATCATCTGATCTTGATGAAACTTGGGTGGGAGGTTGATATCATTATCTAGTTGTGTCCTGCCGAGAGTGGGCGTATTGCGCCCATTGTGGGCGGAGCCACGCCCGCTAAAGATGTCTTTTTAGGGGGTAATTGAGTTCAAGCTACATCTTCTCCGAGGGAGTTGGTGGAAGCTGACAGGGGTTTCGGTATTTGGTTAGGCCAATGTCATGTTTCTAGCTCCACGGAGCTCGATTTTTCATTTTCGCCACAAGGTCAAGGTCACAGGGTCACAAAATTTAGAAAAGTCGATTTTTGATGGTTTTATTACATTGTTCGCTTCCTGATAGGGTGAAATGTCGTACATGATCTTATATTATCACATACATCATGAAATACAAGTTTTCCAACAAATTTCAGAATCTTCGACCTTTGACCTTTGAAGGTCACAAAGGTCAAAGTTTCAAAGTTGTCGGAATCGAACCGAATTTTCGGTATTGTGTAGCTAACTAACCTCATAACTGATTATACATTATTTTCTATCTCATTTCAAGGTCAGTAACCTTCGTTTTGACATTTCCGGGCCTGGCCTGTCCAGGCCTGTTTCGGTTATAGTCCGTCCTTTGTCATTGAATACCGATCACTCTTGAACCATCGTTGTCTCCTGACTTGTCTTATTTAAAATTATTAAATAATGGAATCACTCTGCTGTGCGTATTGACGACATGCATGAAGCAAAACCCCGAAGAACTAACATCAGAATCTTCGCCTTCCATGGCTGCATCTGACTACATGTAAGTCGCCATGACAGCTGCGCCAGCACTGTATGTACAGTCTGAAACGAAGCACGCGATTGCCTGATTAGCGCTCACGGCTACTCGTGGCCTATGTTACATGTGCTGTGATTGGACAATATTTATTAAAAAGATCGTCAACATTTTGGGTGTTTTTTCCACATTTTGAAAATATGTGCAAGTTTTGTGCTTAACGAGTTTCAGATATTTATTCTGTAATATTTTTACACAACATCTATCTATAATTCCAGTAATCTCTGTATGTCTGTGTGTATGTCTGTGTGTCGTTTGTCTGTGACCGCTGTTTCTCGACAACCACGGGTCCGATATACTTGAAACTTGCCAGGTATATTGCTGGGGACCCGAGGATGTGCCTTTTCAAGGTTTCATATTAATCGGACAAGTAGTTACCGAGCTATGGCGATTTCTTTACCAAACTCCGCAAGCCGTTCGCTTTGGACCAAACCATTTCATGTAAATAGAGGGGGGGGATTGTCACCGTACTCGCAAGCCGTTCGCTTTGGCTTTGCGAATGGACCAAACCATTTCATGTAAATAGAGGGGGGGGATTGTCACCGTACTCGCAAGCCGTTCGCTTTGGCTTTGCGAATGGACCAAACCATTTGCGAATGGACCAAACCATTTCATGTAAATAGAGGGGGGGGATATAATTTTAGATATATATATAGTACGGGCACGCCCTAGTATTATAAATGCAGGTAGATATGCGAGGTGGGTCACGAAAGTAAACAAAACAGGAGCTCGGTCCACGGTCTAAGTCCCAGAAAATCAATCCGATACACATCCAGAGAGCTGGGACTACCAACCTCCACTGTACACAAGGTTTTATATAAAAGACTGAACCTTTATGCTTATAAGATGCAGATTCTGCAGGAACTCAAACCAAATGATGGATCCAAACGCAAGGCCTTTGCCTTGGAATTTCTCAGTCGCATAGAGGATGACCAAGATTACCTGAAAAAGGTCATGTTCACAGAAGAAGCTTGCTTTCATGTATCGGGGAAGGTCAACCGGCACAATGTGAAGATCTGGGACACTGAAAACCACCACGTGGTCATTGATCACATATGCGACAGACCAAAGGTCAATGCGTGGTGTGGCCTTCTCCATGACCGCTTGATGGGTCTGCTTTCTTTGCAGAGGATACAGTGACCTCACCAATTTACGTGAACATGTTGGACGGATTCGCCTTCCTACAGATTGAAGACCTGCAACCCAATATCATTTTTCAGCAGGATGGCGCTCCCCCAGATTGGGCCTTAGTCGTTCGAGCCATCCTGAATGAAAAATTTCCAGGTCGCTGGATTGGCCGAGATGGACCAACCTTGATATTTTTCTATGGGGGTTTATCAAAGATGTTGTCTACAACACCAAAGTGGCAAACCTGCAGGATCTTCGTTCTCGGATCACAGCTGCATGTACACTGGTGGATGCAAACATATGGCAAGATGGCAAGAACTCATGTACTGCCTTGATGTCCTGCGCGTGACAAATGGAGCTCAAATTGAAGTGTATCGATGGTGTGAACAACACTTTATGAGTTTCTGTATCATATTAACCAAAAGGTATCATTGTATCATTTGTGATTCTAAATATATTGTTGCGGAAATGAGGATTGTGTTTTTTTTATTGTGTTGTATTGTATGGTAAATTGTTGTGTAATATTGCTTGATTCTGAGCCCTCCTTGCTCCAGTGTGTATAAAGGTCAAAGGGCGTTCCGGTAGTTAATTCCATAAAGCATACATTGAAGGACACTATAATACCCCTGTTCAGTAGTTTATTTCCTTATTATGTGTATCAGGGTAAGGCCTTGTCTTCCATTAAAATGACACTCCATTGCACCAAGTGAAATCAGAGTAGATCCCCTTTCATTCCCATTCCCAAAAACCGCAATTGCCAACTGTTCCCTCCGCGACTCCATTCGCCACGAGGTAGGCTCGGAGAAGAAGGGCGTGTCTCCACCTCGTCATAGAGGGGAGGAGTGAGCCAGCCCCGAACAACCAACCAAGCACGAGGGGTTTGGTTTGAGAGGGCGGAGGAAGAGCGATCGAGGAGGTTCGCGAAGGTTGAGGGGCGGGGCCTATATAACCCGCCGCGGGACGCTGCCCAAAGAGATGAGTCCAAGAGATGAGCTTTGACTGAGATGAGATGAGAAGAGATGAGTTCTGCAAAGAGACGAGCTTCAGAGAGAAGTGCGCAAGGAGGGAAGAGAAGCGAGAAGGAAGCCTTTAACACAAGTACGCGAGAGAAGCGTGGGGAAGCCTTGAGAGAAGTGCACGACGTCACACTGCTCGCTCCCAGCCTGACGAGGCCCGGTTTGCTGTGCGCCCTGCAAAGCCTTCCAGCTTGTGGTCCGAGCTGAAACTTCCTCCCGGTCCAGCCAATCGTTCCTGCCTCCATTCCCCATTCGCGTGAGTCCATCTCTGTTTGTTCTGTCAAGGGTATAAGTTAAGCCTGTTTAGATAAGCTAGTAATTTTCACTGTGTCACCTGCTTTTTCCATGTTCCCTGTATATAACCGTGACTGCTCCTTTTGCTTGTGTGTGTAAATAATAAATCCCGTTACTCTTCTGTACGTCTTCTTCTTCCTCTTTACATTCGGTCGTTTTAGAGGTTTCCACATTGAATATCTGTGGCGCGATCTGGCCAACGTTCGGGAATCGGGTGAATCGGGGAAACTGTTCGACCGCGGGGCCTCCGCTCGGCAAACACAACATCTTATCCGCGGGCCGTAACAATATTAAGAGCCAAAGTTGTCCGGGTTTTTTTGGAACACCCTGCGACCCTGGGCATCAAGAGCAAGTAATCTGCGTTCCTAAAACAGTAACAGTAAATGCGGCAAAGTGCTTGCCCTATTACCCCATATCAATTAATCAATCAATTGATTAATTAATTAATGGACGTCGTGACAATTAATTAATTCCCAACCCGTTTTAAAGAGAAATGAGTCACGTTTTAAATACTGATTCACTAATCATTATCATGAATGTTTTCACTTTATATCCTTAAATGAAAAAGTGCAACTTCATTGGATTTCCCACTAACTTTGTGCATCACAGTCTGTCTTGTACATCATCACTGAAACGCACATGTGACGTCATACGTTTCACAGCCAATCACAGACAAGATATGGCTGCCTCCACAAACGTTTTGGGGAAGTTCACTTAAAGTGGTATTTCCTGAGTAATGGTGCACTTTTCAATGAAGGATGTAAAGTGAAAACTTTTGTAATAACCAGATGTAGTAATTTTCCACTTTGAAATTTTCTTTGTTTCACTGTACGAGAACCTTATTTTCAGCATCTTATCGTAAATGGTGGGTGGTGGCTGGTTCTTATATGCAGTCTGCGGCTGCTGGTTGCATCGTTTTCTGGGAGCGCAGCTGTGTCGTTGACGCAGTGCCCCAATTACCAGCGAGCTGGTACTCATTTTGCCATCCTTGGAAGGATGACAGGCTGAGTCAACCCTCCTAGTGTTAATTCAACGATTCCTCGAACTCAAGACCCCAAGATCTTCAGCCAGCCAACTTAACAGGTAAGCCAACACCAGGCTTCCTTATACTCTCTCATCCACAATTGAAGGTTGGTGACATCTCTTTTTTTTTTTTCCTACTGCCTCCGCTCAGGTCTTGCTCCGTCCCTCGTCCCTGTCCAGTCCATCCAGGTCGCGAACATTATTCGAGCAAGACCCTCATTGTGCAACTCCCAAAATCCATGCTCATCTCCAATCCTCGCTTCCTCCTCCTTATGGAAATTCTTTCTTAAGTCTGTTAAATTTCACTCTTCCATCCTCTCCAGGTTTTTTTTTTTTTTTTTTAATATACAAGATCGAGGCTCGTGAAAGAGCTAAAAAGTTCATCAAGCAAAAAAAAAAGAAAATGTAATTAATTAATTAAAAATTAATAAAAGAATTAAATGAATTAATAAAAAAATTAATGAAAGCTAAAAAAAAAGTCTGTTCAATCCCACTCTTCCATCCTCTCCAGGTCGTTCATCCCAGACTTGTTGCATCCACGTGTTGTCCTGTTGCCCCCACTGTTGCCTTCCACCCTTCTCTGATCCTTTGTCGAGTTTGAATACGAAAAAATACCAATCAAGTGTTAAAGCACTTGGGTGGCCTCAAAAAGTCTCTAACATCCCTCTCATTAACAGTCATGGGTTGCATCCCATTTCGATCCCACTGCACTCATGATGTCAAACCCAACAATAAACAATTTGGCGATTAATATATTATACACCAATCAGGTGGCCGAGCTGCTTTGAGCACTTTTCGGTCCATAAGTCACCTCGACAGGTCAAAAAAGCCACTGGAGAGATGAGAGGAAGAAAATAAGTTTCACAATATAAGAACGTCATGGCTTGTGGGAACTGACATCCTGTGGATTGTGCTGCTCAGCTGATTATTTATTGTTGATTTACCGGTTTGCAGCACCACGTGGCTATAAAAACAGGTAAATAATCTTTACATTAAAGATCCTGATGTATAATACCTTTATAAATTAATATCACTACAGGGGCTACCCATGCTGCCGGGGGGAGGGGCAAGGGGGATACCTGGCTCTGCCCGGATGGGTGACCTTATCCCGGTGGTGGTTTTGAGACGTGGTGGGCATTGAAAAGCGATGGAGTTATTGGCCTCATGGTGGTTACCTTTTTCCTGCGGACCGGAGGCAGCATTACCTGACCCCACATACCATATATGCTTTATGGCGACCTTCGGTGGCCTCAAAATGGACGTCAAGGTCAACGTGTGGGAGCTTAAAACCTGCCCACATTCTGAAGTACCCTCACCCAAAATTCACGGCACCCAGCTTGTGAAACACCAGGATGACAGTTTATATCTGGGTCGGGATTCGAACCCAGGCTAGACGGCTTAGAGACGAGTGCGCGTACCTGTCGGCCTTCCTGCCAGCCCAAACTTGGCTCATGTACGAGTGTTGGCCCAAGCTTCACGGCTTGGCCGATTGAAAAACAACGTGCAGACCAAACACAAACAGGAAAGCAAAGGCAGCGCATGCAGGAGCTGTCTAGCAGAACTATGGCTGAAACTTTGACATCGGTGCACAGATACCTGGATGGGTTCTAATGGGGGTAAACTGATAAAACATGTGTTGTGGGTAGAGTATGCTGAGCTGTAGGTGTGCAAAACTGAAAATTACCGGAGGATTTTCAACATCAGCATTGAACAGAAGACAGCCGGCTTAATGCTGAATGCAGAATAAAAGCATAATCGGTAATGTAGTTTATGCTGAGCCGGAAGGTGTGAATCTCAAATCGTGGTCATTGTCTAGATCTTGTCTAGATCTTGTCTGGATCTTGTCTGGATCTTGTCTAGATCTTGTCTGGATCTTGTCTGGATCGTGTCTAGATCTTGTCTGGATCTTGTCTAGAGATTGTCTGGATCTTGTCTATATATTGTCTGGATCTTGTCTGGATCTTGTCTAGATCTTGTCTGGATCTTGTCTAGATCTTGTCTGGATCTTGTCTCGATCTTGTCTAGATCTTGTCTAAATCTTGTCTAGATCTTGCCTGGATCTTGTCTAGGTCGTGTCTAGATCTTGTCTAGATCTTGTCTAGATCTTGTTTAGATATTGTCTAGATCTTGTCATAGGGACAAAAACATTAAGTTTATTCTATAAAAGGATTCTTGCATATTCTTACATAAAGGCACTGCATAGTTTGGACAATTTGTCTTTCATTACCTGGAAATCCAGAGCAACAGGATTCCTTATGTGGTGGTCTCACACCTGAGCGGTTTGGTCTTGATTTGAAGATGTTTGGTCTTGATTTTCAATTTCAAGTGGCAGCTGGCGCCGTGCAAGCAGGGGGGACTGCATTGTGGAGAATGCCGTCAAGTCAGCCATCCCGTTATTTCTGTGGATGCAGGCGGGTCGTCTGAAGACCTTCCATACATCTTGAGTGGCTCCACCTGAAGGGTCGACTACCTGCCGCGCAAGAACCCATTCCTGGTGTATAACCGCTGTGGTCGTCCCCCATGGATGAGATCTGAAGATGACAACATTCCTGTTGAGGGATATTCCCAAAGTGATCTGTGCAGCAATTAATGGTCCGTCACGCAGGGCACACCCCATGCCCTCGGTTTCAAACTCACGGCAGTGCCGCCACCCTGGCATATTGCGAAAAGCAGCTGAGAGTGAACTCGCCCCACGATTCCCACAGAGAGCAATGTTGCATCACCGCATCTGATGAAAACCTCTTGTGTCTCCACATTTCCGAAGTCAGGGTCGCCATAGTGCTTGGATCCAGGAAAATAAGGGATCAAAATGGAAAAGGCCCTAGAGTTTCAGAACTGATGATGTCTTGGGGTTACTACACTACAACGCATGCCTGGAAATATTGGACGCAGTAATTCAAATGAACATGATACCATGTTAACCCCAACCCCAACCACCACCACCACATGCTACACATGTTAGAGAGTACTTTTTTTAGTAGTGGGAGTGCCGAGATGAGATACTGTTTGGGCTGAATGGCGTTTACTTCATTGTTTACCACCACATTACTTGTTTTACGTTGAGTAATGTTGATAAGTAATCATTTATTCATAAATAGTGTTAAAGTTACTACCTTCACCTGTCTCAAACCGATGTTCACGCCTCATGAAAGATACCGTATGGTATATTTAACGTCAATCAAATAATGCTAGCAGATGGGACACCCGGCTTAACATTCATCCATGGGACGGCACGCTTGTGATGTATCAAATAATGCTAGCAGATGGGACACCCGGCTTAATATGCACCCATGGGACGGCACGCTTGTGATGTATCAAATAATGCTAGCAGATGGGACACCCGGCTTAATCACCATCCATGGGACGACACGCTTGTGATGTATCAAATAATGCTCGCAGATGGGACACCCGGCTTAATATGCATCCATGGGACGGCATACTTGTGATGTATCAAATAATACTCGCAGATGGGACACCCGGCTTAATATGCATCCATGGGACGGCACGCTTGTGATGTATCAAATAATGCTAGCAGATGGGACACCCGGCTTAACATTCATCCATGGGACGGCACGCTTGTGATGTATCAAATAATGCTAGCAGATGGGACACCCGGCTTAATATGCACCCATGGGACGGCACGCTTGTGATGTATCAAATAATGCTAGCAGATGGGACACCCGGCTTAATATGCACCCATGGGACGGCACGCTTGTGATGTATCAAATAATGCTAGCAGATGGGACACCTGGCTTAATATCCATCCATGGGACGGCACGCTTGTGATGTATCAAATAATGCTAGCAGATGGGACACCTGGCTTAATATCCATCCATGGGACGGCACGCTTGTGATGTATCAAATAATGCTAGCAGATGGGACACCCGGCTTAATATGCACCCATGGGACGGCACGCTTGTGATGTATCAAATAATGCTAGCAGATGGGACACCTGGCTTAATATCCATCCATGGGACGGCACGCTTGTGATGTATCAAATAATGCTAGCAGATGGGACACCCGGCTTAATATCCATCCAGGGGACGGTACGCTTGTGATGCAAAGCCCCGCCTGTCGAGCACCAATCCGAGGGTCTGTTGTCGGGTTGGGAATCGAACCCAGATTAGACAGCTCAAAGGTAAGTGCGCTACCTCCGCACCATCCTAGTGGACACCTAAAAAAAAAAAAAAAACATTCTTTTTGTCATTAATTTATTTAGCATCCATCTTGCCATGCATGCTGTGTGTGTGTGTGTGTGTGTGCGTGCGTGTGCGCTCGCATATGTGTACCTCAATGTGTATGCACGTTATCAATGCCCATTGTGGATTAGAAATATCTTATAAATCAAATTGATGACGTATCCTGTATTTATTTTCCATTGGCCCGTTTCTTCCTGTGCTTATCTTTATCCTTCCAGCCACTTCATTGGCAGCCTGAACGGTGCTGTGGTTGATTCGAGTCAGGAACCAAATCCCGATGGAAATCCCAACCACATGGAGGAGGCTTCGTTCATTGGTGGTTGAAGCGACTCAGACTGAACTCGAGAGCAAACCTCCACCAGGCTGAACAGGTTATGTTTTGTATCCCACTGATTGGTCAGATCTGGATTCGTACCTGAACCAAAATCGAATCATTTCGTCCTTGTCACACACCCAACCTCTCCACCAAATTTAGTCCAAATCCGTTAACAACTTTTTGAGATATCCTGTTCACATACAGACAGACAGACAGACAGACAGACAGACAGGTGTGAGAACATAACCTTCATCCACACCTTCAGTGACGGAGGTAATTAACACAATGCTCAGAGAAATGAGGAACATGGCTCCTTCTAATTCATTCTGGCTTTAGGACCTCATTTACCACATTCATAGGTCCAAACTTGCAGGAACGAAATTCTCTGTTTGCATATGGAATGGTGATTATGTAAGACCCTCGGATTGGTGCCTCGCAGGTGGGACATTGCATCACAAGCGTACCGTCCGTCCTCTGGATGGACATTAAGCCGGGTGTCCCATCTGCTAGCATTATTTGATACATCACAAGCGTACCGTCCCATGGATGGACATTAAGCCGGGTGTCCCATCTGCTAGCATTATTTGATACATCACAAGCGTACCGTCCTATGGATGGACATTAAGCCGGGTGTCCCATCTGCTAGCATTATTTGATACATCACAAGCGTACCGTCCTATGGATGGACATTAAGCCGGGTGTCCCATCTGCTAGCATTATTTGATACATCACAAGCATGCCGTCCCATGGATGGACGTTAAGCCGGGTGTCCCATCTGCTAGCATTATTTGACACATCACAAGCATTCCGTCCCATGGATGGACATTAAGCCGGGTGTCCCATCTGCTAGCATTATTTGATACATCACAAGCGTGCCGTCCCATGGATGGACGTTAAGCCGGGTGTCCCATCTGCTAGCATTATTTGATACATCACAAGCGTGCCGTCCCATGGATGCATATTAAGCCGGGTGTCCCATCTGCTCGCATTATTTGATACATCACAAGCATGCCGTCCAATGGATGGACATTAAGCCGGGTGTCCCATCTGCTAGCATTATTTGATACATCACAAGCGTACCGTCCCATGGATGGACATTAAGCCGGGTGTCCCATCTGCTAGCATTATTTGATACATCACAAGCATGCCGTCCCATGGATGGACATCAAGCCGGGTATCCCATCTGCTAGCATTATTTGATACATCACAAGCATGCCGTCCCATGGATGGACATTAAGCCGGGTGTCCCATCTGCTAGCATTATTTGATGGAGGTTAAATATACCATGGTGTCTTTCATGAAGCGTAACCATCGGTTTGAGGCAGGAAATTGCTCTCAGCCCATTCCTGTTTATTATGGTGATGAAGCTGGTAAGTAGGAAGGTAACCATGAAAGATATTCTGGGGAGGATGTTGTGTGTGGATGATGTGGCTGTTGTGGTGAAGAGTGGGCGGGAGATGCAGGAAATGCTGGGGGTGTGGAAGCAGGTATTTGAGGAATATGGGCTGAAAATGGGCTGAAAATGGGCATGGAGAAGATGGAGGTGTGACGTGGATTCGACAGCAGAGAAAATAAATTAATATCAGGTTAGAGGGGAAGGAGATCAGGCAAGGAAATCGGTTTGAGTATCTGGGGGGAACAGTGACTGGGTATGGTACATCAGAGGCAGAGGTGCGGAGGAGGATTCAAAACAACAGAGGTTCGTGAGAACAACTAGGTCAGGGGGATTGCAGGAGTGAAGAGGGTGGATAGAAGGAGGATGGATGAACTGAGAGAGGAGATCGGTGTGCAGATGAGATTGACGGGGAAATTGGTGAAATGCCGGCTGAGCTGGGCTGGTCACATAAGGTGCGGATGGGGGGGAGAGAGAATGGCAAAGAGAGCCGTTAGGTTGAGGTAGTGAGTCATGAGGTGGAGGTAGACCGCAGTTGGGATGGGAGGATTGTGTGAGGAGGGTTATCAGTAAGATGATGGAGGTTGCAGAGTGGAGAGAGATGGCTGAGGACATAGAGAAGTTGAAGAGTATCGTGGTCAAGGCAGAGCAGAAGATTGGTACCATTCAGGCTCACCCCTTATAAAGGGAAGAGTAGGCGAGTTATCACCGGCATTCTAGTCAAACTGCAAATTCCAGGCCAGGCCGGACAATTTGTGACAGACTTGTGCCAAAAACGTTTTCCAACCAACCCCCCATGAAAATGGGGATAATTGGGGACGTTAACGATGCAGTAATGTTATCCTTTGTGGTTATCCTTAACCTTCCAGCCACTTCCCCTGGCAACGTATTCACGTTTTTTGAATGGATGAATTCCAGGCAATATTAATATTCTGGAAGAAGTATGCCACTCTGGAAGGTGGAGAGTATGCCACTCTGGAAGGCGGAGAGTATGCCACTCTGGAAGGTGGAGAGTATGCCACTCTGGAAGGTGGAGGGTATGCCACTCTGGAAGGCGGAGGGTATGCCACTCTGGAAGGCGGAGGGTATGCCACTCTGGAAGGCGGAGGGTATGCCACTCTGGAAGGCGGAGGGTATGCCACTCTGGAAGGTGGAGGGTATGCCACTCTGGAAGGCGGAGGGTATGCCACTCTGGAAGGCGGAGGGTATGCCACTCTGGAAGGTGGAGCGTATGCCACTCTGGAAGGCAGAGAGTATGCCACTCTGGAAGGCAGAGAGTATGCCACTCTGGAAGGCGGAGGGTATGCCACTCTGGAAGGCGGAGGGTATGCCACTCTAGAAGGCGGAGGGTATGCCACTCTGGAAGGCGGAGGGTATGCCACTCTGGAAGGTGGCAAGTATGCCACTCTGGAAGGCGGAGAGTATGCCACTCTGGAAGGCGGAGAGTGTGCCACTCTGGAAGGCGGAGAGTATGCCACTCTGGAAGGCGGAGAGTATGCCACTCTGGAAGGCGGAGAGTATGCCACTCTGGAAGGCGGAGAGTATGCCACTCTGGAAGGCGGAGAGTATGCCACTCTGGAAGGCAGCGAGTATGCCACTCTGGAAGGTGGAGAGTATGCCACTCTGGAAGGAGGAGAGTATGCCACTCTGGAAGGCGGAGAGTGTGCCACTCTGGAAGGTGGCGAGTATGCCACCCTGGAAGGCGGCGAGTGTGCCACTCTGGAAGGCGGCGCGTGTGCCACTCTGGAAGGCGGCGCGTGTGCCACTCTGGAAGGCGGCGAGTATGCCACTCTGGAAGGCGGAGAGTATGCCACTCTGGAAGGCAGCGAGTATGCCACTCTGGAAGGTGGAGAGTATGCCACTCTGGAAGGAGGAGAGTATGCCACTCTGGAAGGCGGAGAGTGTGCCACTCTGGAAGGTGGCGAGTATGCCACCCTGGAAGGCGGCGAGTGTGCCACTCTGGAAGGCGGCGCGTGTGCCACTCTGGAAGGCGGCGCGTGTGCCACTCTGGAAGGCGGCGAGTATGCCACTCTGGAAGGCGGAGGGTATGCCACTCTGGAAGGCGGAGGGTATGCCACTCTAGAAGGCGGAGGGTATGCCACTCTGGAAGGCGGAGGGTATGCCACTCTGGAAGGTGGCAAGTATGCCACTCTGGAAGGCGGAGAGTATGCCACTCTGGAAGGCGGAGAGTGTGCCACTCTGGAAGGCGGAGAGTATGCCACTCTGGAAGGCGGAGAGTGTGCCACTCTGGAAGGCGGAGAGTATGCCACTCTGGAAGGCGGAGAGTATGCCACTCTGGAAGGCGGAGAGTATGCCACTCTGGAAGGCGGAGAGTATGCCACTCTGGAAGGCGGAGAGTATGCCACTCTGGAAGGCAGCGAGTATGCCACTCTGGAAGGTGGAGAGTATGCCACTCTGGAAGGAGGAGAGTATGCCACTCTGGAAGGCGGAGAGTGTGCCACTCTGGAAGGTGGCGAGTATGCCACCCTGGAAGGCGGCGAGTGTGCCACTCTGGAAGGCGGCGCGTGTGCCACTCTGGAAGGCGGCGCGTATGCCACTCTGGAAGGCGGCGAGTATGCCACTCTGGAAGGCGGAGAGTATGCCACTCTGGAAGGCAGAGAGTATGCCACTCTGGAAGGTGGCAAGTATGCCACTCTGGAAGGTGGCGAGTATGCCACTAAGGAAGGCGGCGAGTATGCCACTGTGGAAGGTGGCGAGTGTGCCACTCTGGAAGGCAGCGAGTATGCCACTCTGGAAGGTGATGAGTGTGCCACTCTGGAAGGCGGCGAGTGTGCCACTCTGGAAGGCGGCGAGTGTGCCACTCTGGAAGGCGGCGAGTGTGCCACTCTGGAAGGCGGCGAGTGTGCCACTCTGGAAGGCGGCGAGTGTGCCACTCTGGAAGGCGGCGAGTGTGCCACTCTGGAAGGCGGCGAGTATGCCACTCTGGAAGGCGGAGAGTATGCCACTCTGGAAGGCGGAGAGTATGCCACTCTGGAAGGCGGAGAGTGTGCCACTCTGGAAGGCGGTGAGTGTGTCACTCTGGAAGGCCGCGAGTGTGCCACTCTGGAAGGCGGCGAGTATGCCACTCTGGAAGGCGGAGAGTATGCCACTCTGGAAGGCGGAGAGTATGCCACTCTGGAAGGCGGAGAGTATGCCACTCTGGAAGGCGGAGAGTATGCCACTCTGGAAGGCGGCGAGTGTGTCACTCTGGAAGGCCGCGAGTGTGCCACTCTGGAAGGCGGCGAGTATGTCACTCTGGAAGGTGTCGAGTATGCCACTCTGGAAGGCAGCGAGTGTGCCACTCTGGAAGGTGGGGAGTATGTCACTCTGGAAGGTGGCGAGTATGCCACTCTGGAAGGCGGTGAGTGTGCCACTCTGGAAGGCGGTGAGTGCGCCACTCTGGAAGGTGGATCGTATGCCACTCTGGAAGGCAGAGAATATGCCACTCTGGAAGGCGGCGAGTATGCCATTCTGGAAGGTGGCGAGTATGCCACTCTGGAAGGCGGCGAGTATGCCACTCTGGAAGGCGGCGAGTGTGCCACTCTGGAAGGTGGCAAGTATGCCACTCTGGAAGGCAGAGAGTATGCCACTCTGGAAGGCGGAGAGTGTGCCACTCTGTTAGGCGGCGAGTATGCCACTCTGGAAGGCGGAGAGTATGCCACTCTGGAAGGCAGAGAGTATGCCACTCTGGAAGGTGGCAAGTATGCCACTCTGGAAGGTGGCGAGTATGCCACTAAGGAAGGCGGCGAGTATGCCACTGTGGAAGGCGGCGAGTGTGCCACTCTGGAAGGCGGCGAGTATGCCACTCTGGAAGGTGATGAGTGTGCCACTCTGGAAGGCGGCGAGTGTGCCACTCTGGAAGGCGGCGAGTGTGCCACTCTGGAAGGCGGCGAGTGTGCCACTCTGGAAAGCGGCGAGTATGCCACTCTGGAAAGCGGCGAGTATGCCACTCTGGAAGGCGGCGAGTGTGCCACTCTGGAAGGCGGCGAGTGTGTCACTCTGGAAGGCGGCGAGTATGCCGCTCTGGAAGGCGGCGAGTGTGCCGCTCTGGAAGGCGGCGAGTGTGCCACTCTGGAAGGCGGCGAGTGTGCCACTCTGGAAGGCGGCGAGTGTGCCACTCTGGAAGGCGGCGAGTATGCCACTGTGGAAGGCGGCGAGTATGCCACTGTGGAAGGCGGCGAGTGTGCCACTCTGGAAGGCGGCGAGTATGCCACTCTGGAAAGCGGCGAATATGCCACTCTGGAAAGCGGCGAGTATGCCACTCTGGAAGGCGGCGAGTGGGCCACTCTGGAAGGCGGCGAGTATGCCACTCTGGAAGGCGGCGAGTGTGCCACTCTGGAAAGCGGCGAGTATGCCACTCTGGAAGGTGGCGAGTGTGCCACTCTGGAAGGCGGCGGGTATGCCACTCTGGAAGGCGGCGAGTGTGCCACCCTGGAAGGCGGCGAATGTGCCACTCTGGAAGGCGGCGAGTGTGCCACTCTGGAAGGCGGCGAGTGTGCCACTCTGGAAGGCGGCGAGTATGCCACTCTGGAAGGCGGCGAGTGTGCCACTCTGGAAGGTGGCGAGTATGCCACTCTGGAAGGCGGCGAGTGTGCCACTCTGGAAGGCGGCGATATGCCACTCTGGAAGGCAGCGAGTGTGCCACTCTGGAAGGCGGCGAGTATGCCACTGTGGAAGGCAGCGTGTATGCCACTGTGGAAGGCGGCGAGTATGCCACTCTGGAAGGCGGCGAGTATGCCACTCTGGAAGGCGGCGAGTATGCCACTCTGGAAGGCGGCGAGTGTGCCACTCTGGAAGGCGGCAAGTATACCACTCTGGAAGGCGGCGAGTGTGCCACTCTGGAAGGCGGCGAGTATGCCACTCTGGAAGGCGGCGAGTGTGCCACTCTGGAAGGTGGCGAGTATGCCGCTCTGGAAGGCGGAGAGTGTGCCACTCTGGAAGGCGGCGAGTGTGCCACTCTGGAAGGCGGCGAGTATGCCACTCTGGGAGGTGGCGAGTATGCCACTCTGGAAGGCGTTTATTTTCACACAAAAATCTGGACTCTATGGAGTCTTTTGACGTGTGCAATGTGCATGTGTCGTTTACTGAATGTTAAAACTTTATAACAATGCTGAGTCTCGCCAGAGTATTTGCCTAGTTGACCCTTAAACTTTGCAGTTTTTCCTTCCTGATAGTTTGTTTCTGTATCCATTTGGTCCACGACTCCACTAACCCCAAATTTGTCCAAGTGTCCGTCTGATTTGTCCCTCAACCCTGTTGTTGCCGTGTCTCCTCCCTCTCTTTTTACTGTACCTCGTTTTGTTACTGACTACCTCTTCCATGAGCCTCGACTTTGTTTACAAAAAAAAACCTCCCCTACCCCCAGAACACAAACAAAAAACAATGCGGCACTATATTAAAGTGGACGGACGCACGCACACACACCCATTTCACAGGAGGCTAATAAGCAAGGTTACGAAAACTTGTATTGTCCATAAGCAAGGTGGATGGGTTGCAGTATTTCCTTCCCAGTTCACAATTTGACTCGAACCATCAGCATCGCCATATTGACCTCGTTCACCATGCGTGTCGCGCCTCCCCTGATGAGTTTCGTAAGTTTTCCCGGTAGAGACGTCTGCAACACTCGGAGATAAAGTCATCAAGCAAAGCTGCACAGAGACCGCAGCGAAACGGAACCAGTGCTAAGCTGTTCCCTCGCGATTATTACCCACTCGTGTGAGTACTTCTGCTTTCTTTCACCATTTTCCAGTGAACTCTAAATACGCACAAAGTGAGGTCCACAAACCAACTCGAACATACCATTCCATGGGGTGTAAAGGGCAGCCCAAAGGTATCACCACGATCCTCAAATTGAATAAGCTAACATCAAGTTAATTAACTTATCAAGTTTTTAGAAGCTATTTGGGCTATTGGGCTATTTGGGCTATTTTATAGGTATAGGGTACTTTCAAAGTATAGGGAACATAAGTTAAGGTACTTTCAGGATATCTTCAGGTAACAGTAAGGACATCTCCAGATTTAGGCAGCAGGTCCTAGAACAGTAAGTGTAAGTACATAAGTTTTGTAAGTACATAAAGTAAGTACATAAGTTTTATAGGTGTCGGGTACATAAGTCAAGGTACTTTCAGGATATATTCAAGTAACAGTAAGGACATCTCCAGATTTAGGCACCAGGTCCTAGAACAGTAAGTGTAAGTACATACGTTTTGTAAGTACATAATGTAAGTACATAAGTTTTATAGGTGTCGGGTACATAAGTCAAGGTACTTTCAGGATATATTCAAGTAACAGTAAGGACATCTCCAGATTTAGGCACCAGGTCCTAGAACAGTAAGTGTAAGTACATACGTTTTGTAAGTACATAATGTAAGTACATAAGTTTTAGAGGTATAGGGCACATAAGTCAAGGTACTTTCAGGATATATTCAAGTAACACTTGGGACATTTCCAGATTTAGGCAGCAGGTCCTAGAACAGTAAGTGTAAGTACATACGTTTTGTAAGTACATAATGCAGGTACATAAGTACATAAGTTTTATAGATATAGGGTACATACGTCAAGGTACATTCAGGATATATTCAAGTAACAGTAAGCACATCTCCAGATTTAGGCAGCAGGTATATACATTGTCTTTCATAAAAACGTATCCAAATGCCATCAATATCAAGGTACAAGCACCGTGCAGGTAAATACATCATCTTACCTCGCACTCCACGATGGACACGGGCGGCGCACTCACGGGCTCTCCCTGCAGCTCCTCTATGGCTCTCTTCGCCCGCTGAAGGCCCTGGCAGTCTTTGGCTACCATTCTTGCCAGTAGGTCACTCCGACACCACGTAGCTCAAATTCCGCCTCCTGTGCTGCTTCAATCCAAGCTCCACCCCAGTTCCGCTGCCTAAGAGTATTGTTCAGGGAACAAACGGTGAAAGAGCCGCAGGGGCTTCAAGGGACAAAGGATAATTTTACCACCAACTGGACCATTGGCAAAGGATAGAATCAAGTAGCCTGTGCTTAACTTTAAATATATATATATATATATGTGTATATATATATATATATATATATATATATATATATATATATATATATATATATATATATATATATATATATATATATATATATATATATATATATATAAATAAATAAAGAGCTGTGGGATTGGCTTATGCTCTCGAAAACTACTTCTTACAGAACTTACACATGTGATTCACAGTCATTAGAAGTGCAATGTCTTCAAAAAAACACCAAAATAGGAGTTTGACCAAACAAGTTTCCCTTTACTGCAAGTTTTTCTTTGAAGCATTTTGGGTTAATGATAACTTTTTCCTGTTATATTATTCGTAGAAAGTCGACAGTAAAGGATCAGAATTTTTCAATCGATCAGAATCTTTTCAAGATAAGCACATGTGCCGTTGAAAAAGGTTTCACTGGGCAAAGGTGTGGGAGAGGAAGGTTTGAAAGGACGTTTATGACATTCTATGGACTGGAAGGATAGTTTAGAAGTACAACACTCAGTTTAGAATGACAACCATGGTCAGATTCCTGCCCCAAACCCTCGAGCTACCTCGCACATGGCAAGCGTGGCGAGTATGCCAATTACCATCAACACCAGTCAAGGGAGGCCTTAATATACATACATGTACATACATACATGTACATACACACACATACATACTATTATGAATTTTGGGTAGTAATATATAGATTCAGGTAGATCTGTATAGGTAGATGTTCCAATGATCAGGGGTAGAAAGAACCATTTCGATGTACATAAGTCAGGGACCTGTTTAGCCCGAATGTCGGATTAAGTGTATATTTGTCCCGATTACGAGGAATGGGGCATGTTAACTAGAGTAGGGATTACGTTAATTCCCCTGTTGTGCTCTCTGTGATCTCTGTGATCTGTGAAACTCTGTGAAACTCTGTGATCTATCCTTTGTCCCTTATAGCATTGCACCTGAACACTAGTGAGGAATCCCACCATTAAAAGCACCACATATACTAATTAAATCCCCCCCCCCCCCCCCCCTCACAAGAAAACTAACCGGAACCCAGATGACGCACTTGGGCTAACAACCCCGACTTGGCAGACACACATAGCACAGGCAGGCCGAGAGCCACGCCCAGGAGGACCCCAATGGGCGGGAGTTGACCAATAGGAAGACACGAGGCAGGACGAAGGCCGCCGATTGGTAGAGGGAGAAGCGACGCGCTGATTGGCCACCGACTGATGGCATGAGGGAGAACGACGCGGACATTGGTGGAGAGCTAAGGCTGTGGCGGTTGGCCTGCGGGGATTGGTGGAGAGAGGCGGATTGCGTCACGAAGGCGGGCGACTCACTGATTGGGAGAGAGCTGAACCTGGGTTGCGTGGCCTGTGGGCATTGGAAGTGAGGACCGATGACGTCAGGACACAGGACGCAAAAACGATGGCTGGCCGGCATATTGCCCCTCTCGTTTTTGCATCCCTTCGTGCCTGGGCCTCGTTCGCTACTGTCATCGTGATTCCTCTACTCCGACCTCTTGCCCTCACGCCCCTCTCTCCCTTCTGATACGGACGTTGGGTGCATCGCAGTTCCGTGCCGAATTCATGAGGACATTGCACGGCTGAGGAAGCGGGTTAAATGCCCGCTCGTTCGCTTCACGCGGGAGGGCTTATCGAGGCCTATTGAACAAGGGTGCGTTGAGGCCTTCTTCCCGCCAACACCGGAGCCACGTCCGGAGTGCGCGCTCGGGGCTGGACGATCACTGCCAAGGCACCAGTTGAGCTAAGTGCACGATAATCCCACACCATTCCTTTCCATTTATATTCCCCTCTTGTGTGTTATACGTCTGGTGCGGGAGTGCTCCATTTTAGGAACATTAGTTAGTAACCGGCGCGTTTTCTTGTTATCGGCATCCGTGGCAATAAGGCCTTTCATTATTTTATGTACAGTCACGTGAAAAAGTAAGTACACCCCACGTAAAGTTTTGAGTTTTTCAACATATTTCAACATACAGCTATTTGATCTTCATTTCAACAATATTGATAGATAAAGGTAATATAATATAACAAATATCATGAAACATTCACATTTTGTAGTCCATTGTATAATTTAAATAAACATAAATGCAAATTTCGCATGTGGAAAAAGTAAGTACACCCCTACATTTATCACTACTTCAAATACCTAAAATTTGAATCAGGTGCACCAGCTCAGGTGCAAATGATTAGAACATCGTTAGAGAGGATCTTGGAGGAACCTGTCTTATTTAAACCTCAGACATTTAGTTTGGTTTGCTCTTTGTTGTTGAAGTGTGCGGCATCACCATTCCTAGATCAAAAAAGCTCTCTGAGGCCTTCAGAAAGAAGGTTATAGATGCCTACGAGTCTGGGAAGGGATTTAAAAAGATCTCCAAACAATTTGAAATCAATCATTCGACTGTCCGGAAGATCATCTACAAGTGGAGAAGATTCCAAACAACTGCCAACTTGTTCAGGCCAGGCCGCCCCAGCAAGTTCAGCCTGAGAGCAGACCGCAAGATGCTGAAAGAAGTCTCTAAGAACCCCAGAATGTCATCACGGGACCTACAGTTAGCTCTTGCCACTGTTGATGTCAAAGTGCACGAGTCTATCATGAGAAAGAGGCTGCACAAATTTGATCTACATGGGAGGTGTGCCACGAGGAAACCTTTGCTGTCCAGAAAGAACATCAGGGCAAGACTAAAGTTTGCCAATGAACACCTAGGCAAAGACCAGCACTTCTGGAACAATGTGCTCTGGACAGATGAGTCAAAAGTCGAGCTATTTGGCCACAGTACCAGAAGACATGTTTGGCGAAAACCAAAGACAGCATTTGACCACAAGAACCTGATACCAACTGTAAAGCATGGTGGTGGAAATATTATAGTTTGGGGCAGCTTTGCTGCATGAGGGCCTGGGCAGCTCACCATGATATAATCCACTATGAATTCTTCATTGCACCAGAGGGTGCTTGAGGATAATGTGAGGCCATCTGTCGGAGAGTTGAAGCTCAACCGAAGGTGGACCTTGGAACATGACAATGACCCTAAACATACCAGTAAATCCACCAAGGAATGGCTGAAAAGAAAGAAATGGAGGGTTCTGGAATGGCCAAGTCAAAGCCCGGATCTAAATCCCATCGAGATGTTGTGGGGGGATTTGAAACGAGCTGTGCATGCAAGAAACCCCTCAAACATCGCACAGCTGAAAGAATTCTGCATGGAGGAGTGGGCAAAAATTTCTCCCAGTCGATGTCAGAGACTGGTAGACAGTTAAAAGAAACGCCTACTTGAGGTTGTTTCTGCCAAAGGGGGCAATACCGCCTATTAGAGCCAAGGGTGTACTTACTTTTTCCACATGCGAAATTTGCATTTATATTTATTTAAATCATACAATGGACTACAAAATGTAAATGTTTCATGATATTTGTTATATTATATCACCTTTATCTATCAATATTGTTGAAATGAAGATCAAATAGCTGGATGTTGAAATATGTTGAAAAAGTCAAAACTTTACATGGGGTGTACTTACTTTTTCACGTGACTGTACATTTTAAACCCGTTCCCATTTGAGTTACTTTTGCCGGGTTGAAGATTGCTCGGCGGATCGCTCAGGTAAAAGCTTCCAGCTTCTTCTTCTTCTTTCTTCCACCCGCGTGAAGATATAAAATCCGCGATTGAACCGAACGCCTCGAAGTCACGCTCGATTGCTATTCGTGATTTCCCGGTCTTCACCGAGGGGAATCACAGGACAGAGGTAGCAGGTTTGAAAGGACGTTTATGACATTCTATGGACTGGAAGGATAGTTTAGAAGTACAACACTCAGTTTAGAATGACAACCATGGTCAGATTCCTGCCCCAAACCCTCTAGCTACCTCGCACTTGGCAAGCGTGGCGAGTATGCCAATTACCATCAACACCAGTCAAGGGAGGCCTAAACATACATACATGTACATACACACACACACACACACACACACATACATACATACATACATATACACACATACATACATATACATGCATATAAACACACATACATACACTTGCTCCATTATACAGTCACGTGAAAAAGTAAGTACACCCCATGTAAAGTTTTGACTTTTTCAACATATTTCAACATACAGCTATTTGATCTTCATTTCAACAATATTGACAGAGAAAGGTGATATAATACAACAAATATCATGAAACATTTACATTTTGTAGTCCATTGTATGATTTAAATAAACATAAATGCAAATTTCGCATGTGGAAAAAGTAAGTACACCCTTGGCTCTAATAGGTGGTATTGCCCCCTTTGGCAGAAACAACCTCAAGTAGGCGTTTCTTATAATTGTCTACCAGTCTCTGACATCGACTGGGAGAATTTTTTGCCCACTCCTCCATGCAGAATTCTTTCAGCTGTGCGATGTTTGAGGGGTTTCTTGCATGCACAGCTCGTTTCAAATCCCCCCACAACATCTCGATGGGATTTAGATCCGGGGTTTGACTTGACCATTCCAGAACCCTCCATTTCTTTCTTTTCAGCCACTCCTTGGTGGATTTACTGGTATGTTTAGGGTCATTGTCATGTTGCAAGATCCACCTTTGGTTGGGCTTCAACTTTCCGACAGATGGCCTCACATTATCCTCAAGCACCCTCTGGTACAATGAAGAATTCATAGTGGATTCTGTGATGGTGAGCTGCCCAGGCCCTGATGCAGCAAAGCTGCCCCAAACCATAATATTTCCACCACCATGCATTACAGTTGGTATCAGGTTCTTGTGGTCAAATGCTATCTTTGGTTTTCGCCAAACATGTCTTCTGGTACTGTGGCCAAATAGCTCTACCTTTGACTCATCTGTCCAGAGCACATTGTTCCAGAAGTGCTGGTCTTTGTCTGGGTGTTCATTGGCAAACTTTAGTCTTGCCCTGATGTTCTTTCTGGACAGCAAAGGATTCCTCCTGGCACACCTCCTATGTAGATCAAATTTGTGCAGCCTCTTTCTAATGGTAGACTCGTGCACTTTGACATCAACAGTGGCAAGAGCTACCTGTAGGTCCCGTGATGACATTCTGGGGTTCTTAAAGACTTGTTTCAGCATCTTGCGGTCTGCTCTCGGGCTGAACTTGCTGGGGCGGCCTGGCCTGAACAAGTTGGCAGTTGTTTGGAATCTTCTCCACTTGTAGATGATCTTCCGGACAGTCGAATGATTGATTTCAAATTGTTTGGAGATCTTTTTAAATCCCTTCCCAGACTCGTAGGCATCTATAACCTTCTTTCTGAAGGCCTCAGAGAGCTCTTTTGATCTAGGCATGGTGACGCCGCACACTTCAACAACAAAGAGCAAACCAAACTAAATGTCTGAGGTTTAAATAAGACAGGTTCCTCCAAGATCCTCTCTAACGATGTTCTAATCATTTGCACCTGAGCTGGTGCACCTGATTCTAATTTTAGGTATTTGAAGTAGTGATAAATGTAAGGGTGTACTTACTTTTTCCACATGCGAAATTTGCATTTATATTTATTTAAATTATACAATGGACTACAAAATGTAAATGTTTCATGATATTTGTTATATTATATCACCTTTATCTTACAATATTGTTGAAATGAAGATCAAATAGCTGTATGTTCAAATATGTTGAAAAAGTCAAAACTTTACATGGGGTGTACTTACTTTTTCACGTGACTGCATATAGATTATTGGACTGTGACTACGTCTATAAATTAATTATGATTGGAACGTACATTTTAGATCCCTTTAAACACTTTAGTACCCCCTTTAGACTCCTGAGATCCTTTAGACCCTATTTATAGACCCCTTAGACAACTTAAATACTTCAGATCCCTTATTTCCATTTAGACCCAAACTACAAAAGGAGAACATGTCCTTTAGACCTTTACACCTCATAGTCCCTTTAGACCGTTATGGATATTTTGTACCTTTTCGACCATTTCGAGTTTACACCTTCACACCTGTTAGACCCTTGTAAACACACACCACACAAACACCTTTTCCTTCTGCAGTGGACCGAAAACAGGCTGATGATGATGGCCTACACAAAAATAATTATAGGACTTGGTTTTCAGGTGCTTACACAGCAGAGCCTTCATGAATTATGTCATTCTAAAAGTAGTCTTGTTTTTATCCAATCAGATTGAACCTGCAATACAGTTTTCACAGGGATGATGTGAGGTTAGAGAAATAGATCTGCAGAGCATGTTGCATTGGGACAGACATTCTGCATACAGCATAATTGAGCTGCACTTGGATCCAGGTTCAGAGGGCATTGAGCGCCTTGTTTGGGTGAGTCGACACGTGGAAATGAACTTGCAAAATAAACTTATAATTACCATCAAAACTCATCCTTTCCAGGATGCGTAACAGACGAGATTATAGATGAGACATTCATAATGATGGTGTGAGTGTCATTCGTACAGGGGGCACACAACATCTCATCAACTTTTCAATTAAATCCCTCTTATGATGGAAGTTAGTTGCTTTTCAAACACTGAAGGAGAGATGATGGAAGTCATTGTCTGGTGGTCGAGCCACAATCATACGTCTATGCCCATGTTACATGTAAACCCACGATTACGTTTGATCTCAACTGAAGGTCTCATGACAGAGAAGAAGAAGAGAGACGTCAGATGCTTCCAACTGGAATGATGGTCAGCAAAATTATTTTCATTTTAAAGAGGCATGACCTTTGACCTTTTCAACCCAAAATGTAATCAGTTCATATTTATAAATTAGTCCATACTTGTCTGTCTGTGCCAAGTTTGGTTAAAATCCTTTCAGTGTTTCACAAGCTGTCATAGTAATGAAAATAAAACTCGAAAGCTTCTGAAAATGCAAAGCCCATCTGAGCCCATTTGAATTCAGATGTCTTCAGCTTCTTCCATATGCTCAACATAAAGAAAACAGTTTAAAACAAGAAAAAGAGCAATCAGAGATTGCAAACCCTCACCAGCATGTATTTTCAGTGGTTTTTTAAGGCTTCTGTGTTAAAACAAATATGGCAGCCAAACGTGGCCGATGACGTCATCATGTTTTTTTTTTCCTAAACTAATTTATTCCTAGATTATGCTCAAGGAATTTCATCTTGATCGGATGAAGTTTTGTACTTGTCGAATTATGACGTCATAATGGAGGCACCTATGACATCATCATTAACACATTTTATTCCCCATGGAGAGTTCTTTAAAATGAGCCATGTCTCAATTTTTCCTATTCAGCGCTTTCAGAGATATGGAGGTGCAAAGTTTTTCGGTTTTTCCAAGATGGCAGCCGAACTACGTGACCGATGACGTCATCATTATTTGTTTTCTAAACTAATTTATTCCTAGATTATGCTCAAGAAATTTCATCTTGATCGGATGAAGTTTTGTGCTTGTCGAATTACGATGTCATAATGGAGGCACCAATGACAACAACAACAACAACAACATGCATTTTAAGGCCATGTTCCCTGCTAGAGCGGGGGTTAGCCTTGCGGTCCCCATGACAATCTTCTCCATTTTGCCCTATTTTCTGCATCTCTCCTTGTTAACCCCCTTGCCCGCATTTCTTCTTCCGCCATCTTTAGCCAAGTCTTTCTCGGTCTTCCCCGTCCTCTACTTCCTTCTACATTAACTTCCATCACTCTTCTCAACCAGTCACTTTCATCCTTCCTCAATACATGACCAAACCATCTCAACCTGTTCCTCTTCACAGCATCAATCACAGGCAATATTCCCATCATCTTTCGCAATTCATCATTTGTCTTCCTCTCTCTCAACGATACTCCACACATCCATCGAACCATTCGCATTTCCACCCTTTCCAGCCTTCGTTGCTGCTCTACGTTCATTACCCATGTCTCGCTCCCATAAATCATAACACTTCTCACACATGCAGCATACACCTTTCCCTTCAGCTTCAGCGACACTCTCCTCCTCATCAGCACGCCACTCAGTTCCCGAAACTTCTTCCATGCACATCTCACTCGAGCAACCGTTGCCGAGTCTGATCCACCTTCTCCATTCAGCATGCCTCCGAGGTAGCAAAATGTTTTCACACCTTCCAGCTTCACGCCGTCTCCAAGATCCAACTCAACATTTCCTTCATCTGCAGCTCCCTCTGTGCACACCTTACATTTGAATGTAGCTGCCACACTGGTTAATGACCCTCTCAGACCACTACATTTTTGATGAACCCACTCAGCACACATTGTACATTGAATGGAGTTCACTCCGACACCCTTCCTACACACAGCACACGGCCACTTCCCAGTTCTTTCCACCTCACCACATGCTTTACCACTTGCCATCACCTTTGTCTTTCCGATATTCACCTTCAGACCTTTTGTCTCCATACATTCCTTCCACTTGTTCATCTTTTCCTTCAGTCCATCCATACTTTCCGCAATCAACACCAGATCATCTGCATACAACAACTCCCACGGTAAACCCTCCTTTACGGTCTGAGCCAGCACCTCCATCACAGCTACAAATAGTAGTGGACTTAGTACCGACCCCTGATGCACTCCCACCTTCACCTCAAACTCACCACTGTTCCCGTCCTTCGTCCTTACAGCTGTGCGTGCTCTTTTGTACATTGCCATCACTACTCTGATCAACCATTCCTCCACTCCTAACTTCCTCAATGCCCATGTCAATACTTTGCGTGGAACCCTATCGAATGCTTTCTCCAGATCAACAAACCCAAAAAACAACTTCTTCCTCTTATCCATGTACTTCTCCTGCAACTGCCTCACAATGAAAAGCGCATCTGTCGTTCCTCTTCCTGGCATAAATCCAAACTGCATTTCGTCGATCTTCACTTTCTTCCTTATCCTCCTCTCCAACACCCTTTCCAATACCTTCATTCCATGCTCCAATAACTTTATCGCTCGGTACGAGCCACACTCCAGAGGGTCACCTTTCCCCTTGTATAGAGGGACAAGGGTACTCAGTTCCCAAACCACTGGAATGCGGCCTTCTTTCACCACCAAATTACAGATCTCTGTTTTTGATATATTGGATTGGAGGCACCAATGACATCATTAACACATTTTATTCCCCATTGAGAGTTCTTTAAAATGAGCCATGTCTCAATTTTTTCTATTCAGCACTTTCCGAGATATGGAGGTGCAAAGTTTTTCGGTTTTTCCAAGATGGCGGCCGAACCACGTGACCGATGACGTCATCATTATTTTTTTCTTCACCAGTTTATGCCGACATGGCGCTCAAGAAATTGCATCTTGATTGGATGAAGTTTTGTACTTGTCGAATTATGATGTCATAATGGAGGCCTTGGGCCTAGACTAGAGAGTTAAAAATTGGGCACAGTTTATTCCAGGGCAAGACAAATATGTGTGTAAAGTATGGCAATTCTATTTGCAACGATTTAGACGTAGTACTGCGCACAAACAGACAAACAGACGAGAAATCGGTCAGAGACCGAGGACTTGCCGGAATTAGAAATATGGCGGCCGAACCACGTGACCAATGACGTCCTCATTATTTGTTTTCTAAACTAATTTATTCCTAGATTATGCTCAAGAAATTTCATCTTGATTGGATGAAGTTTTGTATTTGATGAATTATCAAATTATGACGTCATAATGGAGGCCTTGGGCCTGGAGAGTTAAAAATTGGGCACAGTCTATTCCAGGGCAAGACAAATATGTGTGTAAAGTTTGGCGATTCTAGGTGCAACGATGTAGACGTAGTACTGTTTACAAACAGACAAACAGACAAACAAACAAACAAACTAGAAATCGGTCAGAGACCGAGGACTTGCCAGAATTAAAAATATGGCGGCCGAACCACGTGACCGCTGACGTCATCATTATTTGTTTTCTAAACTAATTATATTCCTAGATTATGCTCAAGAAATTTCATCTTGATCGGATGAAGTTTTGTACTTGTCGAATTATGATGTCATAATGGAGGCACCTATGACATCATCATTAACATATTTTATTCCCCATGGAGAGTTCTTTACAATGAGCCATGAGCGGACCTTTGACCTTTTGATCTAAAAATAAATCAGCTTCTAGCTTTTGATCGGTTAACCAATTCTGTGCCCCAATTTGCAAATTCTTCAAATTTCAGATCAATTGGATGGAAAATGACAATTTTATGCAAGCTTGACCTTTGACCTTTTGATCGAAAAAAAAAACTTGAGAATTTGATGACAGCTGAAAGTTCACACACACACACACACGTGATTGCAAAACCCTGTCTCCTGCTGTGTGTGCAAGGGCCAGGCTAACAACGATAATGGACAGACGGACATTTCAAAAACATGCCTCCAGCCTTCAGCTGTGTTGGCATCCTATCTCACTATAATTCACCAAATGTCCGTTCGTCTGTTCCCAGGTACCGCAAAAACGGCTGAACCGATCGCAACGATATTTTGGGTGGGTATTCCTGGGACCACCCAGTGTAAAATAGGCTATATTGTTTTTCCAATTTTTTTCCAATTTCCACAAACACGATGGAATAATATTTACCGATATGAACAGTGATGTGGCTTTTGTTGAAATTCTACGTACCACGAGAGAGTAGATCGACTCCTGATGAACTATTCCTGTATAAACGTGCGGCTCCGAAGTAACATGGCAGCGTGTGCAAAGCGACTGAGAAACAGGTGTAGCGGCCGCTTCCGTTTTGCAGAATTCAATCTTTTTTCAAAATGGGCACCATGTACTGTTTAGATTTTGATGATTTGCGTGTGATATGATTCAACGAATGTTTATATGAATCGCTTAAAAGAAAAAAAGCCTTGAATTTCTGATATTTTGCCTTTTCATTTGGGCCTCACAATTGAAGCCCCGCCCATAGGGCGGGTACCGTTGCTCGTTGTTATCATTTGCATTTGGGCACTGGTACTGATACCAATACAAATACAAATTTTTATTATGGACGCTAAGCATGAAAAGTTTAAATGGAGCACTTTACCCCCATTAGAGTATTTAAATTGCATCAGATGTAGTAATAAATGTGAATTGTTGCTCCCAGCTTGCCGGCTCGATGACTGAAGACGCCATTTACATTTTTGCCAGCTCCATCCCTACCCCGGTTTCGAATCTCTTGCGGGCACGGACAACATGCTCGTTAAAATACCGTAAATAATCGTTTGGATGATAGTTATAACATTATGCGTTTTATAGACAGAAGGCACTGACTTTCTCCCCAACGTTTCCGAAATAAGGACAATTTGTTATTCCGGAGGGAGGAGATGAACAGCAAACGATGGCAAACATGACCACTCACTCCATCCATGCCACATCAGCAACCGTAATCCCTTTTGGTCCCTTTCTTGCTTAGCAAATCCATTATTTTCCACAACTTTGGCATTCTAAAGGTATTTTCCTCTTATAATAATCTTTAGGTTTGTGTGCAAATTATATTTCCTGAATAATTCTTCCCGTATATCATGTAAATAAATTGTCCAATGAAACGGAAGTTTGTCTTTTGTTATTACCGGTCATTTTGTCTGGTGTTGGCTTAAGTTATGAGGGCTGGCTTGAGATCTTATAGTAAGGGAAACATATGAAAATCTGTTAACTAAATTGTTACCATAAAATTTCTTCACCAATATGTTTGTAAAGGTGTGTAATAACATGTGTTAAAATGTTGAAGGTCAACTCCCGTGGGAAACCCAGAAAAAAAGCTGTTGAATTCGGGTACCGAAAAATTATTTTCGAGAATTTTTATTTTTTTTAATCGGCCCTTAAGTAACTTATGAGGGTCAAATAAGGGTTTTTCATGATTCTGAGTTGATTGTTAACATTTATATTTCACCACAGACACTCCTTTGTGGAAAAATAATTTCTAAATATATCTCATTTTCTACTTTGCAGGACATGGAGTCTAGCAATATGGATGAAGACGTTACTCCACCTGTGCTCAATTGCTTCATCTGTGCACGCTCGGATACACCAGCTGAAAGGCTCATACAGGCAACTGGCACTTTGGCTGTCATCACTGATTGATCCTCAAGCGCAGCATCAACCGCAAGCTCATCATTGATCTGTTCATCGGTTTCCTCCACAATGGTGTCAAGAGTGCCAGAAGTATCTGGAACATCATCTCCACTCCTACTATTAAGGAAGCAGTATTTGTAGTTTTGTGTCTCCGTGTAAGACTCAGTGTATCCCAGCCGGTGGAACTTGTTGAGCATCCATTTTGACCCAAATCTATGATCAAGTTGTATGGCAAGCCCCATTTGGTGTGGCAATACTCCAGACCGAGGTCGACAGGCCTTAATAAAATTCTGCCCCCAAACGGCAACTCTTTCGTCTGTCTTGACAATCGGTCTCAAGAACATCTGAAGGCTTGCAGGAACAAGTGTCAGCTGACTATCGATGTCAGTCATACTGTGTGTGGTGGGGTATGACTTTGGACCTAAATCAATCAAGGCAATATCATTGGATATGAACTTGAGTGCCGTCTTTATGATCTGAGTCTTCTCATCTCCATGGTCAAGATTAGCATGATGCACTCGCAGAATATTGTCGGTGCCATCTTTGAGACAGAGTACATCTGCCCTTCTTTCCTGTTGTGAAATACAAGGTGTCTTCGTATTTCTCTAGAAGTTTTATCTTTAGCCAATGCTTTGAATAAGAAAGGCTCTTCTCTGGTGACTGATCAAACTCCTGCAGCTTTTCATGGACTTGGTCCATGTTCATTACCCCATGCTCTAATTCTGAGTCTAACCATTCGCAGAATTCAATAAAAACTGCCTCTCGCTCCTCATCAATACTCCTCTGTCCTCTCTTCCTTTTTCCTTCCTCATCAGTCTTGGACAAACTGTCACCTCTCGCAAACATAAGTTTGCATCGCAAATGGTACAGTGTTTCTTCTGCTACCAAGTCGTTGATCCCTTCCAGGCGTCCAGTGACTTCAGTGCCCCAGTCATCCCCGCGACTCCGTGCTGTCTTCAGCAAGCTTGCCTTCAGTGTATCTGCAGTCAAATTATCTGGCACTCTGTATTTCTTTCTAGCTTGTGCTGGATTATTTTTGTAGAGCTGGGCTGGTTGGTTGCAAAGAATGCATACATCCTTATACAGGAGGTCAACTGACTGTGATCTTCTAGAACTGCAGCCAGTTGATGAACTGAACTCACAAGTAGTGCGTCTTCTCTTCAACTTTGATGACTCTTTCTCTGCCTTTGATGCTTGAGCTGACTTATTGGTGGTTGCAACAAAGTTGTTGTACAGATCATTTTTACACTTCTGGTGGTACCTCAGTTTTCCTTCCTTTTGAGCCTACTTCATACGTTCCACAACAGTAACATTTTCGACAGTTTCTGCTTGTTTCAATAAAGTTGAGTATCCCTTTGGAGTTGCCTGTATGAGCCTTTCAGCTGGTGTATCCGAGCGTGCACAGATGAAGCAATTGAGCACAGGTGGAGTAACGTCTTCATCCATATTGCTAGACTCCATGTCCTGCAAAGTAGAAAATGAGATATATTTAGAAATTATTTTTCCACAAAGGAGTGTCTGTGGTGAAATATAAATGTTAACAATCAACTCAGAATCATGAAAAACCCTTATTTGACCCCTCATAAGTTACTTAAGGGCCGATTAAAAAAAATAAAAATTCTCGAAAATAATTTTTCGGTACCCGAATTCAACAGCTTTTTTTCTGGGTTTCCCACGGGAGTTGAACTTCAACATTTTAACACATGTTATTACACACCTTTACAAACATATTGGTGAAGAAATTTTTTGGTAACAATTTAGTTAACAGATTTGTGAAATATCTCATAAAATGCCCTTACTATTAGGGTCTTGGAGTTTGAGCCCCTGCTGTGCCATTGAAATAATACCAGGTGGGTTGACTCAACCCGTCATCCTTCCGAGATCGGCAAAATGAGTACCCGCTTGTTGGTAACAGGGGGCACTGCATCAGCGGCACAGCTTCACTTCCAGAAATAATTCAACCAGCATCCACAGGCTGCACATGAAACAACAACCGGTCCTCATGGTGGTTCCTCAACAGTTTCATTCCTGCACAAATTGTTAATCAATCACCTCCACATAATTATTCAGTTTACCTTTATTTACATTGTATTTAATTAAGCCACCCCCTATAGGAGAGGGGAAGGCTTATACATGTTGTCAGGTTTGTTTCTACAATCAGTGCCTGCAATTTTCAATGGTACCACAGAATTAAATTTTGCATCAATAATGGGAATAAAAAGTATGTGGGTTGACAGAATTTTATTTATCCTTGACCTAATTGTTTTCAGGTCATGACCCAATTATAGACATTCTACACATCACCAAAGCTCAACTAAGGTTTGTTCGACTGGAACAAAATTGCCCTCTCCAAATAGCATAGAGTAAGTCACATTTATGCTTAATTTGCATCATACCTATCTGAGTTAAAGGTCAAGGTTAAATGTCGGTCTGAAAAAAAAATATATATATACAGTATATATTGCCAATGTGGAATCTGAAAGACTGCTTGGCATTCTAATATGTTCTTGCATCACAATAGTGTACCTGCCCTGATTTGTGCACCTGATATTTAAATAGTGTCCTTGAAATATTTTTGGGATTGTGACCTAATTATCCAAAAACACCTTTTTGATAACATGAATAACTTTCCTCCAATTTTCATGATGTTGAGGTTTTTTTGGATAGATTGGAGATGGAGACTTTTTTTTCTTAATTTACAACATCTCTAAATGTTGAAGGTCATATGGTGGTCTGAACAAAATCTGGCCATCATTAGGCATTAATTGCCCCTCAGTTATAGTGAGCCAGACCATGAAGAGCAGTTGTTTTTTTACAGAATTTTTGTTTTTACCTCACGCACGTGAAGTGAAAGAGGGGTTAAGCAATTGGTTCACTTTATCTGTCTACAAGCGTCTGTTTATGATCGAGGAACAACTATTTCAATTGAATGTTGAACACAAATAGAAAACCAAACCTGCAGTTTAGCAGAACTTTGGCTCTGAATTCATCCAGATTGCACATCCTGAACACAGAGTTGTGAGATAAATATTTTACTCTGTCCACCTGTCTACCGATTGTTTTTAAACAGTAGTCAACCAAAATTGAAAATTATTCCAAACAGGAAACTTACTGTTTTAAGGACTTCATAAAGGACACAAACAAAGGGCACGAAAAACTAATGTAACGTGTTAAGTAAAGTGGTGTAAAAGACGCTGAATCAATGGCGGTAAACTTCTGAAAAAGTCTGTTTTTTTTTTGTTTTTTTTAAACACCTTTTAAAATGTTTTTATTTCAATGAAATTATATACTTGAACACTGTAGAACACAAATCGCCATATTGACACTTTCAAAAATCTTTTGTTTAGCAATATTTGGACAAAATATTTAAGCATTTTATATTATCTTGAACAATCAAATTTGCCACTCGCAGAGCCCCTCCATGTGCTTTTTTCACAAGACTGCACAGGGTAAGGTGTTCTATGAACTCTAGTTCAGAAAATGAATAGCAAAATGGACAAGTAATACAGGTACTTAATTTATTCACAAATGAAGAGTAAACAAAATACAAATGCAAGACTGAAGGGGGAAAGGGTGGGGGAGGGGGGAGGGGGGAGGGGGGAGGGGGGAGGGGAGAGATGAGGGATGTTAAGATAAAGCAACTGCAGGGGAAGGAACACAAGAACAGGGAGCCAGAGGGTGATGGTGGGGGGGGGGGGGGGTGGTGAGGGGGACTGGGCATGGAGGAACGTCATCGAATGAGGAGGAGTAAGCAAAATGGTGAGACAGTTCAAATAAACGAAGTATTTTCAAACTTTCTGTGTGTTGTGATCTTTCTTGACACGAAGAAACTCTGCCCTGGCAGAGAAGTACTTGTTCGCATCAACCCCACGTCTCTCAGCAGCTTGAGGGTTAACTATTTCCAGGCCCTGTTGGGGTTGTGGCAGTTGAAGTGTTTGGGGGGGGGGGGGGGGGGGGGTTGGGAGGGGGTGTTGAAAGTTTATCAAATCAATAACAACTTCAAAACCTTGCAGGAAAACAGAACAGTGTTACTGGTGTATGGATTGCATGCTGGTACATGTGCACATTGTTGAGAATTCAGCACTCATATGCAACGTTGTTAGAAGATACCATGTACCATAACCAACTGGCAGCGTCAATGTGTGCAAGGTATCCAAATGAGTCAAAATGCAAGGCAGATCAACATCCCAAACATGCGAATGGAGCTCGAGATATATAGATAAATGGCAAAATTAAATAATTGTGCATGTGCAATATCTATATATCTATATATACACAAAAATAAATCCATTAACTATCTTTGTCTCTCCACTGAAGTTGAGGCTCAATCCAGAGCTAAACAACAGAGGGTGGAACAGGCAAGTATTCACAAATGCATAATAGTAATAATGACAATGAAAGTAGTAGGTAGCAAAGAAAGGGTTGAACTACTTGAGAAGATGAGAAGCAGCTGCCCTTTCCTGGAGTACAGAGCTGGTACTTTGGATTCTGGCCATATCTCAAGCATTTGATACAGTCTGGCACCCCAACATGATCACAAAACTTGCTGTGTGGCATCCAAGGCCACCTCCTCTCATGGATCATCAACTTCCTCCGTTACAGCATTCAGCATGTAGCTCTTAACGAGATCTTCTAATCTCCTCTCATGATCAAGATGGAGTGCCTTAAGGCAGTGTTTTGGGCCCAGTCTTGTTCCGCATCTTCATCAATACAACAACACAACAACATGCATTTTAAGGCCATTTTCCCTGCGAGAGCGGGGGTTAGCCTTGCGGTCCCCATGACAATCTTCTCCATCTTGCCCTATTTTCTGCATCTCTCCTTGTTAACCCCCTTGCCCGCATTTCTTCTTCCACCATCTTTAGCCAAGTCTTTCTCGGTCTTCCCCATCCTCTACTTCCTTCTACATTCATTTCCATCACTCTTCTCAACCAGTCACTTTCATCCTTCCTCAACACATGACCAAACCATCTCAACCTGTTCCTCTTCACAGCATCAATCACAGGCTCTATTCCCATCATCTTTCGCAATTCATCATTTGTCTTCCTCTCTCTCAACGACACTCCGCACATCCACCGAACCATTCGCATTTCCACCCTTTCCAACCTTCGTTGCTGCTCGACGTTCATTACCCATGTCTCGCTCCCATAAATCATAACACTTCTCACACATGCAGCATACACCTTTCCCTTCAGCTTCAATGACACTCCCCTCCTCATCAGAACGCCACTCAGTTCCCGAAACTTCTTCCATGCACATCTCACTCGAGCAACCATTGCAGAGTCTGATCCACCTCCATTCAGCATGTCTCCGAGGTAGCAAAATGTTTTCACACCTTTCAGCTTCACGCCGTCTCCAAGATCCAACTCAACATTTCCTCCATCTGCAGCTCCCTCTGTGCACACCTTACATTTGAATGTAGCTGCCACACTGGTTAATGACCCTCTCAGACCACTACATTTTTGATGAACCCACTCAGCGCACATTGTACATTGAATGGAGTTCACTCCGACACCTTTCCTGCACACAGCACAGGGCCACTTCCCAGTTCTTTCCACCTCACCACATGCTTTACCACCTTCGTTTTTCCGATATTCACCTTCAGACCTTTTGTCTCCATACATTCCTTCCACTTGTTCATCTTCTCCTTCAGTCCATCCATACTTTCCGCAATCAACACCAGATAATCTGCATACAACAACTCCCACGGTAAACCCTCCTTTACGTTCTGAGCCAGCACCTCCATCACAGCTACAAATAGTAGTGGACTTAGTACCGACCCCTGATGCACTCCCACCTTCACCTCAAACTCACCACTGTTCCCGTCCTTCGTCCTTACAGCTGTGCGCGCTCTTTTGTACATTGCCATCACTACTCTGATCAACCATTCCTCCACTTCTAACTTCCTCAATGCCCATGTCAATACTTTGCGTGGAACCCTATCGAATGCTTTCTCCAGATCAACAAACCCAAGAAACAACTTCTTCCTCTTCTCCATGTACTTCTCCTGAAACTGCCTCACAATAAAAAGCGAGTCTGTCGTTCCTCTTCCTGGCATAAATCCAAACTGCATTTCGTCGATCTTCACTTTCTTCCTTATCCTCCTCTCCAACACCCTTTCCAATACCTTCATTCCATGCTCCAATAACTTTATCGCTCGGTACGAGCCACACTCCAGAGGGTCACCTTTCCACTTGTATAGAGGGACGAGGGTACTCAGTTCCCAATCCACTGGAATGCGGCCTTCTTTCACCACCAGATTACAGATCTCTGTCATTCTCTTCACACCCCAATTTCCCGCTGCCTTCAACATATCTCCCACAACTCCCGTCGGCCCTCCCGCTTTTCTACTCTTCATTGCTTTTATCGCTTCATCAACTTTCTTCTCAGTTATCTTCTCTGCCGGTTCTAAACCTGGGATACTCTCTATGTTGCCATCCCATTCATTCTCTGTATTCAACTGCATTTCCATATATCTTTTCCATCTTCCTTTAATTCCATCTGGGTCCACAACGATTTTCCCACTTCATCCTTCAATTCATCAATGATCTTTCTAATTCCCTGGAAAATCCTGCTTATTTAATTCATTTATTTTGTATAGCGCTTTTCCAGAAGCCCAAAGGCGCTTTGACAGAGTGGCAAACATAATGCATAACAATACATGAAAACAACAATTGCAAAAAGACAAGAATCAATAGGGAAATATTTAAAGCAAAAGGAGGGAGAAGGAGAAGAGATAGTCAGGGGTTAAATGCTGTGGGTTGAATGTTGAATGCAGTGTTGAACAGGTGGGTCTTTAGTGATGTTTTGAATGTGGTGAGTGAGGAGGAGTCTCTGATGGTGTGAGGTAGTGAATTCCAGAGGGTGGGAGCAGCGATGGAGAAGGCCCTGTCCCCCCAGGATCTGAATTTGGTCTGGATGGAGGGGGTCAGGAGGTTGGTACCAGCAGAGCGGAGGTTGCGGGTGGGAGTGTGTCTGGAGAGGAGGTCAGCCAGGTAGGATGGGGCCAGGTTATGGAGGGCTTTGTATGTCAAGAGGAGGATTTTGTACTGGATTCTCTGGGGGATGGGGAGCCAGTGAAGCTTGTAAAGGACGGGGGTGATGTGGTCACGGGTCCGGGAATGGGTGAGTAGACGGGCAGCGGAGTTCTGAATGTATTGGAGTTTATTGGTGATTTTTGAGGGTGAACCATAGAGGAGGCTATTGCAGTAGTCCAGACGGGAGGTGATGAAGGCGTGGATGAGGGTTTCTGCAGCCGTGGAGGAGAGGGATGAGCGGAGACGGGCAATGTTTTTCAGGTGAAAGAAGGCTGACTTTGTGATCTGTTTAGTGTATTTGTCGAAGGAAAGGGTTTGGTCAAAGATGACGCCAAGATTCCGGATGTGAGGGGAGGTGGATACTGGGATACCGTCGATGTTGAGGGCAAAGTTATGGGTGGATTTTGTGAGCGTTTTTGGGCCAATGATGATTATTTCAGATTTATCACAGTTAAGCTTAAGGAAGTTGATTTGAAGCCAGGATTTTATTTCAGTGATGCAGTTTGTCAGGATAGAGTGGGTGTCGGTGGAGACGGACTTGGTGGAGATGAAAAGCTGGATGTCATCGGCGAAGCAGTGGAATTGGAGACCATGACGGCGGATTAAGTGACCGAGGGGGGACAGGTAAAGGATGAAGAGGAGGGGGCCAAGAACTGAACCTTGGGGGACACCTTGGGGGAGGGGAGCAGTGGGGGATTTGCAGTTATTGATGGAGATGAACTGGCATCTGTCAGAGAGGTATGATTTAATCCAAGAGAGGGCAGTGCCGGTAACGTTAAAGGTGGATTCAAGTCGGGTGAGGAGGATAGTGTGATCGATGGTGTCAAAGGCAGCGCTGAGGTCGAGGAGGACGAGAATGTTGAGGTTGCCAGCGTCAGAGGAGAGGAGAAGGTCGTTGGTGATTTTGAGGAGAGCAGTTTCAGTACTGTGGTTGGAGCGGAATCCGGATTGGAATGTTTCATACAGGTTATTGGCAGAGAGATGATGTTTGAGGTGAGTGGCTACAGCGCGTTCCAAAACTTTTGACAGAAATGGTAGGTTGGAGATGGGTCTGAAGTTGTTTAGGGTGTCAGGGTTTAGACCAGGTTTTTTTTAGAATGGGGGTAACAGCAGCAATTTTGAGGGAAGGTGGGACGATGCCTGTAGACAGGGAGGAGTTTATTGTTGCAATGATAAGTGGAGAGAGAGCAGGGAGGGAGGCTTTGACAAAGCTGGAGGGGATGGGGTCAAGAGTGCAGGTGGCAGTTTTCATTCCTATGAGGAGTTCAGAGAGGTCAGTAGGGGAGATTGGGGAGAACCGAGACAGGGGATGGCAGGACAAGGGGGGGCAGGTGGTTGGAGGGGGAGCGGGTGCAGCGGTGGTCAAGCTGTTGTAGATGTTGTCAATTTTGCGTTGGAAGAAAGAGAGGAAGGAGATGCAGTTGTCTACTGTGAATGACTGGGTGGTGGTGTTCAGGGGGCGGAGGAGTTTGTTTATTGTCGAGAAGAGTGCTTTTGGGTTTCCGGAGCCAGAGTGGATAATTTGAGAGTAGTAGGCAGAGCGAGCGCGGGAGAGGGCATCTTTGTAGTGTTGTAGGTGGTCCTTGTAGGCTTGGGAGTGAACTGTGAGACCCGTTTATGTCTTTGCTGATGATTCCACTCTCTACTGCATCATTTCTCATCCCTCAGACAGGCAGACACAGCAGCCTCTTCCCTCTGTGCAGACCATGATCGAATCAGGAGCTGGTCTAACAATTGGAATGTCTTTCAACCCTGATGAATCCTACACACTCACCCTGTCTCT
Source organism: Myxine glutinosa (assembly GCF_964187855.1). Taxonomy (NCBI): domain Eukaryota; kingdom Metazoa; phylum Chordata; class Myxini; order Myxiniformes; family Myxinidae; genus Myxine; species Myxine glutinosa. The sequence continues at coordinate 46,199,674 of NC_136266.1, read as the reverse complement.
CGGAAAGGATTGTCTGGCAAATCCTCCCTTATTCTTCCTAAACAAACCACGAAGAGGTTTGTCACTCAAATCTTTGGGTTTGAACCATTACCATCAGCCATGATCTTTCTTGGGCAGGCCATTTTGCCAAGATGCTCTCCAAAACCAGACATCGACTGGGCATCCTTCGTCTTGCAAGGTCTTTCCTTGGCCAATCTGAACTTTTTCAACCTAGTTCAGGCCTTCATTTTAAGCTTGATTGAGCACTGCTCTACTCTTTGGCAGCATGCCCCTGCCTCAAACTTTGCCCTTCTTGATGTCATGGAAAGCAAAGCCCACAAAATCATTGGGATCTCCAAAGACGAAGCCGAGTGTCTAGATCTGCTGTATCTTTCGCATCATAGGAAGGTGGCCTCTGTATTATATTGCCTCGTTTTTGGTCTTCCTACAGCTGCCTTCTCTTGGCTCTGTTCCTAATTGTTCTATGCAAGGCACATGGTCTGCTAGTAACCCTCTTGTTGTTACAGTCCAAAAATCCAGGCTCACTGCTCACCTCCACTCATCTGTTCTGCTTTGCTCTCGTTGATGGTTTGTTCCTTTCTGTTTCATCCCCACCTTCCCGTTCCTCGTAATGCTATATTTCATTCAGCTTGTGTGCAGCTTTGTTCATCCCCATGTGTCCTTCTCCCATCCCCTTGATCACTCTCATCTCTATTCTGCTGTAAGTGTTTCCCCCTTTCCATTTTGTTCCCTTCCATTCTGCTCTAGTTCTTCCATGAGCCTCACGAAAAAATGATCATGTATACAAAAAAAATCCAAAAAAATCAAGGGCTTGTGCACCATAATACCATAAGGTGCAGTGGACGGTTCAGATTTAGTTCGACAGCAACTACCCAAGCATCAACCATCCTTAGAGGTCAATCAAAGATGAGGTCTGCACAAGACATGAGGACATTGCTGATAAGGCGCAGGAGCTCCAGAAACTTCACTTTGACCAGGAATTGGCCTCTGAACTAAACTGGGGGCTTAAACAGCTGTTGCAGAGTGAGGCCAGAGGGTGGGGGTGGGGAGAGAGAGTATGGAGTGGCATGCGAGGGTCTACGTGTGTCTTCTCAGTGTTGAAAAACATCCCAGATAGTTGACAAGAGGCCTTTTAAAAATATATACCTGCACATACAGTCATGTGAAAAAGTAAGTACACCCCATGTAAAGTTTTGACTTTTTCAACATATTTCAACATACAGCTATTTGATCTTCATTTCAACAATATTGATAGATAATGGTGACATAATATAACAAATATCATGAAACATTTACATTTTGTAGTCCATTGTATAATTTAAATAAACAGAAATGCAAATTTCACATGTGGAAAAAGTAAGTACACCCCTACATTTATCACTACTTCAAATACCTAAAATTAGAATCAGGTGCACCAGCTCAGGTGCAAATGATTAGAACATAGTTAGAGGGTCTTGGAGGAACCTGTCTTATTTAAACCTCAGACATTTAGTTTGGTTTGCTCTTTGTTGTTGAAGTGTGCGGCATCACCATGCAGAGATCAAAAGAGCTCTCGGAGGCCTTCAGAAAGAAGGTTATGGATGTCTACGAGTCTTGGAAGGGATTTAAAAAGATCTCCAAACAATTTGAAATCAATCATTCGACTGTCCGGAAGATCATCTACAAGTGGAGAAGATTCCAAACAACTGCCCACTTGTTCAGGCCAGGCCACCCCAGCAAGTTCAGCCCGAGAGCAGACCGCAAGATGCTGAAAGAAGTCTCGAAGAACCCCAGAATGTCAACACAGGACCTACAGGTAGCTCTTGCCACTGTTGATGTCAAAGTGCACGAGTCCACCATTAGAAAGAGGCTGCACAAATTTGATCTACATGGGAGGTGTGCCAAGAGGAAACCTTTGCTGTCCAGAAAGAACATCAGGGCAAGACTAAAGTTTGCCAATAAACACCTCGGCAAAGACCAGCACTTCTGGAACAATGTGCTCTGGACAGATGAGTCAAAGGTAGAGCTATTTAGCCACAGTACCAGAAGAGATGTTTGGGGAAAACCAAAGACAGCATTTGACCACAAGAACCTGATACCAACTGTAAAGCATGGTGGTGGAAATATTATGGTTTGGGGCAGCTTTGCTGCATCAGGGCCTGGGCAGCTCACCATCATATAATCCACTATGAATTCTTCATTGTACCAGAGGATGCTTGAGGATAATGTGAGGCCATCTGTCAGAAAGTTGAAGCTCAACCGAAGGTGGACCTTGCAACATGACAATGACCCAAAACATACCAGGGAATCCACGAAGGAATGGCTGAAAAGAAAGAAATGGAGGGTTCTGGAATGGCCAAGTCAAAGCCCGGATCGAAATCCCATCGAGATGTTGTGGGGGGATTTGAAACCAGCTGTGCATTCAAGAAACCCCTCAAACATCGCACAGCTGAAAGAATTCTGCATGGAGGAGTGGGCAAAAATTTCTCCCAGTCGGCCAGAGACTGGTAGACAGTTATAAGAAACGCCTACTTGAGGTTGTTTCTGCCAAAGGGGGCAATACCACCTATTAGAGCCAAGGGTGTACGTACTTACTTTTTCCACATGCGAAATTTGCATTTATGTTTATTTAAATTATACAATGGACTACAAAATGTAAATGTTTCATGATATTTGTTATATTATATCACCTTTATCTATCAATATTGTTGAAATGAAGATCAAATAGCTGTATGTTCAAATATGTTGAAAAAGTCAAAACTTTACATGGGGTGTACTTACTTTTTCACGTGACTGTAGGTATGCAGCTGCAGCCCTAGCTGTCAGATGCAATGTCTATTGTTTTTAACAGCGTATAATCAGCAAAATGGCACAGATGATTTTCCACGCAGGCAGTAAGGTTAGCAATGTACACAAAGAACAAGATTGGTCCCAGTGTGCTGCCCTGTGGCATGCTAGTCTCAAGACATTGAGAAACAGGAGAAAATAGTGACCCATTGTTTGAGCTCACCAAAAGAAAATGTTAACAATCAGATAAACATTCCAGAAGAGGACCCAGAATGCAACTGATTGACAGCTTGGAAAACAAGACCGAGTCTGAGCCGGTGTTGAAAGTATGAGATTTGTCCGAATGTCCCATTCATGCAAATCCGCACCTCAATAACCACCGTTTAGAGGCCATTTTTCCCCGCAAAGCAGGGGTTGGCCTTTTCGGGGACCGTGGTTGTTGTTGTTTTTTTGGTCCCCTTTTTGAAGCAATGTTTTACGGCCGGATGCCCTTCCTGCCGCCAACCCTGTTTGTCGCCTTTTTACGATAAACAGGGAATTACCAGTGTACTGGTACTCAATTTGCCGACCTCGGAAGGATGACAGGCTGAGTCAACCCCCCTGGCGTTAATTCAGCGATCGACCAGGATTCGAACCCAGGATCCTTGGATCCTAAGCTGGCACCCTAGCCGCTAGCCCAACATCAGGGACTAAAAAATCCGCACCTCAATAAGCGACAATAATAAGCAAAACACCAAGGACAGTGTCAGTTTCCCTTTCATATGTATCAACTATGCAAGTCCAATATATACATGATAAAGATAATCTATTATATTAAAAGGTAAAGGGACAAACACCCAATTTTCCGTACCTGGAGTGGAGTGAAAGCCACGCTCGAAGCCGTACCCGAAACCCGGTCCCTTACTGTGGATTTGCCTCCATAAACTTGGTTCTGCTTTTGGAGGGTACGCTGCCAAAAAAAAACCAAGAAAATGGGTTCAAGTACAAAGATTTTCAAATGACTCAAAGTGAGAATTTTATTTTAATCCTGAAGATGGCATTAATGTGACTACCTGAAGACTCTTGGAGATGCGCGACTTATTTGCTTCGGTATTGGGGGCTACGCGTACACGTCCTGAACCTGCACGGCCGAGTTGGCCCAGAGAGAAGCCAAGGTCCTCTTGATATGCATCTTCTTCAATCTGGTATATCACAGAAATTATTTGAAAGATTAGTTCAAGCATTCACAATATTAATCAATTTCTACTACATCCATGTTGAATGCACCAACCAAGCGTGCTGCACGTCTTCCTACAATAACTTTCATAAACGCACAAGGGACATTCGAAGTGAGAGTGCTTCAAGGGGAGGGGAGAAGGACACATGCAGGTCTGCGAGAACAACTAGGTCAGGAGAATTGCAATCCGAGTGAAGAGGGTGGATACAAGGAGGATGGATGAACTGAGGGAGGAGATTGGTGTGCTGATGAGCTTGACGGGGAGATTGAGGAAGATATAATGGCAAAGAGACTTGATAGGTTGGGGGAGCAAGGTAGGAGGAAAACAGGTAGACCATGGTTGAGATGGGAAGATTGTGTGGGGAGCGATATCAATAAGGTGGGGGTGTTGGAGTGGAGAGAGATGGCTGGGGACATGGGGAAGTGGAGGAGTATCGTGGTCGAGGCAAGGCAGAAGCTTGGTAACGGAGCTCACCCCTTATGAGAAAATAATGAGAAGAAGAAGATGCTAAAATTAAATTATGATACAAATGTTCTGGTATGTCTATAACGAATTGTTTATAGTCAAGGTGGTGTGACTCATTTGCTCCCATGGTGAAACTATGGTGTTCATTAAACCATTTGGAAGGTTAAGAGAATGAGTATCCCGTCGCTTACGATTATAACAACTCCGTCCAAGGGAAGTTACAAACTGGCATTCGAAGATGCATCAAAAAAACAAAAACAAAAAAACAATAATAACACCCGTACGCATCAAAAGTTTCACTACAGCAGGCTGTAATATTCAAAATAACTTCCAACCCTTAATTCTACTTACCTCTCCAAATGTCATTCGATTAGCTTGTTTGCGAACCTCGGTCAAACCAAGGCGCTCCTTCATCTTACGGTATCTATGGAAACAAAGAACGAATGCAAAAGACAAAGTCAAAACACTGCAGATGAATAAGATCAAGATGAATGAAAGGCAAGCTAAGTCAAGGATATGGAGCAAAAGAAGAACAGCTTCACCTTCGGCCACCCCTTTTCTTCCTGGGAGGATCAAGGGGCACCGGAAGGGGTTTCACTTGCTTGGCAGGTGGTGGTTCCTGCCACTTGTCAAATTTTTTCTCAACTTCCTCTTTGAGCTCAAAGCCTACCTGCAATGAAGAGCCACGGGCGCAATTTAAATGAATCAGCTTCATCACGACAAGACAAGGAGCTTCAATTGAAAACAAGAAAAACTTTCTAATGGTCATCAAAAAAGGAGTTGCACATCGACAAATATTTTACTTTTGTGAGCAAACCTATAATTGTAACTTTATTACTTGTTCTTTATGCATATGCAGCACAAGACTGTGGGTGGCATCACTGGCTGAGGGCGTGGCTGTGCCCTCTGCTGGTTGTGGCAGGGATTAGGAATTTGTTCATGGTGCCGGTGATAGCTCGCCTACTCTTCGGGAAGGACACCATGTTATCTTTAACATCTACCAACCAATTCTGGCAGACGGGACGACCGGTGCGACGTCCATCCGAGGGACAGCACACACATTGATGAGTCATACTGCCTGCCAAACACCAGCATGACAGTTTATAGCTGGGTTAGGATTCAAACCCAGGATAGACAGCTTGGAGGCGTGTGTGAGTACCTTTAGGCCATGGAGACAGTGACAAGCAAAAAATAAACAAAATAATTGTGCCACAAATACCTTTCCATCTGTACTCTCATGGAAACTATCCACACGTGCTGCGAGCGTACACTTGGCAGCGATCAATCTTGCAGCCTTTCTTCGCAGATCCTTAGGGGGAGTTGGAGGTGAGGCTATTGATCAACGACGGACACAAATCACAGTCAGGAAAGTAAGGATGCTATATTGTGATAGAGATCAGCACTCAAACCAAAATAAAGAAACATACTGGTGGGAGTGCCTGGACAATAGGTGAGTAGAAGATGAAGCCCGTGTGTGGAAGAATAGCTGTGGAAGAAAATCCAGCAAGTGTCCTCCGCTGAGCCCCCAGAAGGTGAACATTACAGGCCGGCATCTTGGAAAGCGGTGTCAAACCTCCGGCAACGCCTGGGGGTGATGAAAACACAATGTGTTATCTCAGGAAAATATCTCTACAGGAAGTTCTGTGATAATTCTGAACATGCATTGCTCTCCTTCAGCAGCGCACCCATGAGTTTGGCTGCAGTTGAAGCTCCCACGATGATAGAGAGATTTGGAGCTATAAGTGACATGCGTGACTCCACGAAGTCAAGGATGCGAAGACGAGCCTCACTTAGTTCCAGACCCATTGTACAGGCCTCATCCAAAGAGTCCAGCTCTTCAGGCGTGAGACGAGAACTGAGAAAATAAAACGTACAGCAATGAAACTACGTGCAATACCATGGTGAATCATGGGGGGGTTTTTTCCACTGCAATGAATCCTTACGATTGTCTGAGGACACGACATTTGCTGTACTGAATGAGCCCTTTCAACATCAGGACTCAAAAGGAACAATGAGGGATAAACCACAATTTCATTACATGGGCAAAATGACAAGAGAGACTGCAAAATAACTAAATGAATATGGTGGGGGTGATGAAGTAAGGATTATTTGTTTGGGGTGGGGGAGCTGAAGGGGGGAGGAAATAAAAATAAAAACGTGTTCAAGCATGGCAGCCAAAAGAGACCCACCCTTGCGTAGTGGAGGCAGTCACACTGACCACCATTATGGTGGCGTGAGTAAGTACCTGCTGCAGCACTTCACTGCTCTTACATCGGTCCAGTTGGTTCCCCAGTTCCTGAGGTGCAAGCAGAAGAACAGCAAGTTGCCATCTTTTTTAAAAATCCATATCAGTCTTTATTACAAACCATCAAAGTCCATTTCAAAATGGCGTCTTACAAAACCGGTATGTATTTCTCGAAGACAACCAATTATTGATCTCTTCCAAACAGGTCACATAATCAAAGAGAACAAGCGTTACGCCTAGGTCCCCCGTCGGTGAAGTGATGCGAGTTGACAAAGTGGAAGATGCAAGGCGGCCATCTTGGATTTTGACATGGCGATCCAATTTTCAACAGCGTTCTCCCTTATGCGTAGATACACCCACACACCAGATTAGAAGTTAGTAGTTCGTTTATTTTTCAAGATATTTCGCTCACAAGGTTCAGACATATATATGGTGGCGGCCATCTTGGATTTTGACGTGGGTAACACCTACACACCAAATTAGAGTTCGTTCCTTCGCTTACGCACACACGCAAGCACGCACGGGAAAACCATAGTCCCCCTTTCGCTCCGCGGTGCGACGGGGGACAAAAAGGACCATAATCCAGATGTAAATGACAATAGTCCCAGAGTGCATGAAATGTTGTTGGAAGGAAAAGTACATACAAGTACGCCACAAGAGCTCACCTTAACTGTACGGATATACTCCAGAGCCCCGGGCACAAGAGACTCCAATTCTGGAAAACGTTTGGAGTACTTATCCCTCACAAACTTGTGAATAATATCTGAGGTTTAGGAAACAACAAAATGGAGAATTGCATTGCAATACATGCCCCCTACCACCAAGTGTCAATTTAATATGTTAAAGGGTAAGCAGGAAATGTCTGGTAAACTGATCCATGTATCAATATCATGTATCCAATATGTGACATTTTCTAAGTCCAAAAAGGGCACAACTGCGTGAAAAATTGGTGAACTGCCCCAAAACTCAAACTGTTTTTGTAACTATAATAATACTGTGATTACATTTAATAATTTCATACGTTCTCGAAATAGTTTGTAATAAAGACTGATAAGGATTTTTCAAAAAGATGGCAACTTGATGTTCTTCTGCTTGCACCTCAGGAACTGGGGAACCAACTGGACCGATGTAAGAGCAGTGAAGTGCTGCAGCAGGTACTTACTCACGCCACCATAATGGTTGTCAGCGTGACTGCCTCCACCACACAAAGGTGGGTCTCTTTTGGCTGCCATGCATGAAACATCGTTTTATTTTTATATCCTCCACCCCTCTTCCCCCCTTCCAAACAAAATCCTTACTTCATACCACCACACCATATTAACAAGTTTCTTTTGGTCAGCTGTGTCTTTTGGGACTGCCGCTGGTAACATGTAACCCAGTGGTACCTGCTGCATGGTCGGGTTGGAGGTGACTAAACCGACACCCCTCCATGGCTTTGCTAGTGGGGGTGGGTGACTGACACCCCGCCAGGACCAAAGACATCACTTGGATAAGGGCGAATGAGCTCCTGGAGGGAGCCAATGGCCATCCAGTAAGGAGATGGCGTCTCCTAAAAAACACTAATCCGGTTTGGGCCGGTTCAAATCATACCAACGACTTTAAAAATGGTACGTGCTGCTTCCTTGCTTGAAAAGGATAGAGCACTGACAATCTCCATCAGTTGGCATTCATTGAGAGGAGGAAATTCCTCTTGATGAAATGCCCCGCTGAGTACGGTGAGAAAAGCGGCGCCATTGTTATGACGTCGTTGGTACACAGAGTATCCCGGGAAGTAATGGCACTTCCCCCAAGCTCATTGGCTGTGTTAGCCATTGGTCTCGTCCGTATGTCCATGTGTGTGCGTTGAGGGGCAGCTCCATTACGAGCTTAAGACCTTGCATATAAATAAATAAAATAAATAAATTCAGGATTTTGAGACATACCTATTGCATTGTACCTACGTTAAGCTATACATGCTACAGATGACTCCATTGGCATAGACTGTAAAATGCAATGGAAACAATATATACCATTTAAAACTGCTGATCAAGAATGAGATAAAGGTGATGAAAAGGCATACAACAGAAAATAAACCTGAGACACCATGAAAATTCAATGAGAGGTTTTAATTTTCCAGCTCCAACTCATTAACCGTAACCCACCCCAAGCTTCCCTATTTCCCGACTTTCTTACTGATTTCGTTGTCTATCTCAACAGTCATGTTGTTTGAATCAACAATAAGCTTGTATTCGGGATCTGCCTCCACGGGTCCAAGCACTGCAGAACAACACGAAAAACAACAGCTCACAAGTTCCAAAATGAAAAGCAGCAAAACATTGAAATAATACAACAAAGTTACAAATCGTAACCAAGAAAACAAACATATCTACGAGCTTACTAATCAAACTCACCTTCTGTTTTCTTTGGCATTGCCATGTACACTTCAATTGTCTTCATAGTATTTGCAAACTAGAAGTAAAAGAAAAAAATATTGAAGATTTTCCTCCACAAAGATACAATGCCAAAAGAAAGTCTACACCCCCTCTCAAAATTTTCACCTTTTGTTACCTTATAGCCTGGAATTAAAATGCATTAAACCAGACTTTTTTTTTATTTTTTATACCTTTATTTACACATTGTAACCCACAACTTCCAAGTAAAAAACAAATTCTACAAATTTCAAAAAATCTATTAAAAATACATTACTAGAATATCTTGGTTGGATAAATGTCCAACCCCCTGATAATAGCGATTGTAAATTAGCTCAGGTGTAACCGATCACTTTCAAAATCACACCAAGTGAATTGGCCTCCGCCTGTGTTAAATTGGAGTGATTCATATTATTTCAGAATAAAATCAGCTGTTCCTGTAGGTTTCCTCTGCTGGGTAGTGCATGTCACAGCAAAGACTCCACCATGAGCACCAAGAGCTTTCAAAAATTCTCTAGGATAAAGTTGTGGAAAAGAACAGATGAAGGTATATTGATGAAAGGGTGAAATATATATCATAAGGGTGAAAGGTGCGAGGAGAGCTGGGCGGGTGAAGTACCAACCGAGAATGAAGGTGTGGAGGTTGAAAGACGTGACAGTGAGGGAGGCATTAAAAGAGAGGATGAGTAGGGTAGAGGATGATGTGGTTGAGCTTGAAAGTGGTTGGATGTCAATGAAAGATAGTCTGTTGGGAGCTGTTGGTGAGGTATGTGGATGGACAAAAGGACCACCGAGGCACTCGGAAACATGGTGGTGGGATGATTAAGTTGGAAAGAGGATTGACGGGAAGAGGAGGAAGTTCAAGGAGTGGCAGAAGGCGAAGGGTACGGGGGCAGAAAAGACAGAACATGAGAGTTATAAGGCAGCCAAGAAGGCTGCAAAGAAAGAGGTAGTAAAGGCACAGGAGGCATGCAGGAAAATGTTCGGAGAACGCTTGGATTCAGAAGAGGGTCAGAGAGCGGTATTCAGGATTGCAAAGCAGATAGCGAAAGAGAGGTGTGATGTGATGGAGGTGAGTTGCTTGAAGGATGAAGTGGGACAAATCGTTGTGGACCCAGATGGAATTAAAGGAAGATGGAAGATATATATGGAAATGCTGTTGAATACAGAGAATGAATGGGATGGCAACATAGAGAGTAACCCAGTTTTAGGACCGGCAGAGAAGATAACTGAGAAGGAAGTTGAGGAAGCGATAAAAGCAATGAAGAGTAGAAAAGCGGGAGGGCCGACGGGAGTTGTGGGAGATATGTTGAAGGCAGCAGGAAGTTGGGGTGTGAAGAGAATGGCAGAGATCTGTAATCTGGTGGTGAAAGAAAGCCGCATTCCAGTGGATTGGGAACTGAGTATCCTCGTCCCTCTATACAAGGGAAAAGGTGACCCTCTGGACTGTGGCTCGTACCGAGCGATAAAGTTATTGGAGCATGGAATTAAGGTATTGAAAAGGAGCATAAGGAAGAAAGTGAAGATCGACAAAATGCAGTTTGGATTTATGCCAGGAAGATGAACGACAGACGTGCTTTTTATTGTAAGGCAGTTGCTGGAGAAGTACATGGAGAAGAGGAAGAAGTTGTTTCTTGGGTTTGTTGATCAGGAGAAAGCATTCGATAGGTTTCCACACAAAGTATTGACATGGGCATTGAGGAAGTTCGGAGTGGAGGAATGGTTGATCAGAGTAGTGATGGCAATGTACGAAAGAGCACGCACAGTGGTGAGTTTGAAGTGAAGGTGGGAGTGCATCAGAGGTCGGTACTAAGTCCAATACCATTTGTAGCTGTGATGGAGGTGCTGGCTTGGAATGTAAAGGAGGGTTTACCGTGGGAGTTGTTGTATGCAGATGATCTAGTGTTGATTGCGGAAAGTATGGATGGACTGAAGGAGAAGATGAACAAGTGGAAGGAATGTATGGAGACAAAAGGTCTGAAGGTGAATATCAGAAAAACGAAGGTGGTAAAGCATGTGGTGAAGTGGAAAGAACTGGGAAGTGGCCGTGTGCTGTGTGCAGGCAGGGTGTCGGAGTGAACTCCATTCAATGTACAATGTGCGCCGAGTGGTTTCATCAAAAGTGTAGTGGTCTGAGAGGGGTCATTAACCAGTGTGGCAGCTACATTCAAGTGTAAGGTGTGCACAGAGGGAGTTGCAGATGGAGGAAATGTCGAGTTGGATCTTGGAAATGGCATGAAACTGGAAGGTGTGAAAACATTTTGCTACCTCGGAGACATGCTGAATGGAGAAGGTGGATCAGACTCGGCAACGGTTGCTAGAGTGAGATGTGCATGGAAGAAGTTTTGGGAACTGAGTGGCGTGCTGACGAGGAGGGGAGTGTCGTTGAAGCTGAAGGGAAAGGTGGATGCTGCATGTGTGAGAAGTGTTATGATTTATGAGAGCAAGACATGGGTAATGAACGTCGAGCAGCAACGAAGGTTGGAAAGGGTGGAAATGCGAATGGTTCGGTGGATGTGCGGAGTGTCGTTGAGAGAGAGGAAGACAAATGATGAATTGCAAAAGATGATGGGAATAGAGCCTGTGATTGATGCTGTGAAGAGGAACAGGTTGAGATGGTTTGGTCATGTGTTGAGGAAGGATGAAAGTGACTGGTTGAGAAGAGTGATGGAAATGAATGTAGAAGGAAGTAGAGGATGGGGAAGACCGAGAAAGACTTGGCTGTGAAACCACACCAATTGTTACCAACAAACAAGTATTGTATTAAGATCACACAAGAATAACAGAACAACAACAATAGTAATCAATTGCACAACCAATATATATTTCCTATGATGGTACCATCAGGTTCGTACAATATAACTCACTGTGCTCCAAGTGAGCGAAAAAAAGAACATTCCCAATGTCTCTATTCCGGCATCAAGCCAAAGTCGATCCGCTCCAGTAATCGTCAGAACGATGTCTAATCGAGACCAGAATCCCGTTCGGATGACAGTCACAGTCACGCGGCCAAAGCTGCACAAAGGTGCCCTCAAGGCGACTGGGAAATCACACCCTCGGGTATTGACGTTCCACGGCTCCCACTCGGCGAACCGCAGATTTCCCACTCAAAAGCCACGTTGCACACACACACACACCAGATTAACGTCTGAATGCAGTGAAAATGGTTGAAGCTAAGTGAAAAACCTTGAGCGAAGCGCAAATCCTGCGCGAGGTAAAAATGGCCGACGGCCGGTTCTCGTGGCGTAACGGCACTCTGATCATTCTCTCCGGAATCAACCGCAAAACCCGTCACGCAGGTTTATCTGTCACAGCGATAACAACTCTGTCGCAGGAATCCCTTTCCCAGGAAACCCCAAAGTTCACTCGTGACTCTCGTTCGCCAAGGTTCGCTCCAGACCTCGAAGCAGCTAGGCTTCTTGTCTGACTCGTTCGCTCCGCCTTCTCTTCCTCCTCTTCCTCTTCGTCGTCATCCGGTTCCGGTTTCATTTAAAACATTAACTTTTTTACCTTTTGAAAATAGTAATCTCTATTTCCCTTAAACGACAACAATAATACTACATGGAATCAAAAATGTTTCCAGTGGATGAAAACCACAACAACGGAAGTGACAAATCCGTAACACAGGGAAGACCGAGAAAGACTTGGCTAAATGTGGTGGAAGAAAAAAATGCGGGCAAGGGGGTTAACAAGGGGAGATGCAGAAAATAGGGCAAAATGGAGAAGATTGTCATGGGGCCCGCAAGGCTAACCCCCGCTCTCGCAGGGAAAATGGCCTTAAAATGCCTGTTGTGTTGTTGTTGTTGTTGTAGTAGACAACGGACTAATCTATATAGTTGGTGGGATTCAAATATAGGGTCTGGGAATCATTAAGCAAAATCAAAAGGCAAAACAGCAAGCAGGATAACTCATTTCCCCCAACCCCTCCTCTCCTTGCCTGCCTTACCCCATCTGGCTATTCTCCAAACTGTACATCTGCACTCAATTCTACACCCCCCCCCCCTTCAAGTTTTCTTACAACTGTACCATTTCCACCCTATTCTTCTTCCCTCTGAACCAATACCTGCCGACTGTCCCGAAGCTTCGCAAGAGATCGGACAGAGTCCAAATTATTTGAATCAATTTCCATGCCACGACCGCCAGCTTGATCCTCCAAAATGCCTCTCCGAATCCCCGAAGTCACAATGTCCTCCTTTTCCCACTCTTCCTCCACATCAGACAGCCCTTCATCTGCCCCTTCTTCTGCAGCTTCCTCCAAGTCAGCCAGGAGCTCATCAGCTAGAGACATGACTGCAAAAACAAATGAACAAATATGAGTGCAAAGATTTGAAAGGTACTAAATAACTGAATGAACTACTTTACAATGAAAATAACATTTTTGTGACAAACTAAAAGTGCTCCCAGTACAGTCTCGAGTCCAGGCACAATGTTTAATCAGTATGTGACTTTCAAAATGACGTAATCCACCCCAGAAAGCTTCGCACCCATGTGCAGAAACCCCCAGCAACAATGGTCATAAGGGCAGGGGAACACATGTCGTGCATGCCAGATAAGGATTGTTCGCTAAAATGGCTCACAAAGCTTCCAAAATAAACCGAAAATATTGGGAAAAGTACCTGAGAGAAAGAGGTGTGCCTCTGCACATTAAAATATTTGGAGAACTTTTTGATCAACTCGCCCAAAAAGTTGATATCTTGCAGCGTAGTACAAAAACTCCCGACGATGTGGGCCCACGAAAAGCCTATGGACGGACTCGTTCTACCAGACTTACCTGATCGTCACTGCCAGTAAGTGGACTTTAAACCTTGTGGGATTCATTACCTCATGCAAACATGGCAGGCTTGGTTATTTATTTAATGGATGTCTGCAATCGGTCATTCCCAACATTCAGGTGGACTTCCCAGAGGGAGACACTGTATCCGATTTAGTTATTCCCCAAAACTGAGAGGAAGATCATATCTGAGGCTTGCCAATAGACAGGGTAAGTTTAAAATGATGATATTTATGATAAATCATGTTTTTTGAATGGGGAGGTGTATGGTTGGGTGCAGGAGCTGAATGGGCTGCAGGTTCCATTCGAAATATATATTTTTTGTTTGGTTCCGGTGTCGGAGGTGTAGAAGTAGGACTTCTACACCGGTCCCACAAGATAAATTATACAAGATTTCTTGCATCTATTGGTAAAAGGAAAAGTGTACGCCCATCCATGTGCATGTTATATCTACTGCTACCACACACTTGTAACTATGAGGAAATGGTATGAACTTGACATCTCTCATCTACGGATATTTATCGGATTTTCTATACGAGTCAGTACACCAACTCCGAACAGGAGCGGCAGTAAGGGCCATGTTGTTATCCTCTCTGGGGGTATATAGATTACAATACATCTCGGGTCGGGCCTCAAGAACATCGGGGGTGTGTTCAGTTACCAAGTTTCTTGTAGAGCACTCGCCAAGTGGTTTAAGCATTTGAGCAAGCACTCCATTCAAAACTGTTGATAACGAACGGCAGGCTTGGCAAGCGCTAGATAGCAGCTTGGTAACTGAACACACCCTGGGTTTCCTCCCTTTCAGTTTCGTGTTAAACAGCAGTGGTGACTGTTACAAAAAGTAATCAAAAGTGTTTGTTTAAAAAAAACATTTTAGGGTGCCCCATGAAACACCACGACAAGCTTTTTATAAACGTTAATACGACATTTGTCCAAGGCCAAAAAAAAAAAAGAAAAAAAAAAAGTCACTTGGGGAGTATATTCATATATTCAGTGGTATAGTGGTATATTATTTTTTTTTTTTTTTATTGTGTTCATTTTGTTTTGTAATAACATTATATTATTATTATTATATTATTATTATTATATTATATTATTATTTTTAATTGTGTTAATTTTGTTTTGTAATAACATTAATATTATGCTATTATCATTACCTACACCCACCCGAGATTGACGGAGGTTATGTTTTCACCCGTCTGTTTTTGTGTGTTTGCTGTTTGCAGGATATCTCAAAAAGTTGGGGATGGATTTGGATGAACAGATTGGGTGTGTGACAAGGACAAATAGATTCGATTTTGGTGAAGAAATTCTAGTGATTCTTCACCATTGAGAGAGAGAGAACTAAAAACGATATACAGTATATAGCACGATATCCCAAAAGTTATTGATGGATTCAGACGAAACTTGGTGGACATGTTGGGTCTGTAAAAAGACAAATAAATTAATTTCATTTTGGTAAAGGATTGCACAACCAATATATATTTCCAAATAAGATAATATTTTAATTTATAAAGTGATTGTTCACAATTGAGAGATGGGGCCAAAATCGATATAGAGCATATCTCAAAAAGTTGTTGACGAGTTATGACAAAACTTGGTGGATAAGTTTGGTAGGTGACAAGAACAAGGCTATTAAATTTTGGTTCAGGTCCGAATCCAGATCCAACCTCTCCGTGGGATACAAAATATAAACTAATTAGCCTGGCGGAGGTATGCGCTCTACCGACTTCCATTCCGGTTTGTGTTTTTACCCTCGCCAGAAGAGAGGGTATTGCATCTGAGTCCGTTTGTCTGTTTGTCCGCACAAAATAAGTATGACTTTCTCTGCAACCATTAGTCCAAATGACAGGAAATTTCCACCATACGTGCACCTCCTCCTGAATATATTTTTTAATGATAATTATCATTAATGATAATGATAATGATAATGATAATGATAATGATAATTATGTCATAATTATAATTATGACATCATAGGTTACGTGGTACAGCAGCATCTTGGAAAAACTGAAAAAATTTGCACCTCTGCATCTCAGAAAGTGCTTCATAGAAAAAATTGAGACATGGCTCATTTTAAAGAACTATCCATGGGGAATAACATATGTTAATGATGATTATGACGTAATAATTCGACAAGTACAAAACTTCATCTGATCAAGATGAAATTTCTTGAGCGTCATCTAAGGATAAATTGGTCGGGGAAAAATAATAATAATAATGATGTCATCGGTCACGTGGTTTGGCCGCCATTTTTGTTTTAACACAAAAGCCTTAAAAACCACTAAAAAACATTTTTCTCTGAAACGGCTAAACAGATTGAGGAAAAAACATAACATGCTTGATCACATACCCATGATGAACAAAAGGTTCATAGACTGATGTCATAGTTCACATGGTTTGGCAACTACGATTTTTTGAAGAATAAGTTTTAAAAGCCTCTCCTCACGAACGCCTGAAAAGATCGAACAGAAAGTTCACAAATATGCCTTGCGTCACATGCCTTGCGTATACCATGCTGTCTTTGAATAATTCATACGTCACATGGTTTGGTGGCCATATTAGATTGAACAAAAATCTTTTTAAAATTATATCTCTTGAACCACTTCATTTAGCAATGCGAAATTTCAAAGTAATGTAGTAGTCGTGAAGCGGGACATATATAAAAAATAACCACCTTTAGAGGCCATTTTTCCCCGCAAAGTGGGGGTTGGCCTTTTTCGGGAACCGTGGTTGTTGTTTTTTGGTCCCCTTTTTGAAGCAATGTTTTATGGCCGGATGCCCTTCCTGACGCCAACCCTTTTTGCCGCCTTTAACGACAAACAGGGAATTACCAGTGAATTGGTACTCAATTAGCCGACCTCGGAAGGATGACAGGCTGAGTCAACCCCCCTGGCGTTAATTCAGCGATCAACCGGGATTCAAACCCAGGATCCTAGGATCCTAAGCCGGCACCCTAGCCGCTAGCCCAACACCAGGGATGACGTGAAGCGGAGGACGTGTTTAAAACTTCAATACGATTGGTCTTGCGGTCTGGCAGCCAGAAGTTATTGTTTGAAGAAGAAACTCTACTCTATTATCTTCTCCAACCATGTGAGTTTTCAATATATCTATTAATTATGTACTGTTTGAAGTCAGTGGCATTCTGTCTATTAATTACGTACACCCATTAATTATGTACTTATCAGAATGTACCTTTCGACACTTTGGGCTGCTCAGCAGCATTGGACCTTTGAAGAACCTTTAAGACCCGTCAAGACCCTTAAGACCACCAAGAACCCAAATATACCCTGAAGATCCTTAAATACCATGAAGAACCAGAGGACCCCAAGCATCCAAAAAGACCCAAAAGACCCCGAAGACTGCGAAGACGCAAAAGACCCCGAGGATTCAAAATACCCAAATGAGCAATAGGACCCCGATGACATAAAATGCCTCGATGACACAAAACACCCAAATAACCCAAAAGACTCCGAGGGCCCAAAAGAGCCATAGGGCCATCGGGCCCTGATGACCCAAAAGACTCCGAGGATGCAAAAGACCCCGGGGACTCAAAAAAACCTGAGGACAGCCTCATAACAAAAAAAAAAAAAAAAAAAAAAAAAAAAAAACATTTTAATAAAATAATTCAGTTTTATAAAGAGGATGTAATGTGTCAAGTGTGCCTGAGGAGGAAATGGGAGAGTAGATGAGAGGATGGGAGAGTAGGAGAGAGGAGGGGATGGTAGGGTCAAAGAGAAGAGAGGAGGGGATGGGAGGGTAGAAGAGGGATGGGAGAGTAGAAGAGGGGATGGGAGCGTAGAAGCGGGGATGGGAGCGTAGAAGAGGGGATGGGAGAGGAGAGGGGATGGGAGAGTAGAAGAGGGGATGGGAGAGTAGAAGAGGGGATGGGAGAGTAGAAGAGGGGATGGGAGAGTAGAAGAGGGGATGGGAGAGTAGAAGAGGGGATGGGAGAGTAGAAGAGGGGATGGGAGAGTAGAAGAGGGGATGGGAGAGTAGAAGAGGGGATGGGAGAGTAGAAGAGGGGATGGGAGAGTAGAAGAGGGGATGGGAGAGTATAAGAGGGGATGGGAGAGTAGAAGAGGGGATGGGAGAGTAGAAGAGGGAGAGTAGAAGAGGGGATGGGAGAGTAGAAGAGGGGATGGGAGAGTAGAAGAGGGGATGGGAGAGTAGAAGAGGGGATGGGAGAGTAGAAGAGGGGATGGGAGAGTAGAAGAGGGGATGGGAGAGTAGAAGAGGGGATGGGAGAGTAGAAGAGGGGATGGGAGAGTAGAAGAGGGGATGGGAGAGTACAGAAGGGGATGGGAGAGTACAGGAGGGGATGGGAGAGTACAGGAGGGGAGAGGAGGGGATGGGAGAGTATGAGGGGAGAGGAGGGGATGGGAGAGTATGAGGGGAGAGGAGGGGATGGGAGAGTATAAGAGGAGATGGGAGAGTAGAGGAGGGGATGGGAGAGTAGACGAGAGTAGCAGAGGGGATGGGAAAGTAGACGAGAGTAGCAGAGGGGATGGGAAAGTAGACGAGAGTAGCAGAGGGGATGGGAGAGTAGAAGAGAGTAGAGGAGGGGATGGGAGAGTAGAAGAGGGGATGGGAGAGTAGAGGAGGGGATGGGAGAGTAAAAGAGGGGATGGGAGAGTAGAAGAGGGGATGGGAGAATAGAGGAGGGGATGGGAGAGTCCAGAAGGGGATGGGAGAGTACAGGAGAGTATGAGGGGAGAGGAGGGGATGGGAGAGTATGAGGGGAGAGGAGGGGATGGGAGAGTATGAGGGGAGAGGAGGAGATGGGAGAGTATAAGAGGAGATGGGAGAGTAGAGGAGGGGATGGGAAAGTAGACGAGAGTAGCAGAGGGGATGGGAGAGTCGAAGAGGGGACGGGAGAGTCGAAGAGGGGACGGGAGAGTAGAAGAGGGGACGGGAGAGTAGAAGAGGGGACGGGAGAGTAGAAGAGGGGACGGGAGAGTAGAAGAGGGGACGGGAGAGTAGAAGAGGGGACGGGAGAGTAGAGGAGGGGACGGGAGAGTAGAGGAGGGGACGGGAGAGTAGAGGAGGGGACGGGAGAGTAGAGGAGGGGACGGGAGAGTAGAGGAGGGGACGGGAGAGTAGAGGAGGGGACGGGAGAGTAGAGGAGGGGACGGGAGAGTAGAGGAGGGGACGGGAGAGTACAGGAGGGGACGGGAGAGTACAGGAGGGGACGGGAGAGTACAGGAGGGGACGGGAGAGTACAGGAGGGGACGGGAGAGTACAGGAGGGGACGGGAGAGTACAGGAGGGGACGGGAGAGTACAGGAGGGGACGGGAGAGTACAGGAGGGGACGGGAGAGTACAGGAGGGGACGGGAGAGTACAGGAGGGGACGGGAGAGTACAGGAGGGGACGGGAGAGTACAGGAGGGGACGGGAGAGTACAGGAGGGGACGGGAGAGTACAGGAGGGGACGGGAGAGTACAGGAGGGGACGGGAGAGTACAGGAGGGGACGGGAGAGTACAGGAGGGGACGGGAGAGTACAGGAGGGGACGGGAGAGTACAGGAGGGGACGGGAGAGTACAGGAGGGGACGGGAGAGTACAGGAGGGGACGGGAGAGTACAGGAGGGGACGGGAGAGTACAGGAGGGGACGGGAGAGTACAGGAGGGGACGGGAGAGTACAGGAGGGGACGGGAGAGTACAGGAGGGGACGGGAGAGTACAGGAGGGGACGGGAGAGTAGAAGAGGGGACGGGAGAGTAGAAGAGGGGATGGGAGAGTAGAAGAGGGGATGGGAGAGTACAGGAGGGGATGGGAGAGTCCAGGAGGGGATGGGAGAGTCCAGGAGGGGATGGGAGAGTACAGGAGGGGATGGGAGAGTACAGGAGGGGATGGGAGAGTACAGGAGGGGATGGGAGAGTACAGGAGGGGATGGGAGAGTACAGGAGGGGATGGGAGAGTACAGGAGGGGATGGGAGAGTACAGGAGGGGATGGGAGAGTACAGGAGGGGATGGGAGAGTAGAAGAGGGGATGGGAGAGTAGAAGAGGGGATGGGAGAGTAGAAGAGGGGATGGGAGAGTAGAAGAGGGGATGGGAGAGTAGAAGAGGGGATGGGAGAGTAGAAGAGGGGATGGGAGAGTACAGAAGGGGATGGGAGAGTACAGGAGGGGATGGGAGAGTACAGGAGGGGAGAGGAGGGGATGGGAGAGTATGAGGGGAGAGGAGGGGATGGGAGAGTATGAGGGGAGAGGATGGGATGGGAGAGTATAAGAGGAGATGGGAGAGTAGAGGAGGGGATGGGAGAGTAGACGAGAGTAGCAGAGGGGATGGGAAAGTAGACGAGAGTAGCAGAGGGGATGGGAAAGTAGACGAGAGTAGCAGAGGGGATGGGAGAGTAGAAGAGAGTAGAGGAGGGGATGGGAGAGTAGAAGAGGGGATGGGAGAGTAGAGGAGGGGATGGGAGAGTAAAAGAGGGGATGGGAGAGTAGAAGAGGGGATGGGAGAATAGAGGAGGGGATGGGAGAGTCCAGAAGGGGATGGGAGAGTACAGGAGAGTATGAGGGGAGAGGAGGGGATGGGAGAGTATGAGGGGAGAGGAGGGGATGGGAGAGTATGAGGGGAGAGGAGGAGATGGGAGAGTATAAGAGGAGATGGGAGAGTAGAGGAGGGGATGGGAAAGTAGACGAGAGTAGCAGAGGGGATGGGAGAGTCGAAGAGGGGACGGGAGAGTCGAAGAGGGGACGGGAGAGTCAAAGAGGGGACGGGAGAGTCAAAGAGGGGACGGGAGAGTAGAAGAGGGGACGGGAGAGTAGAAGAGGGGACGGGAGAGTAGAAGAGGGGACGGGAGAGTAGAAGAGGGGACGGGAGAGTAGAAGAGGGGACGGGAGAGTAGAAGAGGGGACGGGAGAGTAGAAGAGGGGACGGGAGAGTAGAAGAGGGGACGGGAGAGTAGAAGAGGGGACGGGAGAGTAGAAGAGGGGACGGGAGAGTAGAAGAGGGGACGGGAGAGTAGAAGAGGGGACGGGAGAGTAGAGGAGGGGACGGGAGAGTACAGGAGGGGACGGGAGAGTACAGGAGGGGACGGGAGAGTACAGGAGGGGACGGGAGAGTACAGGAGGGGACGGGAGAGTACAGGAGGGGACGGGAGAGTACAGGAGGGGACGGGAGAGTACAGGAGGGGACGGGAGAGTACAGGAGGGGACGGGAGAGTACAGGAGGGGACGGGAGAGTACAGGAGGGGACGGGAGAGTACAGGAGGGGACGGGAGAGTACAGGAGGGGACGGGAGAGTACAGGAGGGGACGGGAGAGTACAGGAGGGGACGGGAGAGTACAGGAGGGGACGGGAGTGTACAGGAGGGGACGGGAGAGTACAGGAGGGGACGGGAGAGTACAGGAGGGGACGGGAGAGTACAGGAGGGGACGGGAGAGTACAGGAGGGGACGGGAGAGTACAGGAGGGGACGGGAGAGTACAGGAGGGGACGGGAGAGTACAGGAGGGGACGGGAGTGTACAGGAGGGGACGGGAGAGTACAGGAGGGGACGGGAGAGTACAGGAGGGGACGGGAGAGTACAGGAGGGGACGGGAGAGTACAGGAGGGGACGGGAGAGTACAGGAGGGGACGGGAGAGTACAGGAGGGGACGGGAGAGTACAGGAGGGGACGGGAGAGTACAGGAGGGGACGGGAGAGTACAGGAGGGGACGGGAGAGTACAGGAGGGGACGGGAGAGTACAGGAGGGGACGGGAGAGTACAGGAGGGGACGGGAGAGTACAGGAGGGGACGGGAGAGTACAGGAGGGGACGGGAGAGTACAGGAGGGGACGGGAGAGTACAGGAGGGGACGGGAGAGTACAGGAGGGGACGGGAGAGTACAGGAGGGGACGGGAGAGTACAGGAGGGGATGGGAGAGTACAGGAGGGGATGGGAGAGTAGAAGAGGGGATGGGAGAGTACAGGAGGGGATGGGAGAGTACAGGAGGGGATGGGAGAGTACAGGAGGGGATGGGAGAGTACAGGAGGGGATGGGAGAGTACAGGAGGGGATGTGAGAGTACAGGAGGGGATGGGAGAGTACAGGAGGGGATGGGAGAGTACAGGAGGGGATGGGAGAGTACAGGAGGGGATGGGAGAGTACAGGAGGGGATGGGAGAGTAGAAGAGGGGATGGGAGAGTAGAAGAGGGGATGGGAGAGTAGAAGAGGGGATGGGAGAGTAGAAGAGGGGATGGGAGAGTAGAAGAGGGGATGGGAGAGTAGAAGAGGGGATGGGAGAGTAGAAGAGGGGATGGGAGAGTAGAAGAGGGGATGGGAGAGTACAGAAGGGGATGGGAGAGTACAGGAGGGGATGGGAGAGTACAGGAGGGGATGGGAGAGTACAGGAGGGGAGAGGAGGGGATGGGAGAGTATGAGGGGAGAGGAGGGGATGGGAGAGTATGAGGGGAGAGGATGGGATGGGAGAGTATAAGAGGAGATGGGAGAGTAGAGGAGGGGATGGGAGAGTAGACGAGAGTAGCAGAGGGGATGGGAAAGTAGACGAGAGTAGCAGAGGGGATGGGAAAGTAGACGAGAGTAGCAGAGGGGATGGGAGAGTAGAAGAGAGTAGAGGAGGGGATGGGAGAGTAGAAGAGGGGATGGGAGAGTAGAGGAGGGGATGGGAGAGTAAAAGAGGGGATGGGAGAGTAGAAGAGGGGATGGGAGAATAGAGGAGGGGATGGGAGAGTCCAGAAGGGGATGGGAGAGTACAGGAGAGTATGAGGGGAGAGGAGGGGATGGGAGAGTATGAGGGGAGAGGAGGGGATGGGAGAGTATGAGGGGAGAGGAGGAGATGGGAGAGTATAAGAGGAGATGGGAGAGTAGAGGAGGGGATGGGAAAGTAGACGAGAGTAGCAGAGGGGATGGGAGAGTCGAAGAGGGGACGGGAGAGTCGAAGAGGGGACGGGAGAGTAGAAGAGGGGACGGGAGAGTAGAAGAGGGGACGGGAGAGTAGAAGAGGGGACGGGAGAGTAGAAGAGGGGACGGGAGAGTAGAAGAGGGGACGGGAGAGTAGAAGAGGGGACGGGAGAGTAGAAGAGGGGACGGGAGAGTAGAAGAGGGGACGGGAGAGTAGAAGAGGGGACGGGAGAGTAGAAGAGGGGACGGGAGAGTAGAAGAGGGGACGGGAGAGTAGAAGAGGGGACGGGAGAGTAGAAGAGGGGACGGGAGAGTAGAAGAGGGGACGGGAGAGTACAGGAGGGGACGGGAGAGTACAGGAGGGGACGGGAGAGTACAGGAGGGGACGGGAGAGTACAGGAGGGGACGGGAGAGTACAGGAGGGGACGGGAGAGTACAGGAGGGGACGGGAGAGTACAGGAGGGGACGGGAGAGTACAGGAGGGGACGGGAGAGTACAGGAGGGGACGGGAGAGTACAGGAGGGGACGGGAGAGTACAGGAGGGGACGGGAGAGTACAGGAGGGGACGGGAGAGTACAGGAGGGGACGGGAGAGTACAGGAGGGGACGGGAGAGTACAGGAGGGGACGGGAGAGTACAGGAGGGGACGGGAGAGTACAGGAGGGGACGGGAGTGTACAGGAGGGGACGGGAGAGTACAGGAGGGGACGGGAGAGTACAGGAGGGGACGGGAGAGTACAGGAGGGGACGGGAGAGTACAGGAGGGGACGGGAGAGTACAGGAGGGGACGGGAGAGTACAGGAGGGGACGGGAGAGTACAGGAGGGGACGGGAGAGTACAGGAGGGGACGGGAGAGTACAGGAGGGGACGGGAGGGTACAGGAGGGGACGGGAGGGTACAGGAGGGGACGGGAGAGTACAGGAGGGGACGGGAGAGTACAGGAGGGGACGGGAGAGTACAGGAGGGGACGGGAGAGTACAGGAGGGGACGGGAGAGTACAGGAGGGGACGGGAGAGTACAGGAGGGGACGGGAGAGTACAGGAGGGGACGGGAGAGTACAGGAGGGGACGGGAGAGTACAGGAGGGGACGGGAGAGTACAGGAGGGGACGGGAGAGTACAGGAGGGGACGGGAGAGTACAGGAGGGGACGGGAGAGTACAGGAGGGGACGGGAGAGTACAGGAGGGGACGGGAGAGTACAGGAGGGGATGGGAGAGTACAGGAGGGGATGGGAGAGTAGAAGAGGGGATGGGAGAGTACAGGAGGGGATGTGAGAGTACAGGAGGGGATGGGAGAGTACAGGAGGGGATGGGAGAGTACAGGAGGGGATGGGAGAGTACAGGAGGGGATGGGAGAGTACAGGAGGGGATGGGAGAGTACAGGAGGGGATGGGAGAGTACAGGAGGGGATGGGAGAGTACAGGAGGGGATGGGAGAGTACAGGAGGAGATGGGAGAGTACAGGAGATGGGAGAGTACAGGAGGGGATGGGAGAGTACAGGAGGAGATGGGAGAGTACAGGAGGGGATGGGAGAGTACAGGAGGGGATGGGAGAGTACAGGAGGGGATGGGAGAGTACAGGAGGGGATGTGAGAGTACAGGAGGGGATGGGAGAGTACAGGAGGGGATGGGAGAGTACAGGAGGGGATGGGAGAGTACAGGAGGGGATGGGAGAGTACAGGAGGGGATGGGAGAGTACAGGAGGGGATGGGAGAGTACAGGAGGGGATGGGAGAGTACAGGAGGGGATGGGAGAGTACAGGAGGAGATGGGAGAGTACAGGAGATGGGAGAGTACAGGAGATGGGAGAGTACAGGAGGAGATGGGAGAGTACAGGAGGAGATGGGAGAGTACAGGAGGGGATGGGAGAGTACAGGAGGGGATGGGAGAGTACAGGAGGGGATGGGAGAGTACAGGAGGGGATGGGAGAGTACAGGAGGGGATGGGAGAGTACAGGAGGGGATGGGAGAGTACAGGAGGGGATGGGAGAGTACAGGAGGGGATGGGAGAGTACAGGAGGGGATGGGAGAGTCCAGGAGGGGATGGGAGAGTCCAGGAGGGGATGGGAGAGTACAGGAGGGGATGGGAGAGTACAGGAGGGGATGGGAGAGTACAGGAGGGGATGGGAGAGTACAGGAGGGGATGGGAGAGTACAGGAGGGGATGGGAGAGTACAGGAGGGGATGGGAGAGTACAGGAGGGGATGGGAGAGTACAGGAGGGGATGGGAGAGTACAGGAGGGGATGGGAGAGTACAGGAGGGGATGGGAGAGTACAGGAGGGGATGGGAGAGTACAGGAGGAGATGGGAGAGTACAGGAGGAGATGGGAGAGTACAGGAGGGGATGGGAGAGTACAGGAGGGGATGGGAGAGTACAGGAGGGGATGGGAGAGTACAGGAGGGGATGGGAGAGTACAGGAGGGGATGGGAGAGTACAGGAGGGGATGGGAGAGTACAGGAGGGGATGGGAGAGTACAGGAGGGGATGGGAGAGTACAGGAGGGGATGGGAGAGTACAGGAGGGGATGGGAGAGTACAGGAGGGGATGGGAGAGTACAGGAGGGGATGGGAGAGTACAGGAGGGGATGGGAGAGTAGAAGAGAGTAGAGGGCATGGGAGAGGTAAGTCACTATAAAATGTGTACAGGGCAGGATGTATATTTATAATTATATACAAGAGAAAGGCCTTCCTGCTCTTCCCTCGTTGCGCCTCCACATACACTAACTAATGCAGGCATGGCGCACATACAAAACCTCCAGTAGATAAATAATGGTCCGATACCAACGTCAACAGTTGTGCGATAAAGATAAATATTATCAAATTGAAATAAAACTGTTTACCTGACGATCGCCGTGAACGAAACCTTCAAGTTCAAGGTTTGCCAAATTCTCTTCGGTTTTAGCCAATTCTACTCTCGTTCTATTAATCGCTGTGATACGTCGAACAAATCAAATTAATCCTGCTAGTATTATAATGCTCATGTTACTTTCTTCATGCCTTATATATATCCAGCAATATATATATATTTTAAAAACAGTTAGGGATTATTTATCCGGTTGTCGTCAAACCGATAAACCTCCTATAACAGGACCGCCGGCTACACTGCCAATAATTTTTTTTTTAATGAATATAAATCAAGCAGATACAATAACATTTGTCTTATTTCTATCAAAGTATAATTTTAGTAATTAATTTGAAACTATAATTTAAAACGATGTTACAGCACGATATCTCAAAAAGTTGTGGACGACATCGACATGACAAAACTTTGTGGATCAGATCACAGATGGGTAAATGACAAGAACACACACTATCCCAAAACGACAGCCAATTAGCACGAGGTGGCAAACTCATTGTGCCGACTCGTAAAATTGACTCGTGACATTTCTTCAATACGTTTATTATGAGCTTAAAACGCAAACTTCTATAATATTCGGTTGGAAATTTGATGATTGGGTAAATTTGATAAATATGCATCCTGTCTATTAATTACGTACGTCTATTAATTACGTGCAATTGAAATGTACCTTTCGACCCATTAGACTGCTGAGACCCCTTCGACATTTGAAGACCTCCAAGATCCTTAACACCAAACAGACCAAGAAGACCCTTAAATACCCCCCCATAGACCCATAAGAACCAGAGGACCCAAGAGACCCCAAGGACTCAAATGACACTGAGGACCCAAAAGACCCAGAGGACCCAAAAGATGCAAAGACTCAAGAGAGCCTGAAGACCCAAAACTCCCTGAAGACCCAGATGACCCAAAATACTCCAAAGACCTTAAAGACCCCAAAAGACCTAGAAGATCAAAAAGACCCTGAAGGCCATGAAGACTCAAAAGACCCCCGAAGATCCAAAAGACCCTTAAATACCCAAAGATTCTTAAAGACCCTGAAGACCTAGATGACCCTAAACACCCTTTTGGACCATTTAGACCCCAAAGACCCATAATACCCCAAAGACCCAAAACACTGAAAACACCCCTAGAGCCTTAAGACCCTGATGACCCCAAAGACCCATAAGAGCATTTAGACCCACTGGACTCCAACATTCTTGAGACCTCCAAGACACTTTAGAACTTTTATGCCTTTACACCCCTTAAGTCCCTTTTGACTCCTTAGAGCTTACCACCATTTAGACCCCTTACATTCTTCAGACAGATTCTGTGCCAAATTTGACACGTGACATTTCACACAACAAATATCATCTGTGCCAAATTTGGTCGCAATCCCATCAGCGGTTTCGGAGAAGAAGTTTTAAGTGTTTGCAGACGGACTGACGGATGGACAACGCACCATCGCATAAGCTCCCCTGAACTTCGTTGCAGGTGAGCTAATAATGAAACAAGTACAGATACATTCAAAGTACACCGCCCCCATGCCAATTAATTAAATATACCGCAGTGCAGCTCATAGAGATTGAATTGGGAGAGAGAGGTGTACAATAATTAATTGATTGATTAATTGTATAATTAAAATCAATAAAAGATTATCACAAAATATTTTCTTAATCAATTGGCTAATAGCATAACTAAACCACTAGTGCTTCATCCGAAGATGTATCTTTTAAAAATTTAATTAAATAAGTCATTAATAAAAAATTAAATAATTAATTGATTAATCAATAAATAATTAATCGATTAAATGATTAATCAATAAATCAAAAATATCCTTGATAGCCACATCACTTGGTCACTGTCATGTCCAAATATTAGCTTCCGAGCTCAAAAGGTGCCTGAGATATTGGCCAAATGAGAAAGAAAATAAATAAATGATTAATAATGAAAATAAATAAATAATAAAATCATAAAAAAATTAAATTATTAATCAATTCGGTCATAGAACACATAAACCACCACCATTTCATCAGAATCTGTAACTTAAAAAAAAAAAATTTTTTAGTCATTAATCAATAATTAAATAATTAATCGATTAATTGATTAAGTAATAAATCAAAAATAACTTTTGCAGCCAAATCACCTGGTCATTGGCATGTCCAAATATCAGCTTCCTAACTCAAAAGGTGCCGGAGATAATGGGCAGAAGAGAAAGGAAATTTAATTAATTAAATAAGTACTTAATTAATCGCTAATAATTAAATAACTCCTAAATTAATTGATAAATCAAAAAACAAAAAAATAACGTTTTTGACAAAGGACTTGCTCACTATTGTTGCGAAATTTCAGCTTCCTAGCTCGAAGGATGGCTGAGATATCGCCCGGACAAACAAGAAAGAAAACAAGAAAACAAACAAAAAAACAACCAGAATGAAAACTGAGTACTCCCTTTCAGCGTGCGTCATTACCGAGCCCCCTTCGGTGCCCGGCAATGACGATATGCAGCGCCTGGAGATGGCATAGGAAAGGTGCGGTGTACAATACACAGTCCGTGAAGCCGTATGTCTATTAATTATGTAGTATGAATGTCGGTTGCACCCTGACTACACGTAGTCTATTAATTACGTAATATTGGAATGTACCTTTTAATCCTTTCGACCCTTTAGACTGCTGAGACCCCTTATACCTTTGAAGATCCTTTAAGACCCCCAATATCCTTAAAGATCCCAAAACCCCAACGACACTCAAGACCCTGAATACACTTTAAGACCCCAAAATCTCCAAAGACCCATCAGTCCCCAAAGACCATTTCGACCCAAAGACCCTTTAGGCCCTTGAAACCCCAAAAACCCTCGATTCCAAAGACCCAAAAGATCCTTCAGACCCCAAAGACCCCTATGACTCCAAATACCAATGAGACCCCAAAGATCTATCTGTAAGACCCTTTCGACTCATAAGACCCCAAAATCCTGAAGACCACCAAGACCCTTAAGACCACTTTTACCTTGAAGAACCTTTCAACACATTAGACACCCTAAGATCCCTTCAGCATTTAAGCCCCCTATAATCTTTGGACCTTTATACCATTTGTCCTTTTAGACCACTTAGACCTCAATACAATTTAGATCCCTTACACCCTTCAGACAGATTAGACAGCTTGGGCCCTTGACCATTTAGAGCTTCACACCAATTGGACATTTTTAGATTACTGTACAAATAAATTACAAATAAATAATATCACCAATATCACAAATAAATTTGTACGTAAGAAATGTTTGTATTATGATTGGTGTAAATCATGAAAACACAGAAACTGACACAGTCATTATCCTCAGTTAAAACAAACCTGTGCCTATGTAGCAACATGTGGTGAGGCGAGCTTGGCAAGCCGATCCATGCTAGTAAATGATAAATCAAAGGAGGTAGTTTTAACACTGGTTGCTGTACAGGAATTTAATAAGGCCTCAACCAGAATATTGAGTGCAGTTTTGGTCACCACGTTTCAGGAAGGACATATGCTATAGAGTGTGGTCAGTGCAGGGCCACTAGATTGATTTTGGGCCTAGCTAGACTCAACTATGTCTATTAGGAGTGGCTGAAGGAGACAAAACTTTGTATATTAGAAAGGAAGCGGTTACGAGGGGGATATTATAGAGTTGGGAAAGATAATGAAGCGTATCAACCAAAAGAGGGCAGAAGGGTTATTTCGGAAAATAGACAGTGCTAGAATCAAGGGCCATAACCTGAGAGTAAAGAAGAGGGGAGTTAATTGAGGGGTAGTAAGGCAAGGGTCTTTCACTCAGTGAGTAGTTAATGCATGGTGTGTGGTCTCTCTGGAAAGGTAGTTGCAGCACAAACAGCAGATAGGTTTAATTGTAATTAGATAGGTACCTGGAAGTGTTGGAGATAGAGGGACACAGGAATATTGGGAAGACCTGTGATTGTATACATCTGTGCTGAGTGTGATATCTGTGAGAGGGTCTCAACAAGGGATGTGTGTGGTTGGTGATGCATCTTCTTCACGCTAAAACTACCTTCGTAGAGCCTGACTGATAGACACCGTGCGATGCTAATACCTCCCCTGAACAACATTTTGCTCCAGATGGGCCAAAAATGAAGGTACAACCCAATTAGATATCTGTGATCACAAAGCGATCGCCAAGGGTAAGCCTCCCCCAACGCCCATGATCCAATGATGGCCATGTTCAGACCACCATAAGACCTTGACCTTCAACCTTCAGTCATAGAGTGTAAATTAAGAAGATGTGTCTCCATCTACAGTCTTTGCATAAAACTCAACATTATGAAAATTGGAGGAAAATTATTCAAGATCAAAAAGGTGTTTTTGTTAATTAGGTCACAATCCGAAAAAAGTAGGTCAAGGACATGAAACAAAAACGTGCATAACTTCAGTGCAGGTACATTATTATGATGTAAGGACATCTTGGAAGGCCAAGTGGTCTTTGAGGATCCGCATTGGTAAGATTGAGCGATGACAAACAAGACCGAAAGTCTAAAAACGGCGTGGCGTGGCCGGGCTTGTTTGATACTTTAGTTGGAGAGGATATTATTACCTGGGTGGAGAAACCAGTTAGCAAATAATGTAAGTATTGAATTATTTTGAAGTACTGTAAGTCTCTAAGCTGTCTGTCACCATGGAAGTGAGAATCTCTCAACGTCTCTTCTGCATAATGAGATATTACCAAACCAGCAATCCGTCATCATCTGTTCACTTCCGGATTCGGGAGCATGGTCTGTGTCGATTGCATTTCAAAATCATAATTGTATTGAGGAATTTCTGAAACCTCCTACTGACCTTACAACACCCAATGGGACCCCGACGCATTCTACAGAAGGTTATTATATTTTCTTTTAGTAAAATGTGCAACTGTAATAGTTACTAAATGATGTCCTCCTGTCATGTGACCCGATCCTCAGCTCTGATAGGTGGACATTTGTGAGGGAGATACATACAGAAAACGCTTTTCCAGCCAATAATTGTCCTAAAACAAAACCCCTACATGTTGGCTTATTACTCCTAGGGATCCACTGTAAAGATGTGTTTTTTTTCTGACCGCCATTTGACCTTGACCTTTAACCCAGACCTGAGGGGTGGGGCGGGAGAGGGGTGTATGATGTAAATTAAGCACAAATGCACCTTGCTCTATCTAGGCTCCAGGACCCTAAGCTAATGTGCCTTCAGAAAGTATTCACACCCCTTGACTTTTTCCCATTTTGTTGTGTTACAGCCTGAATTGAAAATGGAATAAATTGAGATTTTTTGTCACCGGTTCATACATAATACCCTGTAATGGCAAAATGTAAACATGTTTTTAGAATTATAAAATAAATTTATGAAAGATGAAATAAAGCAATATCTCACTTAAGGAAGTAATCAGCCCCTGGAGTCAATACTTCAAAGAAGCACCTTTGGTATCAATTACAGCTTTGAGTCTTCTTCAGTATGTCTGTTACAGTTTTGCAATCTAGATTTGGGGAGTTTCTCACATTTTTCCTTGCACATTTGCTCAAGCTCTGTCAAGTTGGATGGGGAGCGTCGGTGAACATCAATCTCCAAGTCTTTCCAAAGATTCTCAATGGGAAACAAGTCTGGGGTTTGTCTGGGCCACTCAAGAACTTTCACATTCTTCTTCTGCAGTCATTTCAGTGTTGCTTTGGCTGTTTGCTTGGGGTCATTGTTCTGTTGAAACATACATCTCGCTTCAGTCTAAGGTCTTTGCACTCTGAAGCAGGTTCTCCTCAAGGATTTGCCTGTATTTGGCTCCATTCATCGTTCCCTCTATCCTTACAAGTCTTCAAGTCCCTGCCACTGGAAAGCATCCCCATAACATGATGCTGCCGCCACCAAGCTTCACAGCAGGGATGGTGTTAGATGGGTGATGAGCTGTGCTCGGTTTCCGCTAGACGTAGCACTTTGCATTCAGGCCAAATAATTCAATTGTCGTCTAATCGGACCACAGAATCTTTCCCTTATTCTCGGAGTCTTTCACATTCCTTTTTGCAAACCTCAGACATGCTGTCATGTGCCTTTTTCTCAGGAGTAGCTTCCATCTGGCCACTCTTCCATAAAGCCGAGAATGGGAAGTGCTGCAGAGACTGTTGTCCTTCTGGCAGGTTCTCCCATCTCAGTAAAGGAACTCTGTAGTTCTGTCAAAGTGGTCATTGGATTCTTGTTCACCTCCCTGACCAAGGTCCTTCTTGCCCGGTTGCTCAGTTTGGTCGGATTGCCAGCTCTTGGAAGAGTCTGGTTAGTTCGTTCCATCCTCTTTCAATTCCCTAATGATGGAGCTCATTGTGCTCTTGGGAACTTTCAACATTCTAGAAATTGTTTTATACCCTTCCCCAGAGCTATACCTCCTCACAATTGTCTCGGAGTTCTACGAACAGTTCCTTGGATTTCATGGTAGAATTTCTGCTTTGACATGCACTGTCAACTGTGGGACCTTATATAGAAAGGTGTGTTTCTTTTAAAATCATGTCCAATCAATTTAATTGGCTGCAGGTCAAGTCAACCAATCAAGTTGTAGAGACATCTGAAGGATGATAAAAAGAAATCGGATGCACCTGAGTACAATTTGGATTGTCATAGCAAAGGGGTTGAATACCTATTGACTTGAGACATTTCAGCTTTTCATTTTTTAATGATTTTGTAAAAAAAATTCTAAAATAAAAATTCCACCGAGACATTATGAGGTCTGTCAATGTGTAGATCAGTGTGTAGATCAGTAACAAAAAAACCTCAGTTTAATCCATTTTAAATTCAGGCTGTAACACACATGCATATGGAGAAGGCAATTCCATTCTTTCTCGAGTCTTTATCGAGATCGGACAAACCTTTATCGAGTTGTGGTGAAAAATGTTAAATTGTTTATAATTATTTCATGACCTTAAAAGTTAGGTCAAGGTCAAAAACTTGTCAACCCGGCATACGTTTTATTCCCATTATCGTTGCAAAATTTCATTCTGAAAATCCCAACCAGGTTCGAGATACAACTTGGACATTGACAGAAAAAGGGGAGGTGGGGGGGGGGGGGTAAACAAAACCCCTACATGTTGGCTTAGTACTCCTAGGGATGTAAGAAACTCTGCGGTACCATTAAAAACTGGGGGTATTAATGGTAGAAACTAACTTTACAACAGGTATAAGCCTCCAGTGGCTCCCTCTATCATATACAGTCGTGGCCAAAAATATTGGCACCCTTTGCACTTTTTCACAACTCACAATTTTCTCTAACAATTAGTTGAAATTGACAAAAGTATTTGGTCTCCACAATTCTTTATTTCACTGTTAATATTACAGAACCTTTGCTTTTGATTCAGAACTTAATATATCCTTTTAAATCAGAAAATAAAAAGAAATGGCATTGGCAAAATTATTGACACCCTAGATTTTATATTTGGTAGCACAGCCGTTGGACAAAATAACTGCAGTCAAGCGCTTCATATAGCTATGAATGAGCTTCCAAAACCTCTCTACTGGCAGTTTGGCCCAATCTTGTTGTGCAAACTGCTCCAGTTATCCCAGATTCGAAGGGTGCCTTCTCCAAACTGCTGTTTTCAGATCTCTCCACAGGTGTTCAATGGGATTTAGATCTGGACTAATTGCTGGCCACTTCAGAACAGTCCAGCGTTTTGTCTTGAACCATTCCTGGGTGCTTTTTGAAGTGTGTTTGGGGCTATTGTCCTGCTGCAAGACCCATGACCTTCGATGGAGACACAGCTTTCTGACACTGGGTTGAACATTGCGCTCCAAAATGCCTTGGTAATCTCCTGATTTCATGATGCCAGGCACACATTCAAGGCAGCCAGTGTCAGAGGCAGCACAGCAACCCCAAAACATCACTGAACCTCCTCCATGTTTGATTGTAGGGAAGATGTTCTTTTCTTTGAAGGCTTCATTTTGTTTTCTGTAAACATAGAGATGATGTGCCTTACCAAAAAGCTCTAATTTGGTCTCATCTGTCCACAGGACAATCTCCCAGGATTTTGGCTTTTCAGGTGCGTTTTGGCAAACTCCAGTCAGGCTTTCTTATGTCTCTCTCTTAGCAGTGGGGTCCTCCTGGGTCTCCGCCCATAGAACCCCCTTTCATTGAATTGGCGACGGATGGTTTGAATTGAAGCTGTTGTACCTTGTGTTTGAAGGTCAGTTTGAATGTTTGGCAGTTGATCGAGGTGCTTTCTCCACCATTCGAACAATCCTTCGCTGCAATCTTAGATCAAGTTTTCTCTTGCGGCCATGTCCAGGGAGGTTGGCTACAGTGCCATGGGCCTTAAACTTCCCAAAAACATTGCGTACGGTGGACACAGGAACATCAAGGTCTCTGGAGATGGACTTGTAGCCTTGAGATTGTCCATGCTTGGCTACAATCTTGTGTCTGACCTCCTCAGACAATTCTCTGTTTTTCTTTCTTTCCTCCATGCTCACTGTGGTACACACAGACACATAACAGCAAAATGACTCCGTTTCTCTATTCAAACTGGTTGAATGAGTGATTTTTATATTGCAGGCCCCGGCAGCCGTGGTGCTGACACCGCCCTCCCCCCAACCCCCAGAATTTCCATGTTTTAAACGTTTCCCGGTGTGTACCCTGGTTTAGAATAGATACACCGTATCCCTGCGTGTCATAAGCGGCAACTAAGAGGGTTGGCGTCAGGAAGCGCATCCGGCCATAAAAAAAAACATTGTCTCAAAAAGAGAACCATGACAATTGCAACTACATATGGGCAGGGTACAGCCCGAAGTGGAGATCGGTTTCTGAGGTTTGGGACATGGAATGTATGGACAATGACAGGGAGATCAGGAGAAGTGGTGGAAGTATTGGTCAGAAGAAGAGTGGACATATGTTGTGTGCAGGAGACAAGATGGAAGGGAAGTGGTGTGAGAATGGTGAAGGGTAGGCAGGAACAGAAATACAAGTTTGTGGCAAGGGTGCCCGGAGGGCGTGAATGGTGTTGGTGTCCTGTTTTCTGAGGAGTTTGTAGACAGTGTGGTGAGTGTGACTAGAGTGAGTGATAGACTGATGATGGTGAAAATGATGATTGGAAAGCTCTTGGTGAATGTCATCTCGGGGTATGCTCCGCAGGTTGGTCAGAGCGATGAAGAGAAGGACAAGTTCTGGTGTTAGTCAGGTTCACGATGTCAATAAATTATATTTCGTTCAAAATCATGGTAGATTAGCAAACCTATACATTTTTGGAAAGGTTATAGCATAAGGAAACTAAAAATCAATGTTTACATTTGGAGAGATACCTGTATGGCGGCCATTTTGGATTTTCAAAATGGCCACTGTAAAATACTGTTGCGGATATGAGATTGGCCTCCATCCATATCCGCTTGTAAATATTCCCCTATTTCCCCAATACTTCCCAACTATCCCCAATCCCCCATTCCCTAGTCCCATTGTCTGTAAACAACACTCTGTAGCCCCGACCTTCCCCTATTTCCCCCTTAAATGTCGCATCCAGGTCCACCGCATCTCACGTAGACAACTATAGGACATCTTGCTAGTTATTCTTAGTCTATGTCAGTTAAGGACTCGTTTCCATTAATTCTGACTCTTCGTTGCACCAGAATGTGATTGTATGGCACCGTTAGAAAGTTTAGGACCTCCCAATACCTCCCCGCAGCTCTTCCTCATGGTACAACAACAACAACAACAACAGCGGCGGCGGCGCGGGGAGTGTGCGTCCTCACTCCGGCTTAGTTAGCCGCCATTGAACATGTGCTCCGACGGGGTTACCACGCAGGGGCTCGCTGTCAGCTCCTCGTCAAGGGCGGAGCCCGGTAACCCCCCGCACCCAATAGAAGCGGCGGACCGATTCCATCTGGGGCGGAGACAACGAGCCGAGGGCGTGTCACTCCCCGCTGAGCATGCGCAGGAAGAGGGAGGTGACGTCAGATGCGCCCCCAGCTTGGAGAGAGAAGACGCCACCTCCGAGCGCTGAAATACCTCCCCGCATCTCTGGACCGGACCGTGTTGATTCTGCCCCTGAGCCAAGGTGCACCTTGAGCTATCGACTGCCTGTCCTTCCCTGCCATCAATCCCCGTGTAAGTCAGTCTTGTCCCGTTTGTCTGTGGTCTGTCGGGGATAGATAAGACTGTGTTTAAGTGCCCATCTTTTCTGTGCTTTACCTCTTACCGTGTAATCTACCCTTTTTCTGCATCACCAATTATATCCTCCTCCGGAGGTCTTGAGAACTGTACCCCTTGTGTCGTTTCATTTAACCCAGCCGTTGTGTCCTTTCCATCATTGATTTAGCGTAGCGCAATTCGGCCAACGTTCGAGTGGAATCGGGCGGGATAGGGTTCTAATCGGGGAGTAACTGTTCGGACGCGGTAATACCAAACCGCTCGGTAAACTAACATCTAAAACCGCGTCTGTAACAATACATATTTTGTTCCATTTCTGCCTCTAATTACCCGAAAAACTTTTTAAAATATACTAAACCTATATTTTCAGGGACAAGGAATCCAATGAAAGTATCAAATTAGTGCTATGGGGAATGGTAAGACACGAATCAAAGGTTTTGAATTGCAAAATACTGTCTTTATATTCGCGATAAGTTGCACAATCAAATACATGTTATCATTTTGTACAGGCAGTTAATAACATCAAAATGTGTCACAATAATTCATATCACCAAACATACACAGGCAGTCAGCAAAATCATATATACACATGCAGTCAGTATAACTTCACATCTACACAGGCAGTCAATGACAAAATATACACAGGCAGTCAATGGCATCAAACATACACGATTACAGAATATGCCATTTAGAGTTCGTCATCACTGTCCCGTGTGTCGTATCCGACAATATAGTCCGCATCGTTTTCACAGTCCGTTCCACACAAGCAAAGGTCGGTCAAATTGATTGGCAAATCGAATTGGTCGAATGGTCAATCGAATCGAATCGATCGAATGGTCGAATGGTCGATCGAAGCGATTGGTCGAATGGAATTGGTCGATTGGTCGAATTGGTCGGAATTGGCAAATGTAAATTGATTGATTGATTTTCAGATTTTCCATGTAATAACGTTTCCAAAAATGTATAGGTTTGCTAATCTACCATGATTTTGAACGAAAAAACATAGTGAACCTGACTATGTGCGATAGAGAAGCTGATGGAAAACGTGAAAGATGAGGAAGTTGTTGTGGTAGGAGGAGACCGAAATGGACATGTGGGAAGGAGTATGGACGGTTTTGAGGGAGTTCATGGGGGTTACGGATATGGTGTGAGAAATGGAGAAGGTGAAAGGATTTTGGAGTTTGCTGATGGAGCTGATTTGTAATACTCAGTTCCAGAAAGAGGATAATAAGCTTGTTACATACACGTCAGGTGGGTCGACGACAACCGTTGACAACCTTATGGTGCGTAGGCGAGATAGGGGGCACCTCTGGGACACAAAGGTGATCCCTGGGGAGGAGGCTGTTTCACAGCACCACTTGGTTGTCTGCGACATAAGGGTGAAAGGTGTGAGGAGAGCTCGGCGGGTGAAGTACCAACCGAGAATGAAGGTGTGGAGGTTGAAAGAGGTGACAGTGAGGGAGGCATTAAAAGAGAGGCTGAGTAGGGTAGAGGATGATGTGGTTGAGCTTGAAAGTGGTTGGATGTCAATGCAAGAGAGTCTGTTGGGAGCCGTTGGTGAGGTATGTGGATGGACAAAAGGACCACCGAGGCACTCGGAAACATGGTGGTGGGATGATGAAGTTGGAAAGAGGATTGACGAGAAGAGGAAGAAGTTCAAGGAGTGGCAGAAGGTAGAGGGTACGGGAGCGGAAAAAGCAGAGCATGAAAGTTATAAGGCAGCCAAGAAGGCTGCAAAGAAAGAGGTAGCAAAGGCGTAGGAGTCATGTAGGAAAATGTTCGGAGAACGCTTGGATTCGGAAGAGGGTCAGAGAGCGGTATTCAGAATTGCAAAGCAGATAGCGAAAGAGAGGTGTGATGTGATGGGTGTGAGTTGCTTGAAGGATGAAGTGGGACAAATCGTTGTGGACCCAGATGGAATTAAAGGAAGATGGAAAAGATATATGGAAATGCTGTTGAATACAGAGAATGAATGGGATGGCAACATAGAGAGTAACCTAGTTTTAGGACTGGCAGAGAACATAACTGAGAAGGAAGTTGAGGAACGGATAAAATCAATGAAGAGTAGAAAAGCGGGAGGGCCGACGGGAGTCGTGGGAGATATGTTGAAGGCAGCAGGAAGATGGGGTGCAAAGAGAATGGCAGAGATCTGTAATCTGGTGGTGAAAGAAGGCAGCATTCCAGTGGATTGGGAACTGAGTACCCTCGTCCCTCTACAGAAGGGGAAATGTGACCCTCTGGAGTGTGGCTCGTACCGAGCGATAAAGTTATTGGAGCATTGGAATGAAGGTATTGGAAAGGGTGTTGGAGAGGAGGATAAGGAAGAAGGTGAAGATCGACGAAATGCAGTTTGGATTTTTGCCAGTAAGAGGAACGACAGACGCGCTCTTTATTGTGAGGCAGTTGCAGGAGCAGTACATGAAGAGGAAGAAGTTGTTTCTTGGGTTTGTTGATCTGGAGAAAGCATTCGATAGGGTTCCATGCAAAGTATTGACATGGGCATTGAGGAAGTTAGGAGTGGAAGAATGGTTGATCATAGTAGTGATGGCAATGTACAAAAGAGCGCGCACAGCTGTAAGGACAAAGGACGGGAACAGTGGTGAGTTTGAGGTGAAGGTGGGAGTGCATCAGGGGTCGGTACTAAATCCACTACTATTTGTAGCTGTGATGGAGGTGCTGGCTCAGAACGAAAAGGAGAGTTTATCGTGGGAGTTGTTGTATGCAGATGATCTGGTGTTGATTGCGGAAAGTATGGATGGACTGAAGGAAAAGATGAACAAGTGGAAGGAATGTATGGAGACAAAAGGTCTGAAGGTGAATATAGGAAAGACGAAGGTGATGGCAAGTGGTAAAGCATCTGGTGAGGTGGAAAGAACTGGGAAGTGGCCATGTGCTGTGTGCAGGAAGGGTGTCGGAGTGAACTCCATTCAATGTACAGGGTCCGTCAGGGAGGTGTGACGATTTTCAGAAAACTCGTACACAGTTATTTTTAGTCGAATTTCAAATATTTTTTTTTAAAGACTACATATATAATGCCATGTAATACACTGTAACAGACATTTTCAAAATGTAATTCATGTTTGAAAAATGACCATCTAAATGGCGGCCGTTCTTGTCCAAGCATTCTTGCAGACGCGCGGAAAAGTTCCAGCATTTCTCAGCACAGCAGCATCCCTCAGCAGTTCCAGCATTCTTTCTGCGAACGTAAACCGCCGTACAAAATCATTCTGCTGCAGTTCTTGAACCACCATGATTTTGTACGCGTGATAATGTGCAAAATGTATAAGGAATTCGTGCAAAATTCGACGAACTGATCTGTCTGACATCCGTAGAGCGCGAGCGTGCCGTACCGCTGACCGACGAGGGCTGGACTCCACAGCTTGTCGAACCCTTTCGATGTTTTCCGGGGTCCGAATGGTTAGATCACCTCCCCGAGCTGCTCCCGGCCTCACAGATCCAGTTGCCGCATGGAAGAAGTTTGGGGAACTGAGTGGCGTGCTGATGAGGAGGGGAGTGTCGTTGAAGCTGAAGGGAAAGGTGTATGCTGCATGTGTGAGAAGTGTTATGATTTATGGGAGCGAGACATGGGTAATGAACGTAGAGCAGCAACGAAGGTTGGAAAGGGTGTAAATGCGAATGGTTCGGTGGATGTGCAGAGTATCGTTGAGAGAGAGGAAGACAAATGATGAATTGTGAAAGATGATGGGAATAGAGCCTGTGATTGATGCTGTGAAGAGGAACAGGTTGAGATGGTTTGGTCATGTGTTGAGGAAGGATGAATGTGACTGGTTGAGAAGAGTGATGGAAATGAATGTAGAAAGAAGTAGAGGACAGGGAAGACTGAGAAACACTTGGCTAAAGATGGTGGAAGAAGAAATGCGGGCAAGGGGGTTAACAAGGAGAGATCCAGAAAATAGGGCAAAATGGAGAAGATTGTCATGGGGACCGCAAGGCTAACCCCCGCTCTGGCAGGGAAAATGGCCTTAAAATGCATGTTGTTGTTGTGTTTGTAGGCACCTGCAACTCACCACAGGTGAGTTCAATCCCAAAGTAAAGGAGAATCACCTGCTTGAAATCTAATTATTTCTAACAACTTCTAAGAGGTGCCAATAATATTGTTACGGACCGCGGATAAGGATGTT
The DNA here is from genome assembly GCF_964187855.1 of Myxine glutinosa. NCBI lineage: Eukaryota > Metazoa > Chordata > Myxini > Myxiniformes > Myxinidae > Myxine > Myxine glutinosa. Next base: position 46,159,872 of record NC_136266.1, on the reverse strand, counting down.
GGTTTGCCGAGCGGATGGCACCGCGGCCGTACAGTTATCCCGACTAACCCGATTCCCGAACGTTGGCCGGATCGCGCCACAGATATTCAATAGGGAAAAGACTAAGGCGACACGGATGTGAAGAAGAAGAAGACAAAAAGGTTGGAAATACGAATCTAATTTATTTACTATTTACAGGCTCAAAAAAACCATGGAGAAGGAAAGATAAGAAAATAATATACAGAAGATATTAGAGACACAGTGCAAATTCCTTATACAAGCTTAATTAAATACCCAGGGACAGAACAAACAAAGACAGACTCACGTGGGGAATGATGATAGGACTGGCGGGAGGTGGATGGCTGGAGGGAGAGGAAGGTCCACCGGTACTGCAGCACGATCGGCACGTTTGGCAGCCGCCGTTCCTTCGCGGCCCCGCTCAAAACTGCCGTCCAGGCCCCAAGCTGCTGTATCTGAAGCTGCTGTGGCTGCTGCTCCTGCTGCGTGGACGTCGCGTGCTTTGCCAGGACTCGTCTGGTCCAACCACACCACTGAACAACGTGCTTGCTTCTTGCCCAACTCTCTTGCTTGGTCCAACTTTGGCGAGCAAGGCGACGAATAGCAGGCTGTGTGCTTCCCTGGATATCCTCACCAATGTTCTCTCTGGATGATCTCTCTGGATGGTCTTTCTGGATGGTCTCCTTTGGACAAGAATCGCTGCTGGATGATCTTACGCAGTACCTTGCGCGCGCGTTTTTATAGCGCCTCCGGCGATCAAGCCGCCGGCCTTCAGGACACGCCCACCGGTGTGCTCACCTCGGCCCTGGTTGGTCGCGCGACCCTCTGGCTCCGCCCTTGATGACGACGGGCGGGCACGCCCGTCTTCCCCGACCCGAGCACATGTTCAATGGTGGTTTTGGAGGGGATGTAATTGGCAATCGAGGCTTGGCAATGATGAAAGGGGAAAGTGAAAGGAATCTACTCTATTTCACTTGGTGCAATGGAGTGTCATCTTAATGGGAGAAAAGGCCTTACCCTAATACACATAATAAAGATATAACTATCAACCAGGGGGAAATCTATGATTGGCTGACATGTATGCTTTATGGACTAATTATGGGACGCCCTTTGACCTTTACACAACACTGGAGGCAGGAGGGTCCAGAATCAAGCAACATTAATAAAACACACAATAAAAAAAATACAATCCTCATATCCACAACACTGCACCCTCCTCCTCTTAGACACGTCCCGGACCTATAACTTTAACTTAGTGTGACACGTAGGTGTAGTTCCCTCTACATTTCACCTGACCCTGAGTGCGACAGTTTTAAAACATAAATAAATATGTCCCGCTGCTCCATTGCACCCTACCTAACAGACTCACGCCCACAGCTAACCGAATTGCGGAATGGTCTTCAAACTATACACTGATGGTGGGGAGCATTATTTACAATGACTCTGCTTTTATTTACAAAACTAACCCAGGACCTGTGATTGTTCTTTTGGGGGGGAGAGACAGTCTGCTCTGCATCGCCGCACCGTGAAAGCACCCAAAACGCACCAACACACCCTCAAGCACCAATCGGTGCACAGTCATCATTGTTCATGAATAAAAATAAAAACAACAACCCCTCACCCTGCAGGTGGTCTCTTGCTCTTTGGCTCCCTCTGCTGGCTATTATTATTTTCCTGGTGTTGTCATCTTCCTTTGCTGGCGGCCTATTTGCACTATTAAAATGCACCCAACGTGTCCATTTTTATTTATTTTATTTATGGCCCACAGGGCCGACTAGTGTGGTTCACCTGTGGGGCATCGGTGCCCTGTGATCAAGGTCCGCCAGCAAGATTTCGGGCCTTCATGGCCGGTTCCAGCAGAGGGGCCATGCCCCAACCCATGGGATCCATAAGTGGTGCTCGGCCACAGACATGTGGTCCATAATGTGGTGCATCGATGAAGACAGCTGGTTCTGGGAGTTCCGGGCGCACAATGGCGGACTCACGCACGCTCCCCTCGGCGCCCAGTGGCGCACAGGTCCTCATGTGGGAGACAAAGGGGGGGAGAGACAGATGAGCGAGGGGTAAGGTCACAAGGGTACACATCAATAAGGCAATGCAAGGCGAAATGCGTACGGAGAGCGAAGTGAGAAAACTCGTCCCTACCGTACGTCACCCCCCCTGTCACCTACACGACCCTTGCCCTTACCCCATATGTACAACAACCTACACCTTTACAAATTCGTCACTACTGTCACGTCTTCCCCCTATTTCTTCTATTCCAAATTCGTCACCACAATCCCTCTAGCCAAAATTTGCCATCACCCAATTCATCATCAATCCTCATAAGGAGGAAGAGATGGAACATCAAGCACAATGTCACACCCACGTCATGATGCGTCTCTCATTCCAAACATTTGCATCAAAAATAATAAAACAACCTGGCATGGTGTGGAGGTACGTCATCTCAGGTGAGTGGATGTAGATGGTGCAAGGAGATTTCAATCCTAACTATCCTCTAAATGACTTTAACACACTTTACACTACCCGGGGTCTTTCCCTGCAAAACCATTGGCAATCTTACTCTATGTGGTTTTAAAAGCCAATTCCCATTGACCAAACTGTGGTGCTTCTCAATTTGGGGTCTCACTCCCCCGATTCATCTCCCTGTGCCCTTGCACAATTTCTGGGCTGGGTCGTGTAGCTCTCCCAGCAGGTCTACCCACCTGCACACCTCCACCACTGCAGTTGCCACCCGAGCTTACCTAGCTCCTCACCCTAACCTATCTAATTGGGGAAGGCCCCTCCTGGCTCTGTCACCCCTCGGTGCCCTCTGGCACTGGGCTACCCGGGTCCGTCCTCCGGATCCTCGGGCCCCATCCACAACAACTCTACCGGCTCCCAGAGCCCACCTGCGGCCTCACCTGGCCGACATCCTCACAGTGGTGGAGTGCCCAAACCAACTACACACACTAACAGGCTACACGCCCAGCCATTTCCACAACACTAATGCATCCATCACAACTCTCCTGTGCAACTACCCGCACCACAGATGCCAATATCCAACCACAATTTACCTATACCCTCTACCTAACACTTACACTACCCTCCCCGGGTATTCGTGATGGGGGTCCCTCCTTCCCCCATTCACACCTTCGCACCATCCACTCCACTCCATAGTTTCCACCATACTCACTCCACGACCATCCATTCCAATACTCCATATATTCCACACTCCATGTATTCCACACTCCATGTATTTCACACAACCATTCTCCATACACCTGTTGTTGCACACCTGTGCAATCATACCTGGTGCCACCTGCACCCTCCTTCCTTCCTGGACCATTTGGTCAGCACAACTCACATCACTATCACTCACTCATACAATGCTCCATCCACCTGTCCAGTTGCACAACTGTTCAATCACACCTTTTAACCATACACATGGCATCATCTAATCTACCTGTTGCCCTGCTAACTTAGTGCTCCCCGTCTCCCCTTTAAACTAAGCACATACCACGTCATTATCATCCAAACTACCCTCTCTATGTCCCCAGCTACCTGTCCAATGTAGCTACCTAACCTTACCGTTACCTATTGTCAATCTCTAGGTCCCTACACATTATCCAAACCCTCCCGGGCTAGTTTTCACTGCCATAAACCCCATAAGACTAATGCTCCTTTGCCCCCGCTGTGAGGGATGACAGAGCTGCCATCCCACCACATCGGGCATCTCCCACTATCAATTTTGCACTCAAATTCAACAAATCAAAAATTTGCCAATCATCTGCCAATCGTCTGCCAATCCTCACTCTGCCAATCATCAAATTTTGTTTTTCTAATTTCGGGGCCAAAACACTATCCTCATCATTACGTCTACTCACTAAATCCTCTCGGTGCGCCAATTCATCTCTAAAGCTCGGCTTCGAAAAGCCGAGCAATGAATGCGGGTTGCTTGGTGCCAGCGGCTGGATGCGTCCAGCATTCGGTGCAGGGAAGGACACTTACCCGGGCCGAGATCCCACGCACCACCTCGGCACAGAGCCGTCCAATGGCCCAATCTCGACCTGCCGGAACGCCTCAACAAAAAGGGGTCGCCATGACGACCCTTCCTATCGGGCTGCCCGCTCCGCCTAGTGGAGCACGGACGCGGCCGTTCAAAGCGAGGCCCAGCGTGGATCGCGTACGGCGGTTCTTTCGAAACCGCCGTGGTTCGGATCCCCGCTGGTCCTCGCGGCACGCGACGCTGCTCGGCGCGCACCGAGGGCTCGATTCGGCTAAATGTCGTTCTAACCGCTAACCCGGTTACCGTCGATGCTTCACCTGCATGCTCACACGCATACGCTACCCCTTTCACCCTCACCGAGCTCGGTGCTCCAACGCCGCCCGTACACCCCGCGTACTTCGTTATTGCACTCGTTCTTTCGCTCACATACTTGGTCACACACCTGACCACCGCACACCTTTGCACACACTCGTCGTTTGCACACTTCACCAACACACCTCTTTGCTCCCCCTCCTCGGTGACAACCACAGGTGTGCTCTCACTTGCACACCCAACCACGTGCCTCACTACTAACTCAAGTGTGCATTCCCATACGCGTTCTACCATTCCAGGTGTGCATCCCTCCATTCCAGGTGTACATCCTCTCTCACCTGCCACAACCAACTTACGCTCCGTGTCACTCTCACTACTCTCACCACCACTCTTGACAGCGCACTCTTTCCTCATGCACTCCTCTGTTACACACCTTCCTCGCGCATCCTCTTGCGCACACTCTCCCGTTACATCCTCCGTAACACTCACCACAGGTGTGCATTCTTCCTTACTTTTGACAGCGCACTCTTTCCTCATGCACCTGTCCGTTACACACCTTTCTCGCGCACTCTCCCGTTACACCCTCTGTAACACTCACCACAGGTGTACACTCTTTCGTTACATCCTCTGTAACACTCACCACAGGTGTGCATTCTTCCTTACTCTTGACAGCGCACTCTTTCCCCATGCACCTGTCCGTTACACACCTTTCTCGCGCATCCTCTTGCGCACACTCTCTCGTTACTTCCTCTGTAACACTCACCACACCGCGCTTCCATGTGCCCCCTCGCACACGCGCTACGACCAACTCACTCTCGACAGCACACTCACTCCTTGGCGCGCACTTTTTCCTCACACACCCCAGTCGGACATTCTCGCACACCTCCTCCTTCGCACACCGTACCTGTCGCACACTTCACCAACGGCCTCTCACGAACACCCGGATCCAAAGCAACCCACAAGCCGACTGAAGCTCCCCTCACATCATCTACATTTCCGAATATATCGCCACTCACCTTGGCACCTCGTCTCCGCACCTCCTTCACCACCTGCAAACTCTTTATTTGGTTAGCGAGCACATAATCATGATTTGAACACCGACCTTGTACATATTCCATCACCTCCTCCTGTATTTCTCTCTTAGTTTCCGTCCGTCTCTTCTTAATTTCACTCACCCCCTGTTCCACCTCCTTTAACTTTTGCTTCACCTCTTTTATTTCCCGGTGCGTCTCCTCTATCTCGTCCTCTAAGGCTACCTTGACCGTTTCTATGTGCTTCCTCACCTCCCGGTCCTTCGTCTCCATTACTTCTGTCACCTCGTCCAACCTCGTTGTCAGTCCCTCACGTACCATCTGACATTGCCTCTTCGTCGCTATCAACCCATCTCTGATGTCTTTTTGCGTCGCTTTTAACCCTCCTGGTACCGCAGTGTTCTTTTGTACCTGCTCCGTTAACTCCGTCTGTCCCACCGTCAGCTGTTCCACCTCCTGCGTCAGGTCCTCTATGCCCCCTTGTAACCTAGCCGTATTATTCCTCACCTCTTTCTCCATACGCTTTTCACCTCGCTTTACCTCCTCGCGTACCCCCGAGACCTCCTCGCTTACACCTCGTCGTATCTCCTCTTTCATCTCCTTAGTAGATGCCACCCTCATCTGTCCCAATTCATCCCTCTGAGCATCCAATTTACCTTCTAACCCGATTTTCACCTCCTCTATCTGGTTCCGCATCCGTTTAATTTCCCGGGCCGATTGCTCCCCTATTTCCCGCAATTTGCCTTCCATCCTATCTTATAGCCCCCTTAACCCATTTTTCACCCCCTCTATCTGATTCTCCTGGGCAGCCATTCTATTTTCCACCCCCGTTCACCCATGTTTCACCCCTTCTATCCCATTGTCTAACCCCTCAAATTTCTTGTCTAACCCCTCAAATTTCTTGTCTAACCCCTCCATTTTCTTGTCTAACCCCTCAAATTTACTGTCTATCTTCCCAATTTGGGCACTGGTACCCCTCACTTCGTCCCTCATTACCCCCATCATTCTGTTTTCCATTTTTTTACTATCAGCCCTCGCTTCGTCCCTCATTTCTTTCATTTCCCTGCTTCTTTTTTCGTTGTCGCACTTCGACTCCGCCATATATTCGCCGAACCGTGCCATGAACTGCTGCATGTTAAAGCCCGCTGGTACAGCGGGCTCGGCTACCGCGCGCTCGTACGAGGCGCCATTTTGCGCCTCTGTAACCTCGTGCGTGAGAGCGCCATTTTGCGCGCCTGAAACCTCCTCAACCACCTCATTGCTCTCCTCTATTTCGTCCCTCTGATCCTGGGTTACTCCTAACCCCTCCTCTAGTTCCCCCACCGGCATCCGATCGCCTTGACTAGCCATGGCGCGATTTCTAAATTCGGGTTTTTCTTTAAAACAAACCAAATTTCGGCCGCTCCAAATTTTGACCAAATTTTTTTTTTTTTATGTTTTAAAAATTTGGTTCGGGCCTCGTATCTCACTCCCAGCCACCAATTGTTACGGACCGCGGATAAGGATGTTGGTTTGCCGAGCGGATGGCACCGCGGCCGTACAGTTATCCCGACTAACCCGATTCCCGAACGTTGGCCAGATCGCACCACAGATATTCAATAGGGAAAAGACTAAGGCGACACGGATGTGAAGAAGAAGACAAAAAGGTTGGAAATACGAATCTAATTTATTTACTATTTACAGGCTCAAAAAAACCAAGGAGAAGGAAAGATAAGAAAATAATATACAGAAGATATTAGAGACACAGTGCAAATTCCTTATACAAGCTTAATTAAATACCCAGGGACAGAACAAACAAAGACAGACTCATGCGGGGAATGATGATAGGACTGGCGGGAGGTGGATGGCTAGAGGGAGAGGAAGGTCCACCAGTACTGCAGCACGATCGGCGCGTTTGGCAGCCGCCGTTCCTTCGCGGCCCCGCTCAAAACTGCCGTCCAGGCCCCAAGCTGCTGTATCTGAAGCTGCTGTGGCTGCTGCTCCTGCTGCGTGGACGTCGCGTGCTTTGCCAGGACTCGTCTGGTCCAACCACACCACTGAACAACGTGCTTGCTTCTTGCCCAACTCTCTTGCTTGGTCCAACTTTGGCGAGCAAGGCGATGAATAGCAGGCTGTGTGCTTCCCTGGATATCCTCACTAATGTTCTCTCTGGATGATCTCTCTGGATGGTCTTTCTGGATGGTCTCTTTTGGACAAGAATCGCTGCTGGATGATCTTACGCAGTACCTTGCACGCGCGTTTTTATAGCGCCTCCGGCGATCAAGCCGCCGGCCTTCAGGACACGCCCATCGGTGTGCTCACCTCGGCCCTGGTTGGTCACGCGACCCTCTGGCTCCGCCCTTGATGACGACGGGCGGGCACGCCCGTCTTCCCCGACCCGAGCACATGTTCAATGGTGGTTTTGGAGGGGATGTAATTGGCAATCGAGGCTTGGCAATGATGAAAGGGGAAAGTGAAAGGAATCTACTCTATTTCACTTGGTGCAATGGAGTGTCATCTTAATGGGAGACAAGGCCTTACCCTAATACACATAATAAAGATATAACTATCAACCAGGGGGAAATCTATGATTGGCTGACGTGTATGCTTTATGGACTAATTATGGGACGCCCTTTGACCTTTACACAACACTGGAGGCAGGAGGGTCCAGAATCAAGCAATATTAATAAAACACACAATAAAAAAAATACAATCCTCATATCCACAACAATATTGTCTGGGCCATTTTAGGATTTCTGTGTGGAATAAGCTCAGATTTAGTAATTTTTGAACTTTTTTTGTTTTGTTCCACTGCAAAGCAAAGAAATACATATGTGGATACCAAAATACTTTTTCATTTTAAAAATTTTCTGGAAGAAATGGTGCATTATTTGAAAAAAGTGCAAGGGTGCCAATATTTTTGGCCACAATAGTAGGGTATAGAGTATAGACTATAGAGGGAGGCTTAACTATTGTCCAAAAAAAAGCAAAGTCTCATTTCCGATGTTTTAACCACAGTGGACTCTATCTGTGATTGTGTAAGAGTGGTGAATCATCCTTAAGTGATTAGGTTATATGTACACGGGTTGAGTTATCGAATCTAATTTTCTTGTGACAATTTAATAAAATAAAGAAAGTTAAAATTTAGGTGAGATAACTCAGGCATCATCTAAAGTTCCTCGCTTTGTGAAGTAATCGTTTCCAGACAAACATGACCGGCTGGAGAAAGTAATCCTCACTCTTAAAAGTGGGTATTGAGTATGAACCGGGGCAGATCCATGAAGGTAGTGTTGGGCAGATCCATGGGTGGTGTACAGAGGCAAATGGTGTGTGTTGGACCTCACCCATTATGAAGGGAAGAGGAGAAGAAGTGTTGGGGCTGGGAGGGAGGATGGGGTGGGCAAGGGAGCGGGCAGATGGAGGATGGGGTGAGCAAGCAGAGGGAGGATGGGGGTGAGCGAGGAGGGGGAAGAGTGGCAGGGGGATGAACAGATTGCCTATATGACAATGGCATTTCAAAAAAGAATATAATTTATTTATTCTCAGACTCAGTGGTGGCTCAAATTCAAGAGTAGATCTACTTAGTTCGCACCTGCCCGTTTGGATAATGTGAACATGAAATACAATGGAGGACCTTTGAGGAAGGAAGAAGGCGTCCATTTGGCCCATAATACCTGTGTTTTACCAAAACCACATTAATTAAATATATCAGTTTATATACTTAATGTCACTGTGGGAGGTAAGAGTAGGGCAGGAGCAGGGAAATCTCATGAGTTGGTAAAAAGACGATAAGGAATGAGATATTGATGGTCCGCGTTACAGGTAGGGATCACAATGGATTGGCATGTATGAGTAGTCAAGCTCAAATCTCTGTCCGACTATAAACTGTCAGACTGCTGAGGCCCAAGTAGGCCATGGCTCAAACAGGGTGCACCATCCGCACACGACGTGCAACGCCAGTGTGACAGGAAACAAGTTCCTTGGAATATTTATGCTCACGTGTTGAGGGAAGGAGGCCACAAGTGTGCCCCACATAATTACCTGGCATCACCCCATCGAAATTCAGGAATGCACTGCCATGAAAAAAGGAACTCCTGACTGTTTTCTCTAATCTCAATCAAAACAATAGCACCTTAAAGAAGCAAACATACAACAAAACAACTTTCAAACACCGGCTAATTTCCAAACTTTTATTAACAATGGAACAAACTTATTAGAAAAAACTGTCTTCCAAGACATGGATAGCTGGAAATCGACTATAATATAAAATAAAGTGTTTTTATTTGGTAGTTACAAAAGTACATTTTATAGTTGATGAGCAGGAGCATTAGAAAAGGAGAAATTCTCCAAAATTCCAGGGAGCATATTCCTCATAATACATGCATGGAAAACATGTCAAACTTGCAATGCTGTCAAACATCACTGCAGTGGCAACTTGAACCGAATAACAAATATTTAACAGTATTGATCTGAAAGCAGAAGGAAGGGGGTTAGTTGGTTTATTAAGTTTTTAACACAACAGGGAAGCTTCAGGAAAACGTAAAAAAAAAGTCCTTAAAGTGCTGCCCAGTCAATGGGCTTTTGCCCAGATTTCTCCAAAAGAGCATTTGCTTTGGAGAAGTGTCGGCAGCCAAAAAATCCCCTGTGTGCAGAAAGCGGAGATGGATGTGGAGCACGAAGGATATGATGCTCGGACTGGACAGAAAGGAAGAAAAAGAAAAGAAAAGAAAATGGTCAGCGAAACATGCCATTTTGCATCCTCTTCCGTTTGTAACATCTTTCCAACATTACTTTTCAGCCGGAAACATCAACTTGCAAAATGAACTGAAAAAAGAATGGAAATGTTGGTCAGGCATACCGATTTAATGTCAGCTGCACGCTTTTGAGCATTTGCTCCCCATAATAGGAAGACCAGTGGCGTTTGGCATCGAGAGTTAGCAAGGGCGGAGAGGCAGGCACCAGTCACCTGTTCCCAACCCCGCCCGCAATGCGAGTTAGGCTCTCCGGCCCGCACAGTCAGCACTGAATTCAGCAGCAACACACCTGATTTCACACAAACACACACACATACAAACACACACAAGACTGATCGGAGACAAAGTTACAATTGGAGGTACAAAATAAAAAAAATGGGAATCAACATGAATCATACCTTGCTTGGCCCAACCGGACAAGTCTCCATGGCCTGGATGTACAAAGCCTTCAATGTCCGTTGTTAGTTCCCGAAATATGTTCTGAAGGCTGAAAAACACGATTTAATTCAGCATTGTGTTAACAGCAGCATGACTTTCAAGATGGTCACATAAAGGTTGCCTGTCATTCAGTACAACTATTACTTAGAGCTATTTATGTGTTTATTATACACGCATGAGGTTGTGGGGTTTATTGGAGTGAAAATGCAGACATTTTAGAATGAGAAAAAGATCTGGCAGGATGCACTGGAGGTGTGCACACTCACCTCGAAGCTGTCGTGCCTGGGTTTGAATCCCGACCCAGCTATAAACTGTCAGTTTGGGGTTTCACAGGCAGGTTGATTAATCAATGTGTGTACCGTCCCTCGGATGGAAGTTACACCGTGAGCCCCGTCTGCCAGCATTCGTTGGTGGACGTTAAAGATACCATGGTGTCCTTCACAAAGAGTAGGTGAGTATCGCCAGCACCATGGCCAAATTCAAAATTCCTGCCCTAACTAGGCGAATGTCAGGCCTGGCCAGGCCGATTCATGAATGACCTGGGCCAAGCTTCCCCCGGCCAACCCCAGAAGGTAGGATAATGGTGGCAGTTCAAGAGCAACACAATCTCTCTGTGCAAGATTAAGGGTCATGGAAGAGCAAGACTAGTTACCCAGCACGTGCAAAGCAAAAAGTGGTTTTCAGCAATTGGTTCACTTCTGTCTGTCCGTCTGTCTGTCTGTCTGTCTCTGTCTACAAATGTCAGTTTATGATCGAGGAACAACTTGATTTCAATTAAATGTTATATTTTGAACACAAATCAGAAAACGAACCTGCAGTTTTCGCAATACCTTGACTCTGAATTCCACCTGATCGTGCATGCACAGAGAAGAGAGATAATATTTTGTAATTGTAATATTTTGTATTTTGTGAAGAAGTGTAATATTTTGTAAAGAAATGTAATTCATCAATGTCCTCGGATGGACGCTAAACTGGGCTTCCTGTCTGCCGGCATTTAATCGGTGGTTGTTAAATATGACACTGTGTCCGTCACATAAAGTCAGTGAGTATTCTCCGGCAGGCACCCTGGACAAATTACAAATGCCTTCCCTAACTACTGCTGGGAAACGGCAACGGAAAACCACCCAGCATAACCCTTGATGAGGAAGCTGCTTCGGTCCCACCGACGTCTGAAGAGTATATGGTACTCCAGAGAGAGATAGTGAAAAGCTAGAGAATGAAGGATGACAAAAGGGACAAGGGAGGGTTGGGAATTTAGAAATAAGAGCAGGAGAAGATGTATAAATGGGGAACACAGGAAAGAGAGAAGGGGAGGGTGTAGGAGGGTATAGGGAGGGAGTTAAAATTCAGTTGTATTTGCTTATGTAATAAACAGATATCCCCTTGAGACTTTGACACATCTATTCCAGAACGTATTTGTAGAATAAAAGGTGATACAGGCACGGAGTGTCCATAGAGGTAAATTAATCACAAGACACTGAAGACAGTACCAGTACCATAGGAAGTTTTCTGACCTTGGTGGAGGACGGACTGGTTTGTTGACACTGAAGCAAAGTCCATGAGCCTGACCAGGTCCATGATAGGGGTCTTGACCAAGGATAACCACCTTGACCTGCATGAGGCAACATAAGGTTATCTGGTGTTGTTGCGTGAAATGCCTTGAAGATTCCGTAGGACGTAAAGGAGGGTTTACCGTGGGAGTTGTTGTATGCAGATGATCTGGTGTTGATTGCGGAATGTATGGATGGACTGAAGGAAAAGATGAACAAGTGGAAGGAATGTATGGAGACAAAAGGTCTGAAGGTGAATATAGGAAAGACGAAGGTGATGGCAAGTGGTAAAGCATGTGGTGAGGTGGAAAGAACTGGGAAGTGGCCATGTGCTGTGTGCAGGAAGGGTGTCGGAGTGAACTCCATTCAATGTACAATGTGCGTTCATCAAAAATGTAGTGGTCTGAGAGGGTCATTAACCAGTGTAGCAGCTACATTCAAATGTAAGGTGTGCACAGAGGGAGCTGCAGGTGGAGGAAATGTTGAGTTGGATCTTGGAGATGGCGTGAAGCTGGAAGGTGTGAAAACATTTTGCTACCTCGGAGACATGCTGAATGGAGAAGGTGGATCAGACACGGCAACGGTTGCTCGAGTGAGATGTGCATGGAAGAAGTTTCGGGAACTGAGTGGCGTGCTGATGAGGAGGAGAGTGTCGTTGAAGCTGAAGGGAAAGGTGTATGCTGCATGTCTGAGAAGTGTTATGATTTATGGGAGCGAGACATGGGTCATGAATGTCGAGCAGCAACGAAGGCTGGAAATGCGAATGGTTCGGTGGATGTGCGGAGTATCGTTGAGAGAGAGGAAGACAAATGATGAATTGCGAAAGATGATGGGAATAGAGCCTGTGATTGATGCTGTGAAGAGGAACAGGTTGAGATGGTTTGGTCATGTGTTGAGGAAGGATGAGAGTGACTGGTTGAGAAGAGTGATGGAAATTAATGTAGAAGGAAGTAGAGGACGGGGAAGACCAAGAAAGACTTGGCTAAAGATGGTGGAAGAAGAAATGCGGGCAAGGGGGTTAACAAGGAGAGATGCAGAAAATAGGGCAATATGGAGAAGATTGTCATGGGGACCGCAAGGCTAACCCCCGCTCTAGCAGGGAAAATGGCCTTAAAATGCATGTTGTTGTTGTTGTTGTTGTAAAGTGTGCAACTATACGTTAACATGAATGAGGACTTCTTATGGTTAAACACTGAGATATCAGAAATAATGAAACTTGTAATTGTTGCCTCAGTTTTGCATATTTCCCTCCTCCACCAAAGGTGGATGGAGGTTATGTTTTCACCACTGTCTGTTTGTCGGTTTTTTGGGGGGTTTTTTTGGAAACAGAATCGAGTCGTGCAAGAGCTAATACATTGGACATGAAAACATGCAGACACATAAAACATGCAATGAAGGGAGTGGGAGACAATTTGGGGAGAGAAGGAAGCACACAAGTACAACAACAGTAAAGAGCAGGGGCATCGGTAGCTCTGCAGAAGGGGGAGGGCTGAGGGAGGAGGGAAGGGTACACAGTATAAAGCAAATGAACACTGCTACGATTTTCAGGAAAGAAGTTGGGGATTGAAAGGTGGATTTGGGGTGTTTTAATAGGGGTAGAAAAGATCAAGGTTCTGGATGGGGGAAGACAAGAGATGGTGGTGAACAGCTGTTTTGAAGACATGGAGGGACGAGAGGGATTGAAGAGAGTGTGGGAGTTCGTTCCAGAGGCGGGAGAAAAGAGGAATGAAAGAGTGAAGGTGAGCAGAGAGTCTTGATTTTGGCAGTTTCACCAGAAGAGGGTTGCTGGCAGATCTTGTGCGTCCTGCAGGAATATTTGGGGGATAGAGCACAGACAGAGCAGAGGGAGCAAGGCCGGAGAGGAGTCGGTAGATGCCAGAAAGACCACCCACCTGCCTGCGGTGAGAGAGAGAAAGGCCCTCAGAATCAGCTTCATCGCGGGAGATTCCAATGATTCTGAATGCTTTGGTTTCAACCGCGTGAAGCCAAGCTCGGGGTGAGGCAGGAGCACCAGCCCAGAGGGGAGAGCAGTATTCCATTGAGCTGTGGGTGAAAGCTTTGTATGTTGTGAGGAGCTCAGAAGTGCCCAGGAAGGACTTGCACGACAGAGGATGCCCAGTCGGCGACTCGCTTTGGAGGCCAGCTTGGAAATGTGGTTTTCCCAAGAAAGACCATGGCAGACAGTGAGACCCAAAAGCTTGAGTGACAGAACTTCTTCAAGAGGATTGTTCAGAAAGTACATGGAAGGGTTGTCCAGACGGTCTTTTCGGAGAGACAAAGTGAGAGTGTGAGATTTGTCAGGATTGAAAGACGTGTTCCACTTGTTTGCCCAGTTTGTGATTTTGTCCAGGTCTGCAGAGAGTGAAGAGGCTGCAGACTGCTGATCTGAGGGTTGAGATATTGAGTGGCAGAGAGTGGAGTCATCAGCAAAGAGATAGAGAGGATTTTCCAGAGAGTCGGAGAGATCATTGATGAACACCAGAAAAAGCACAGGGCCCAGAACACTGCCTTGGGGAACTCCAGCCTGAACAGGAAGGGGAAATGAGAGAATTCCATCCAGGGCCACACGTTTCCGACGACCAGAGAGGAAGTCCGCAAGCCATGAGTGGAGATTTCCATGGATACCATAGGAGGAGAGTTTGGTGAGCAGAGCTGGGTGCCAGACCGTATCGAAGGCATGTGATGTGTCAAGTGAGACAGCTCTGATTTCCTGTTTGGCATCGAGGACCTGCATCCATTGTTGAGACAGCAGAAGCAGCATGTCCAGAGTAGAATGATCTGGTCTGAATCCAAATTGATGATCCGAGATTAAGCCATTGGAGAAGTGGAAGGATTATATGTCAGAAGCAATGATTGATTCCATGACCTCGCTGATTAATGGGAGCAGGCCGATTGGTCTGTAGTTGCAAGGATCTGTTTTAGCATCTTTTTTGTGTAAAGCAGTGATGTTGGCTGATTTCCAAGCAGATGCCAGATGACCTTGAGCAAAAGAGAGGGTGAAGAGAACCGACAGAGGGTGTGAAAGAGCGGCAGAGCAGGATTTTAAGACCCATGGGTTGATGCCGTCTGGTCCAGTTGCAGAATCAGTCAGGGTTTGACAGAAACTTCTCCACTTTGTCAGGAGAGAAGGACACAGATTCCAGGAGCAGCTGGGTTTGACTGGGTAAGGTGGGTACAGAGAGAGATGGGTTCGGGACACAATATTTTGAGGCAAACACAGAGTTATGTTACGTGCTCCTCCCCAACCCCCGGTCACAGTGTACCTCCGAGCCCTGAGAGGAGTCACGGCAGAAAAATGTGTTATTCTGTATGTCAAAGAACAATGGTGAAGCCACACCAGTTGTTACCAACAAACAAATATTGTATTAAGATCACAAAAGAATAACAGTACAACAACAATAATAATCAATTGTACAACCAATATATATTTCCTATGATGGTACCATCAGGTTCGTACAATATAACTCACTGTGCTCCAAGTGAGCGAAAAGAAGAACATTCCCCAATGTCTCTATTCCGGCATCAAGACCAAGTCGATCCGCTCCAGCGATCGTCAGAACGATGTCCAATCGAGACCAGAATCCCGTTCAGATGACAGTCACAGTCATGTGGCCAAAGCTGCGCAAAGGTGCCCTCAAGGCGACTGGGAAATCCAAAGGCGCCCTCCAGGCGACTGGGAAATCCAAAGGCGCCCTCCAGGCGACTGGGAAATCACACCCTCGTGTATGGACGTATCACGGCTCCAAATCGGCGAACCGCAGATTTACCTTCAAAATCCACGTTACACACACACACACCAGATAAACGTCTGAATGGGGTGAAAACGGCTGAAGCGAAGCAAAGAGCCCAGAGTGTTACGAAATCCGGCGCGACGCAAAATGGCCAACGGTCCGTACTCGAGACGTAACGGCACGCCAATGATTCTCTTCGGAATCAACCGCAAAAACCTGACACGCAGGTTGATCTGTCACAGCGATAACAACTCTGTCGCAGGAATCCCTTTCCCGGGAAACCCGAATGTTTGCTAGTGACTCCCGTTCACCAGCGTTTGCTCCAGAACTCGAAGCAGCTGGGCTTCTTCCCCGACTCACTCGCTCCGCCTTCTTTTCCTCCTCTTCCTCGTCGTCCGGTTCCGGTTTCATTTAAAACATTAACTTTTTTACCTTTTGAAAATAGAAATCTCCATCTCTCTTAAACGACAACAATAATAGTACATGGAATCAAAAATGTTTACAGTGGATGAAAACCACAACAACGGAAGTGACGAATCCGTAACAGTTAAGGCATTCGGATTTTTCACGTGCAATGTCAGCTGTGTAGCCACTTGAGGTAACGGAGGGGATGGAAGGGGAACAAAACACAAGAAACAGATTTGACCAGATGCCACCAGGATTTGGAGGAGGGAGACAGGTTTGAGAGTTCAGTCTTGAGAGTAGAGAGATACTGTTTCCTGGCTCTGCTGAGGGTAGACACACACTTGTTCCGAGCTTTGTGAAAGGAACTAGGATTGCCTTCAGTTGGATTAGCCTTCCATGAAGCGACAGCAAGTTGTTTCATGGCAACTGCCTCACCACAAGATTCAGTGTACCATGGACGGGTATAAGGCTATAAGCGTATGACAACTGAAGACGAGATGGGATAAATTTGTGCATGAGAGAGAGCAGTTTACTTTGGAAGAATTCACAGGAAGAGCTGATGTCAGAGGCAGAAGAGATGGGAGACCAGTCCAGATGATTGATGGCTGCTTGAAAACCGTGCCAGTCGGCCTGAGTGAAATGCCAGACTCGTCGACGCTGAGGAGGCTCTCTGAGAATGATCAGAGAGATGTGTACTTTAACAAGCACAAGATCAGAAGAACCGATTGGAGCAGAAGAAGAGCAGCAGACATTTGCAGGGAAGTTAGTCATAACCAAGTCTGGAAGAGAAGATGCTCCGTTGACTGAGATCCAGGTCGGGAAATTGACAGATTGTGTCAGTCCCAGTGAGTCGCAGAAGTCCTTTGCTGAGGTGCCATGGCTGGTGTGAGAGGTACCCACACTCAGCCAGCTGGCATTATGACAGTTGAAATCGCCACATCTGAGGAAGAGAGAGTTGGGATGAGTGAATATAAGTTGGTCCATGTTGTCAGACAGCAAAATGTAAATAGAGTCATCACTGTTTGGAGGATGGTACAACACACATTTGAACAAAAGGTGGGAGCGGAGGGGAAGCCGTAGCCACAGGTACTCCTGGGGGTGGGGTGGAGAGAGGGCAGTGCAGGGAGAGTGAGGAAGAGTTTTTGATAAAGATAGCAACCCCACCACCAGGACGAGGCTCAGGTCTATCAAACCGGAGGAGGGAGTAACCAGGAAGAGATATTAGGAATCGGAGACGTATTGAAGGAGGAAAGTTTCTGTTAAGCAGATCAAGTCTGGTTTGTCAGAAGCAACCTGTATGGAGAGTTCAGCGAAGGCCCTGGTTGTTAAGGAAGAGGGAGGGGAGCATCGGATACAGAACAGGGGGGGGGGGGGAGGGGTAGGGTAAGATGTGGAAGAGAGGAGGAAGTGGTAGGGAGAGCTGTTGAAGGTGTGTCAGAGATTTCAGAATAGCTTGGAGAAAGGGAAGAATGGGGCAGACAAAAGGTTTGCTGGTGATTGGGTGAGGCACAGTGAGGTGTTATTTGAGGAGGGGGAAGAGCGAGGCAGAAGGTTGGGGGAGATGAAGGTGAAAGTTGGAAGGGGGAAGAAGCGGGGAGGACGCTTTGAGGAGAAGGGGTGAGAGAGGAGTCTAGGAGGGGAGGAGCGAGGGAGAGTCTCGGAGTGGAGGGGTGTGGGGCGAGTTTAGGAGGGAAGGGGCAAGGGGGGAGAATTGAAAGGGATGGGTGATGGGGAAGATTTGGAGGGGAGGGGCAAGGGGGAAGATTTGAAAGAGATGGGTGATGGGGAAGATTTGGAGGGGAGGGGCAAGGGGGTAGATTTGGAGGGGAGGGGTGATGGGGAAGTTTTGGAGGGAAGGGGTGATGGTGAAGATTTGGAGGGGAGGGGCAAGGGGGAAGATTTGAAAGGGATGGGTGATGGGGAAGATTTGGAGGGGAGGGGCAAGGGGGAATATTTGAAAGAGATGGGTGATGGGGAAGATTTGGAGGGGAGGGGCAAGGCGGTAGATTTGGTGGGGAGGGGTGATGGGGAAGTTTTGGAGGGGAGGGATGATGGGGAAGTTTTGGAGGGACTGGGTGATGGGGAAGATTTGGAGGGGAGGGGTGAGATTGGATTTTAGAAAGTGACCGATTAATGGGAAACGAACATTTATTGCAAAATGAGTTTCTTGTGACCTTCAAGTCAAAAATACGTTTGAGGACGCTGAAGGATGGGTGTTTCGGGAATGTAGAAAAGAGGAACTGTAAGAGATGGAATTTTTTTTTGGAATGAATAGATTTGGTGAGCAAGTCGAAAGCATCCTTTTACAGAAGAAGAAGAAAAAGGTGTTATAATATACGACAGAATACAGTTCTTCAGGGGAAAGTTTAAACATTTTTAAATTGAGCAGTGAAAACTATCTGGAGAAATGGAAAATGGAAATGGGGGTGAAACACGTGATCGAAGAACTAACGAACAAATAAATGAGAACAACGAATAAACGAATAAGAACAGAGAAGGAAATTTTTTTTTTGATTTGAGATTTTAAACAAGGAAGTATGGGGTGAAATACTAGGACAAAAACAGAGAACGAAAGTAATTGCAGCGCAATCGACGGACCGCTGAGAGAAAAACAAGGCCTCAAGGTCGGGCACGGTAGCCTACTAGTACTAGGCCTCAAAATAGGCGACACGAATTAACCGACGATTTTGTATACAGGTATGAAAAATTAACACCGAGAATCTTACGAAAGACACACGATAGGTACACAAACCGAAAGATAGATACCGTTTTGACAACAACACAATTGTGAAAAAATTACTTAACTTCGAAAGCGTGAGCGCATGGACAGCTTCGAAAAGACATCAACCTTCCTTCAACGTCAACCTTCGTTAGACCTTCCCACCTACAGTCACGTGAAAAAGTAGGTACACCCCATGTAAAGTTTTGACTTTTTCAACATATTACAACATACAGCTATTTGATCTTCATTTCAACAATATTGAAAGATAAAGGTGATATAATATAACAAATATCATGAAACATTTACATTTTGTCGTCCATTGTATAATTTAAATAAACATAAATGCAAATTTCGCATGTGGAAAAAGTAAGTACACCCTTGGCTCTAATAGGTGGTATTGCCCCCTTTGGCAGAAACAACCTCAAGTAGGCGTTTCTTATAACTGTCTACCAGTCTCTGACATCGACTCGGATAAATTTTTGCCCACTCCTCCATGCAGAATTCTTTCAGCTGTGCGATGTTTGAGGGATTTCTTGCATGCACAGCTCGTTTCAAATCCCCCCACAACATCTCGATGGGATTTAGATCCGGGCTTTGACTTGGCCATTCCAGAACCCTCCATTTCTTTCTTTTCAGCCATTCCTTGGTGGATTTACTGGTATGTTTAGGGTCATTGTCATGTTGCATGGTCCACCTTTGGTTGAGCTTCAACTTCCCGACAGATGGCCTCATATTATCCTCAAGCACCCTCTGGTACAATGAAGCATTCATAGTGGATTCTGGGATGGTGAGCTGCCCAGGCCCTGATGCAGCAAAGCTGCCCCAAACCATATTATTTCCACCACCATGCTTTACAGTTGGTATCAGGTTCTTGTGGTCATATGCTGTCTTTGGTTTTCGCCAAACATGTCTTCTGGTACTGTGGCCAAATAGCTCTACCTTTGACTCATCTGTCCAGAGCACATTGTTCCAGAAGTGCTGGTCTTTGCCTCGGTGTTTATTGGCAAACTTTAGTCTTGCCCTGATGTTTTTTCTGGACAGCAAAGGTTTCCTCCTGGCACACCTCCCATGGAGATCAAATTTGTGCAGCCTCTTTCTAATGGTAGACTCGTGCACTTTGACATCAACAGTGGCAAGAGCTACCTGTAGGTCCCGTGATGACATTCTGGGGTTCTTAGAGACTTTTTTCAGCATCTTGCGGTCTCCTCTCGGGCTGAACTTGCTGGGGCGGCCTGGCCTGAACAAGTTGGCAGTTGTTTGGAATCTTCTCCACTTGTAGATGATCTTCCGGACAGTCAAATGATTGATTTCAAATTGCTTGGAGATCTTTTTAAATCCCTTCCCAGACTCGTAGGCATCTATAACCTTCTTTCTGAAGGCCTCAGAGAGCTCTTTTGATCTAGGCATGGTGACGCTGCACACTTCAACAACAAAGAGCAAACCAAACTAAATGTCTGAGGTTTAAATAAGACAGGTTCCTCCAAGATCCTCTCTGACGATGTTCTAATCATTTGCACCTGAGCTGGTGCACCTGATTCTAATTTTAGGTATTCGAAGTAGTGATAAATGTAGGGGTGTACTTACTTTTTCCACATGCGAAATTTGCATTTATGTTTATTTAAATTATACAATGTTTATGTAAATGTTTGTAAATGTAATGTAAATGTAAATGTAAATGTTTCAATGTAAATGTTTCATGATATTTGTTATATTATATCACCTTTATCTATCAATGTTGTTGAAATGAAGATCAAATAGCTGTATGTTGAAATATGTTGAAAAAGTCAAAACTTTACACGGGGTGTACTTACTTTTTCACGTGACTGTAAGTGGCAAACTTCCTTCATGTTCAGGCTTTTCAGATAGGCTTCAAGCGTTGTTGAGTCGTCTGCAATTCTTCGAATTAATTCCCGCCTGTAATTCTGCTTGAACACGGAGATGATCCCCTGATCTAAGGGCTGGATCTTGGTTGTAGTGTTCTTGGGAAGGTAAGAAACTCGGATCTTTCTGTCACGGCTTACTAGGTTGGCAACTGGCGGATGGGCGGGACAGTTGTCAAGCAAAAGAAGAGCTTTGGGTTCTAGCTTTTGCTTACGCAAATGAGCGCGGACGGCAGGGACAAAAGTTTTGTGAAACCAATCCTCAAATATGACACTTGTCATCCAAGCATTGCTGCTGTGCGTGTACTCGAACGGTAATGACTTCATGTTGACATGGTGGAAACAGCGGGGCGAGCGAGATTTGCCAATCATGAGCGGTTTTAACTTATGTGTTCCAGTCTTGTTTACACAAAACAACGTCACGCGATCTTTGCGTTGTTTGAACCCCCTCACGTCGGTGGGCGTCATCTTTGCTAGCCAGTGTACGGTCTGGGATCATCTTGTAGCAGAGGCCTGTTTCGTCACAGTTGTACACTTGTTCTTCCACGTAGCCACCTTCTTCTAAGAGAGTTTTTAGTTGAGCTGGGTATTCGCTGGCGGTGGCACTGTCGGCTGAGCGAATTTCTCCTGACACTAACACTTGAGAAATCCCATGATGGCGTTTAAACCGGTCTAGCCATCCATTGCTAGCTTTGAACTGTGAGGTTTCTCTGTTGATCTGCTTGTCAAACTTATTGGCTTGAGCTTAGAGAATAGGACCGGAAATTGGAAGGCCTTCTGAGCGTGCTTGAACAAACCACTCGTACAGGGAGTCATCGAGGCTGACATCTTTGGCTGTCTTCAGGCATTTGGCTTGTAGTCCTGCTTCTTCTTCAACTTTGCAAAGCGACGCACATAACTTTTCTTCTTGAGATTTCCAGCTAAGAAGTGTTGATTCCAGTATCCCGAGGTCTCATGCAACTTGAGTTTGACTTTTAGTCTTGATCGCGTCAAGTGCGTGAAGCTTATCTGTCACAGAAAAAGATTTTCTTTTTCTAGCAGTTTGTTCCATTTCCGGAAAGAAGTTCCGGAAAGAGCAAAAAAAAAAAAGGTCCAATGACTCATTGCGTTATGTCCGAATTAGCGTAAAATCGGGCGCGTAAAATCGGGGTTTCACTGTGTGTATATTGATGAAAACATGAACCGATTAGATTTTGGGGGTCAAGAGGTCAAAGGTCATGTCATGTAAAAATGTGCTAACTTAGGCACAGCTGAATGGATTTAAATCAAATTTGATACAAGTATTATAATGATGTAATAATGTGGGCGGAGGCATATAAGTCGTTCGTATATGCAACCATCCTCAACTTAATGATGTCCTTGAGGGAAAAGTTAAGGAAATCCTTAACTTTTCCCTTAAGGATGATTTATCAACCGGCCCATAAGCTTCGCCCACCTTCGGTGGCAGAAGTGATAAAATTCTCAATGAGAATCAAATTAATTTTATACAAGAATGATTTAATTCCTCCTTCACCTGCAAGCACGTGTTCCGCATGCAACATATAACAATCGTCATTTAAAATTGTGTGTTCATCATGTGTTCTTACTTTTGGATGTCTCTTCCTATCGCTAATCTGATTGGTTGCCTGGCATAGCAACGGCTCCTCAAGATTTCCTTAACTCTAAAGGAATCCTTATCCTTAAGGGATGTTTATGCAACAGCACTTAAGGAAATCCTTAGCGAAGGAATTACATTAAGGAAAATCTTTCCTTAAGGTGCAGATCCTGGTGTTGGGCTAGCGGCTAGGGTGCCGGCTTAGGATCCTAGGATCCTGGGTTCGAATCCCGGTCGATCGCTGAATTAACGCCAGGGGGGTTGACTCAGCCTGTCATCCTTCCGAGGTCGGCTAATTGAGTACCAGTTCACTGGTAATTCCCTGTTTGTCATTAAAGGCGGCAAAAAGGGTTGGCGTCAGGAAGGGCATCCGGCCGTAAAACACTGCTTCAAAAAGGGGACCGAAAAAACAACAACAACCACGGTTCCCGAAAAAGGCCAACCCCCGCTTTGCGGGGGAAAATGGCCTCTAAAGGTGGTTTTTTTTTAAGGTGCAGGGAGTTTTATGCAATCGGGTCATTGTCCTCAATTAAAACAAGTTTGTGCATCTGCAGCAACGCATGGTGAGGCAAGCATAGCGAGCCAATCAATGCTAGTGTAAACAAAAGGGGGGGGGGGAAAAAGTAGTTTATACTTTTGTAACTGGTTTGGCTCTGCCCTTTACTCTTGTGCACGTCCATTGCACAAGATTGACAAGAGCTTATCCAATCAGCTGTTCTTACAATAGGGTTTGCAGCAAATGGGACATTTGGGAGAAGCATGAGAATGGTGCACCTGTCTTTGAGATAGCAAATGGACCTCGGAGATAATGCCAAACCCCAAGAATATTGACAACATGTCACTCTGCTCATGTTGTACGGACATGAAACCCCAGCTCACACCTTGTCCATTTCACAGAGACGACTCCAGGTGAAGAGATCTCGAGGAGGAGGATAGACAGTGAACTTCTTGCGTTCCACAGTAATGAACTTTTCCAGCTGGAAGAATAAAAGTAAAGGAATAATGAACATTTAGGAAGAAAAGAAACACATTTAATAAAATATACTTGTCTAAGGAATGTTCCCATCAATGTTGTCCAAAATGCAGAATGTGTACATCGTTAAAGCCATATTGATGGTAGGAAATTCTCGTATATCATTGGACAGCAACAAAAGATTATAGCTCTTTTGAGCATTGTAATGGGAAGGAAGTTAAAGGGTATGGTTTGGAGCTTCCAATTGAGCTGTTGCCATGATGTGGAGGCCCAGATTTATGTCCAGAAGGATGCAACATCATTGGAAGTTTAAGGGTTAGTTTTTTGATTCTTTAAACAATTCACATCAATAGAAGAATAAAGACAAACCTCGATGTAGTAAGGTTTATCAAATTCTTCCTCCAATACTCGACTCCAACGCCTAGAGTTAGAAACTTCTCCATTACGAGTTGACAATGCGCATTGTCTCTTTGGACAGGGCTGACAAAAAGGGAGAGATCAAAACCGAGGCCAAACTCGGAAATGCAGCATGGGTGAGCAGAGGTTGCCAATGCCTTTCAATAGATTACACTTATCGATGCTCCGAGGCGGAAACAATTAAAAATAGAAAAAGCAAATCAAGTTGGACTCTAGTTTCGACCATTATCAGCTCGCCGACAAAACAATGCAGAGTAGCACGCCCAAAAACATCATACAAGGATCACGCACGCTAAGGGTTGTCACTCAAAATAATGAATAAAACAATACTTCCAACTTCTTCATCCATGCATTTCATAGACAACCGGCTTATCGATTACCTTCCAAAGATGCGTTCAGCATTACGTACCAGGCTGTCTTGTCGACCTCATCAACTTACGAAGAACTCATCTGAGGTTGGTTTCATTGTGAAATCATAGGACATAAATCCATTGGATGCAGTGGTAAAATGAGGATGGGATGGGGAGAGGGGGTTAGGTAGGGGTGGAAGGAATCCCACTACCCAACTCCAATAAGTCACAGGTATTATATTTTGTAGGAGATGTATTTCTGTAACAACCGAAAGATGAACCCAAAATATTTTATTATTTCCTATGTAGGCTGTGGCTGCTGGTTGCATCATTGCTGGGAGCACTGCTATGCCCCCTGTTCCCAGTAAGCAGGTACTCATTTTGCTGACCTCGGAATGATGACAGGCTGAGTCAACCCACCTGGTGTGATTTAACGGCACGACAGGGGCTCAAACCCAAGACCCCAAGATCTTAAACCAGCCCCTTTACCCATCAAGCCAAAACCAGGCTTTTTAACCCAAAATAAAGGTGAATAATGATGAGGACTATAGAAGTAAATGAAGTGCCAAAATCAAGACTCTCTGCTCACCTTCACTCCTTCATTCCTCTCTTCTCCCGCCTCTGGAACAAACTCCCTCACTCTCTTCAATCCCACTCCACCCTCCAGGTCTTTAAAACTGCTGTTCACCACCATCTCTTATCTTCCCCCATCCAAAACCGTGATCTTTTCTACCCCCGCTAATTTCACCCCAATTCCACTTTTTTGAAATACCAACTTCTGTCCTGGAAGTCCTTGTGTTTTATACTTCTCCCTCCACCCCCCCCCCCCCTTCCTCCCCCCAAGCCCTCTCCCTTCCACACATCTCCCTGCTCTCAAATGTTGTGTTTGTGTGCTTCCCCTTCTCTCCCCATCTTGTTTTCCGCTCCCTTTTTTTGTGTGTTTTGTTTGTCTGGTTGATTTGTTTGTGAAGTAAATGTTAGCTCTTTCACGAGCCTCGATTCAGTATACAAAAAAAAAGAAAAAAAAAAGTGGAAAGACATGCAATAAAGGGGAGTGGGCAATGGGGGTAAGGGGTGTGGGCAATGGGGGTTGGGGGAGGAGATTTCAAGCATTCAAACTCCATTCTATCTTGCGTATGTAATATGTATATACACGCAACATTTAATTAATTATGGGGTGTATTCCATTACCAATGAGCTTGTAGAGCGCTTGCCAATAGGCTCGCTTGATTTTAAGCACTCCAACCAATCAACCGTTCGATAAGGAACGGCTGACTTGGCAAGCTGATTGCTTATGGAACCCACACCCCCGATACATCGTCTGGGGTGCTTGGAGGAAATTTTGCATCACTTCAATTTTTTTGCTACCTTCACTTAGAGTACCTGTTGGTTCCAATTCAACGGAAAGTGACGCAAAACCGAGCAACTCACTTCAGGATCCACTGAGAGTTTCTCTGCAGCGTTGAGCACCCGCTTACGTGCAGACGCTTCAAAAAACTTAGACAACTTTGTCTGAGTTCCCAGCATCGTTCTATTCGTGGTTAAAAACCGCAACTCGAAACAAGGTACTTAAGCGCACGCGACTTCGGACGCCAATCAAATTCCCGCCAAAAATATTTGCGTCAGCACGGTGTAAAATTATTGTTAATTATCACAAATAATCATCGATTAATTAACGTTACTCGGATTAATGCATAAATATTATACAAACAGACGATTTTTCTATGTTGTATATAAATAGTCGAACATTGGAGTGGGAAATCAGCCTCAACTGAAGGACCCTTCAGTCTATATATTACATACTGCTCAGGTTCCTTCAGTTCAATCTGACCGCCCCATCTCATACAAAGGGAAGAACATCGATATTTTATTGACAAGTAAAGTGAATAATAATAAAAATTAATAATAATTTATACAAATAATGTAAAATCTATTTCACTCGAAATCGAAAAGACGCGGGAAAGTTTATTTCCTGTGCATTCGTTTCCCGTATGGTTGATAATCCATGCTCTCCTCCTTTTAGACCCTCACCTTGAAGCAAGGAAGCAGCACGTCCTGTTTCAAAGTCTTTGGTATGACTCGGCCGGGGATCGAACCACCGACCTCCGACAGGCGACAACTCAGAGCAGCCGCTCAAACCATTACACCAACAAGTCTGCTAAAAACAACATACTGCTGGTACACCGCCCAGCTGTTCACGCCATCGAATAAAAAAAAAAATATATATATATATATATTCATAGAGAATTCCAACGATGCGTTTGGTATCTTAAGCACAATAAATTTCTGAAATCGAAGTCGTTCGTTGAGGAAAGTTTTACTGAACGGAAAGCTCGGCGCTGATTGGTGCAATTTGTCGTTTCCAGGAAGAAGTGGAGAAGAGACCACCCCCACTCTTTCTCTTTTATAACTTTTTAAGGAACTTTCTTTAACGAAGAACCTATATTCGAGGAGCAACGAGCTCATAAATAAAGCAAAATCACAGCAGCGGATTTTTAGCTCGCAGTACAAGTGTTCAAAAGTCAATAAATAAAGTACTAATAAATCTATTATACAAGTTGAAGTTGGTGAACCTCATACGTGTTGCAGAGTACGGAACATACAGTGCGGTCCAATTGTCCAAAGCGTCATGGATTGCCAGACAAACGGCCTGAAACAGTAGGCCGATAGTATATGATAAAATGCACACAAGGCCTGACCTGAAGGTAATCTCTGAAGGTAATGAACTGAAGGTAATCTCTGAAGGTAATGAACTGAAGGTTAACTGAAGGCAATCTCAGTTCCTTCCACCAAGTTCGGAACAAGTGTGTGTCTACCCTCAGGAGTGCCAGGAAGCTCTATCTCTCCACACTCAAGAATGAACTCTCAAACCTGTCTCCCTCTTCCAAATCCTGGTGGCGTCTGGTCAAATCCGTTTCTGGTGTTTGTTCCCCCTCCATCCCCTCCCTTACCTCCAATGGCTACACAGTCGCACGTGACAAAGCCGAATGCCTCAACTCTGTGTTTGCCTCAAAATCTTGTGTCCCAAACCCATCTCGCTCTCTGTTCCCACCGCACCCAGTCGACCTCAACTACTCCTGGACTCTGTTTCCTTCTCTCCTGACAAGGTGAAGTTTTTGTCTAACCTCGACTCTGATTCTGCAACTGGACCAGACGGCATCAGCCCACGGGTCCTAAAATCCTGCTCTGCCGCTCTATCTCACCCTCTCTCTGTTCTTTTCACCCTATCTTTTGCTCAAGGTCATCTGCCAGCATCCTGGAAATCAGCAAACATTACCGCTTCACACAAAAAAGGTGCAAAAACAGATCCTTGCAACTACAGACCAATCAGCCTGCTCCAAATTATCAGCAAAGTCATGGAATCCATCATTGCTTCGGATATGAAATCTTTCCTCTTCTCAAATGGCTTGATCTCCGATCATCAATTTGGATTCAGACCAGGTCACTCTACTCTGGACATGCTGCTTCTGCTGTCTCAACAACGGATGGAGGTCCTCGATGCCAAACAGGAAATCAGAGCTGTCTCCCTCAACATATCACGTGCATTCGATACGGTCTGGCACCCAGCTCTGCTCACCAAACTCTCCTCCTATGGTATCCATGGAAATCTCCACGCATGGCTTGCGGACTTCCTCTCCTCTGGTCGTAGTCAACATATGGCCCTGAATGGATTTCTCTCATCGCCCCTCCTGTTCTGGCTGGAGTTCCCCAAGGTATTCAAGGTAATGTTCTGGGCCCTGTGCTTTTTCTGGTCTTCATCAATGATCTCTCCGAGTATCTGGAAAATCCTCTCTATCTCTTTGCTGATGACCACTCTCTGCCGCTCCATTCCTCATCCCTCAGATCGGTAGCCTGCAGCCTCCTCACTCTCTGCAGACCTGGACAAAATCACAGACTGGTCAAACAAGTGGAACATGTCTTTCAATCCTGACAAATCTCACACTCTTACTATGTCTCTCCGAAAAGACCGACTGGAAAACC
This sequence comes from Myxine glutinosa, assembly GCF_964187855.1. Classification (NCBI taxonomy): domain Eukaryota; kingdom Metazoa; phylum Chordata; class Myxini; order Myxiniformes; family Myxinidae; genus Myxine; species Myxine glutinosa. The sequence continues at coordinate 46,131,770 of NC_136266.1, read as the reverse complement.
CTCCCATCTACTTTCTCAACAATCCTCTCCAAGAAGTTCTGTCGCTCAAGCTTTTGGGTCTCACTATCTGCCATGATCTTTCTTGGGAAAACCACATTGCCAAGCTGGCCTCCAAAGCCAGTCGCCGACTGGGCATCCTCCGTCGTGCGAAGTCCTTCCTTGGCACACCTGAGCTCCTCACCACAGACAAGGCTTTCATCCGCAGCTCAATGGAATACTGTTCCCCCCTCTGGGCCGGTGCTCCTGCCTCACACCTAGCTCGGCTTCACGCTGTTGAAGCCAAAGCTTTCAGAATCATTGGAATCTCCTGCGATGAAGCTAACTCCGAGGGCCTTTCACTCACTCACCGCAGGCAGGTTGGTGGTCTTTCTGTCTTCTACCGACTCCTCTCTAGGCCGAGCTCCCCCAGCCCTCTCTGTGCTCTGTCCCCCAAATATTTCTGCAGGTCGCACAAGATCTGCCTGCAACCCTCTTATGGTTAAACTGCCAAAATCTAGTCTCTCTGCTCACCTTCACTCCTTCATTCCTCTTTTTTCCCACGCCTGGAACAAACTCCCCCACTCCCTTCAATCCCACTCCTCCCTCCAGGACTTTAAAACAGCTGTTCACCACCATCTCTTATCTTCCCCCATCCAAAACATTGATCTTTTCTACCCCCGCTAATTCACCCCCGATACACTTTTTCGAAATTCCAACTTCTTTCTTGGAAGTCCATATGTTTTATACCTCTCCCACCTCCCCCCAAGCCCTATCCCTCCCACAGTTCTCTCGATGTCCCTGCTCTCACATGTTGTGTTGGTGTCCTTCTCCCTCTCTCCCCATCTTGTCTGCCTTATTTTGTGTTTTATGTGTCGGTTTGACTTGTTCTGTGATTAATGTTAGCTCTTTCACGAGCCTCGATCTTGTACACCAAAAAAAAAAAGGCCAAAATTATTATTTATCCGTGACATTTACCTGAATATTTTACCGAAAAAAAAAATGGTCACTTTTATTTCGCCGCATGATCGAAAATGAAGGAGATAGCGGGACGTTTGGACCGATCGAGTCAATTCGCACCCTCGACTGTTGAACACTATTTCTCCCTAAGATTGGCAAAAAAAAATACGTGAGAAGATGGTTAATACATTTTTTTTGGACAAAGAGGATGCAAACCCATTTCTTTGTAACGCACATTTCTGGTTAATAACCATTTTCTCTAAAGTTTGAAACTGAACCATTAACAGCGGTAAATGTTGTTTCGTTTCCGGCAAGAAAGAAAAATCAGCTTCTGGGTTTAAATGTAACGATGAGGAAATGAGGATGAGCCGATGAGGGGTTTCACTGTAGTTAAAAAACAAATTAAAGGAGAAGATCGGGCCCTGAGGCAGCGGCGACTCCTGATCCACCCTCTCCACACCCCTGGATGTAGTTTATACGAACACGTATAGGGGATGCTGTCGGCCCAGACGAGGGGTCACGTGACCCATATTAGTTCAAGTTAATTTCCTCAATCTATATGGGGTATACAGTGCGCTATGCAGTGTAATTCCGTAGGGTTTTTGTGCTAAAATTGATTTTTTTGTTTTATCTGATTGATTTTGGGTCTAATTATTGAAAAATGATGGGGTACAAATTTTCCGACCCCTGTACCCCCTCTGGGGGGCACTTTCCAAATTTGGGGCACACAAACAGACCCCACCCTTATTTCTGCTAATAATGATCCGATTTTCACAATCTCAGTGTCATTTTAGGGGTTTTCGATGATACTGAGTCCATTTAGCACACATCCAAAGTCATTGGAAGTGATTTTATGACCCCCTGACCACCTCTGGGTGGTCCCTTCTCATTCCGAGAACCCCAAAATTGATCCTGTGCCTATCTCCGCTAATAATGAACCAATTTTCATGTAATTTGTGTCATTTTATGAATTTTAGATGATACCGATTTCAATTAGCACAGTCATAGTCATTGGAATTATATTTGTGACCCCTTGAGACCCCCCCCCCCTCCCCCTTCAGCTGGGTAATCCCTTTCTGTCAAGGGCCCCAAAACTGACCCGGCCCCAAACTCCACCAATAAAGAACTGATTTTCACAATCTTAATTAATGTAAGTTTTGTAAGTTATTTCAGTTCTGTCTTTGACCAGCAGGTGGCAGCTGCATACAGACAGGTAAGGTACTCTTCATTTTAGGAGATAGGAAACATCAAACACATGTGAATTTCACATTCATGACCTTGGGTGTGTCAATCATGCATTTCAAGACTGCCCAGAAATAAACCCCGTGGGGTATCAATGAATATTTTTTGATAAAGCCAGGTATATTTTAGCTCCTTGATTGGTAGCAAATGAGAATACAATGTAAAGCTGTTTACAGTCTTAAATTTGATGTATAAAAACTGTCACCACATGATCCGTATAGTCGTAGGCCTAGCGAACCACATAATAAGCCGGCCAAGGCCTACAAACTGTACCAAGGCATTGAAGATGAAGGCCTATCACCACTGCTTTCCAGTGTAAAGTTTTCTAATGTTCCCCATATCCCAGTGTTCCTTACAATAGCCATGACAAAATAAGCAGCAAAATGGACAATCGGGATCACGAGGATATGTGTTAGCTGTGGCAGAGTGTTTCCCATACAATAGGGTTAGACAATGAAATATGGTAACACTGTGGCACTTTACACCAGGTTCGATTCCTCCAGGCCGGGGTAACTCCCTCTGACAAAGTGCATGTAGGCCCAGGCATAGGTTTTGTAATAACATTGCCTATGTTTTGTATTTTTTCCATTGTTTCACATTATCTCTTTGTTCCTTTCAGATTCTAACAACAGACCATGACCTCAAATCTGTTGGGAGACATTCATCAAACGAATCGAAGGGATGATGGTTGGCTATGATGAGGGTAGAGTTGTGTTTGACCGTTGTATTGACCAGTCTCTAAAGAACAAGACACGCCAGAAGAGAGCAGTGACGTCCACAGAATACGAGATTCATCCAGAAATGAAGCTCACCATGTCATTGAAGGAGCTTGTCTGCCTCAAGGACCAAGAGTAGCTTGACATCTATGTTGGCCGAGGGTTTTTTTATTTCATTTTATTTTTTTTGTTTTGTATACAAGATCGAGGCTCGTGAGAGAGCGAACATTAATCACACAGAAAGACAAACAGACACATAAAACAAATAACATCGGGAGCGGTAGACAAGATGGGGAGAGAGGGGGAAGGACACAAACACAACATTTGAGAGCAGGGACCGAGAGACATGGAGACATCGAGAGATCTGTGGGAGGGAGAGGGCTTTGGGGGGGAGGCATGTGAAGGGGGGGAGGCATGTGAAGGGGGGGAGGCATGTGAAGGGGGGGGGGGTGGGAGAGGTATAAACATATGGACACTGCCAGGATTTCCAGGAAATAAGTTGGAATTTCAAACAAGGTGGATCTGGGGTGAATTAGTGGGGGTAGAAAAGATCAAGGTTATGGATGGGGGAAGATAAGAGATGGTGGTGAACAGCTGTTTTAAAGACCTGGAGGGAGGAGAGGGATTGAAGGGAGTGTGGGAGTTTGTTCCACAGGCGGGAGAAAAGAGGAATGAAAGAGTGAAGGTGAGCAGAGAGCCGAGATTTCGGCAGTTTAACCATCAGAGGGTTGCTGGCAGATCTTGTGCGACCTGTAGGAATATTTGGGGGACAGAGCACAGAGAGAGAGCTGGGGGAGCAAGGCCGGAGAGGAGTCGGTAGAAGACAGAAAGACCACCTACCTGCCTGCGGTGAGTGAGTGAAAGGCCCTCAGAGATAGCTTCATCGCGGGAGATTCCAATGATTTTGAAAGCTTTGGATTCAACAGCGTGAAGCCGAGCCAGGTGTGAGGCAGGAGCACCAGCCCATAGGGGAGAACAGTATTCCATTGAGCTGCGGATGAAAGCCTTGTATGTGGTGAGGAGCTCAGGTGTGCCGAGGAAGGACTTCGCACGACGGAGGATGCCCAGTCGGCGACTGGCTTTGGAGGCCAGCTTGGAAATGTGGTTTTCCCAAGAAAGATCATGGCAGATAGTGAGACCCAAAAGCTTGAGTGACAGAACTTCTTGGAGAGGATTGTTGAGAAAGTAGATGGGAGGGTTGTCCAGTCGATCTTTTCGGAGAGACATAGTAAGAGAGTGAGATTTGGCAGGATTGAAAGACATGTTCCACTTGTTTGACCAGTCTGTGATTTTGTCCAGGTCTTCAGAGAGTGAGGAGGCTGCAGACTGCCGATCTGAGGGAAGAGGAATGGAGCGGCAGAGAGTGGAGTCATCAGCAAAGAGATAGAGAGGATTTTCCAGAGAGTCAGAGAGATCATTGATAAAGACCAGAAAAAGCACAGGGCCCAGCACACTTCCTTGGGGAACTCCAGCCTGAACAGGAAGGGGAGATGAGAGAAATCCATTCAGGGCCACACGTTGACTACGACCAGAGAGGAAGTCCGCAAGCCATGCATGGAGATTTCCATGGATACCATAGGAGGAGAGTTTGGTGAGCAGAGCTGGGTGCCAGACCGTATCAAAGGCCCTTGATATGTCAAGGGAGACAGCTCTGATTTCCTGTTTGGCATTGAGGACCTCCATCCATTGTTGAGACAGCAGAAGCAGCATGTCCAGAGTAGAGTGACCTGGTCTGAAACCAAATTGATGATCAGAGATCAAGCCATTGGAGAAGAGGAAAGATTTCATATCCGAAGCAATGATGGATTCCATGACTTTGCTGATAATTGGGAGCAGGCTGATTGGTCTGTAGTTGCAAGGATCTGTTTTTGCACCTTTTTTGTGTAAAGCGGTAATGTTAGCTGATTTCCAGGATGCTGGCAGATGACCTTGAGCAAAAGATAGGGTGAAAAGAACAGAGAGAGGGTGAGATAGAGCGGCAGAGCAGGATTTTAGGACCCGTGGGCTGATGCCGTCTGGTCCAGTTGCAGAATCAGAGTCGAGGTTTGACAAAAACTCCTCCACCTTGTCAGGAGAGAAGGACACAGAGTCCAGGAGCAGTTGGGTTCGACTGGGAAAGGTGGGAACAGAGAGAGATGGGTTTGGGACTAAGGATTTCGAGGCGAACACAGAGTTGAGGCATTCGGCTTTGTCACGTGCGATGTCAACTGTGTGGCCATTTGAGGTAAGGGAGGGGATGGAGGGGGAACAAACACCAGAAACGGATTTGACCAGACGCCACCAGGATTTGGAGGAAGGAGACAGGTTTGAGAGTTAATTCTTGAGTGAGGAGAGATAGTGCTTCCTGGCACTCCTGAGGGTAGACACACACTTGTTCCGAGCTTGGTGGAAGGAACTGAGATTTCCTTCAGTTGGATTAGCCTTCCAAGAGGCAAAGGCAAGTTGTTTCAGGGCAACTGCCTCACCACAAGATTCAGTGTACCATGGACGGGAGGAAGGGTAAGACAACTGAAGGCGAGATGGGATAAATCTGTGCATGAGAGAGATCAGTTTGCTTTGGAAGAATTCCCAGGAAGAATTGATGTCAGAGGCAGTGGAGATGGGAGACCAATCCAGACGATTGATGGCTGCTTGAAGACCGTCCCAGTCGGCCTGAGTGAAATGCCAGACTCGCCGACGCTGAGGAGGCTCTCTGAGAATGGCCAGAGAGATGTCCACTTTGACAAGCACATGATCAGAAGAACCGATTGGAGCAGAAGAAGAGCAGCAGACATTAGCAGGGAAGTTTGTCATAACTAGGAAGTTTGTCATAACTAGTTTGTCATAACTCATAACATAACATAGGGAGAAACCACGAATAGGGGAAAAAAGCTTTATTATTCGACATCTCATGTGCACAGTTTCAAAGCTTTGCTTCAATATTTGGTGTGCCCACCACCCGCCGACCGAACTGCCTCCAAATGCGTGGGGTAGGATTCCAAGAGAGACACAAACAAGTCACGATCGAACTCTATTTCTTCGAGGACGTTAATCAAAGCAGTGAGAAGCTCTTCCCTGGTTTGCTGAAACACTACTCCAGCAACAGTACCTTCAAGCTGGTCGTTGTGTATGGCATGAAGATCAAGGGCCATGATTTCGAAGAAGAACATGCACACAAAGAGGCGGACACACTGATTCCTAATCAAGTCCTGGCTTCTTTAGCTGATAGCCCTTGGAGGTACATACAGGGTGTCCTAACACCTTAGCCCCCCCCCCCCCCCTCCTGCCCAGCCCAACGTAGGAGAGGTAGGGAGAAACCACGAATAGGGGAAAAAAGCTTTATTATTCGACATCTCATGTGCACAGTTTCAAAGCTTTGCTTCAATATTTGGTGTGCCCACCACCCGCCGACCGAACTGCCTCCAAATGCGTGGGGTAGGATTCCAAGAGAGACACAAACAAGTCACGATCGAACTCTATTTCTTCGAGGACGTTAATCAAAGCAGTGAGAAGCTCTTCCCTGGTGTTCTGGAGGCGTTGTTCAACTCTGTCCTTGAGTATCGCCCCCAAATGTTCACAGGCGTTGAGGTCAGGCGATGCTCCCGGCCACTCATCGTTTCCGAAAAAATCGACCTTGTTCGCCTTCAGAAGATTCTGGGTCGCCAGTGCGCTCATGCACGGGGCTCGATCGTGCAGAAACGTGGTCTCCTTGATGCTGAGGACATTTTCTGGGTTCCGTAAGAACGGAATAACATGGCGGGTCAGCACAACGTCTAGGAGGTATTTCCCGTCCCATGATTGTCCTTGCTCTTTGATGACCCACATCAGCCTTTTCGCTGTGAACATCAAGAAGACGCCAACGCACCGTGCTGTCTTCGATTTCTCTCGAATCTTGAGTTCTTGTGGAATGTCATCATTGTGAAGAGCCCAAATTCTGTCGTTCTGGAAGTTGGGACGTTGAGCCTCATAAATGAAAAATTCATCAGAAGGGGCCAGGAAAAGAAAATCATCAGAGGTCCTCTTGCTCAAAAACTTACAAAACCACATTCGAAATTCGACGTTCTTCTCCGTCAGCTTCGGTGCTGGAATTTGGTGAAAAGCCTTTGCGCCAATGGACTGAAGGAACCTGTGGATACCTGATAAGCTCTTCTTCTTCCCTCGAACCCATTAAATCTCCTTTTGAAGCCCTCGAATGCTTTTCTTCTCCTTGGCAAGCGACTCAATGATGATATCCCTGCTTTCCTGAGACAAACATTGTGCTGTCTGTTCGGGCCGGCTGTCCATCTCGCAATCGAAGGGATCACGGTTCCAATTAGGTTTGACGAAGTCCTCAGACCTGTTCAGGTACTTGGCAACCCAGGATCGGGATATGGTTCCCGGCGTCTGATCCCTGGCGACTCGGAACGCGATAGCCATGATGCGGCATATCCACATTTTCTTCTCGGAATCACCCGACCACGACATCACTTCACAAAATCTGCAACAGAACAAGAAAGGCTCATTAGATCATAATGAAATTTGGTATTTCAGATGTCAAATGAATGATCCTTCCCGCTATATGCCCGCCATTGTACAGTGGCGACCCAGTAGAGCTGGGCAGGGGGGGGGGGGGCAAGGTGTTGGGACACCCGTACATGTTTGGTCACCCGACACCGATGTTCTTATGCTTCTCCTCGACCTGGTCTCTTGTGGTCGCCTTGGACCTCAAACTCGTCTCAAGTTTTTAACTGGCAAGGGCGTGAAGTACCGATAAATTGATGTGGTGGAACGAGTGCAAGTGATTGGACATCGGAAATGTCAAGGACTCATTGGACTCCACAATTTCTCTGGCGCTGAATGGGGTGGGAAGTTTGTGGGCATCACCAAGAAGACCTGGGTTGGTGCCTATATGAAGCTTGACGAAAATGACGATGCCATCAACTGCTTCCGAGAGCTTGGTGAAGGTCCTATCCCGACAGAGCTAGTCAATGGTGAACTGTCACCACAGGTTAAAGGTTTGGAGCAGTTTGTCTGCAGTGTGTACTGCTCGACAAATCCCAAAACCCTTCCGGCGCTGAGGTGGGAGCTGTTTCGCTCGAAAAACTTGGAAGGAGAGATGTTGCCTCCTACTCGTGCTGCCTTACTACCCCATATCACACATGCAAATTACATTGCCATGCATGACAAGTCATACTCTACCAACTGTCCGACTCTGCTTCCTATTGAACAAAATGGCTGGAGTGAAAAGGAAGGTTCAGGACTTTATGTTCCCATGAGGTGTCTCATCCTACCCGCCCCTCGAGCTGTGATAGAGCTGACCAAATGTGGATCTAAATCTGGATGCAAAGGGCGGTGCAGCTGCAACTAGTTGCTGCAAGAATGGACTTCCTTGCAAACCTCTCTGTAAATGCTATGGCGCTGACTGTGGAAATGCGATCAAGAATGATGTAGGCCTACATGACGAAGTGGATGACGATGAATAATCTGTTCTGTAAGTCATAGGTTTCAATAGTAATAGTGATGGCCACTAAGACATGATCGTGGACTGAAATCCATGAAATATGGAACCTCTCTACCCCCCTCATCAAGGGGAGTGGGGCATAAAATCGCTTATAATAACTTTGACAGTGGGCTAAATGGACTCAGTATCATCGAAAACCCCTAAAATGACACTGAGATTGTGAAAATCGGTTCATTATTAGCGGAGATAAGGGTGGGGTCAGTTCATGTGCCCCAAGTTTGGAAAGTGACCCCCCCAGAGGGGGTACAGGGGTCGGAAAATTTGTACCCCATCATTTTTCTATAATTTCACCCCAAATCAATCAGATAAAGCAAAAAAATGTATTTTAGCACAAAAATCCTGCCGGAGCTGTTTTCATGACATATCATACCGCACTAATATAAACCGAGTTGTCTGTGTGTGTGTCCAGTTTTTGTATGTCTGCGTTTTATTCAGAGATGGCTGAACGGATCTTCATCAAACTTCCAGAGGTTCATCAGTGAGTGCCTGTGAGTGTTTTAGGCAAAAAAAAGTAAAAAAAAAAGAAAGAAAATAAAAAGTTCGTTTTTTTGGAGTTAACAAAAAAATATATATATTCGCTCGATAGTGCCGAAGCCTTTTTAAATTAATGACAGTTATACACAAGTACACATTCGCATAAATAAATACAAAACAATCACCAGACATTTGAATACAAATAAATCAAACAATTCCGGAAATGTACGAATTTGGTAGTACGGCTTCTTCCTCTTCCTGATCGGCATCACACAACTCAGAAACGTGAGCCACATTCACTCCGAAACGTGAGCCACTCTCCTTCCTCTCCTGCCTCCCTTTCCCCTCCCCTTGCCCCCTCCCTCCTGGCAACGCACTTCTGCTAGTCATTAATAAATACAAAATGAGTAATTAAGACAAAATGAATATGAAGTGTTGTGGAGGAATTCTATTTTATATTCTATTTTAAAAGCCAGGCTTCTTTTTTATAGACTCCCATTTCATACATATAGGTGAAATATATACATGTATTCACCATACATGTCACCATGACATGTCATGGTTGTCACTAGTACATACACTAAATCATAATACATAAATGACATACATGACTATATGACATGACATACATGATTATGTCAATAGTACATAAATGGTGACGAGTGACATGAATGATGACGTACATGTATTACATACACTTGGACTTATTTGACCAATTGACACAGATTTTGAGTGAAATAAGAGGAAACAATACAGGAATGAGAAGAGGGAGAAAGATGGGGGACCAGGGAGAGGACTCCAGTAAATGCTAACATAAATTTCACCATTATCTTGAAATTATCCTTGGAATACTGGTGAGCAGAATAAGATTATTTATGTGTCAACTCCATATTTATTTAATAGGACTAATTTCAATTTACGTTTCAATGAATAAATGCCTGGAGTTGATTTCAGGTTCAAGTTTAATGAATTCCAAAATTTGGGTCCCACAAAAACTAACGTTTTGGAACATCCTGGTTTGTCTTGTCGCGTAACCGTCGAATTGATCATTTTTGGTGAATAATTGCACAAAGTTATTTGGTAATTCTTGTCTCTCTAGCTGGAACATAAGGGCACCCAACTGATATAAGTACAATTCGTTTATCTTTAAATTCTTATTTTCAAGAAATAAATTGTTTGGATGAGTTTGATAACCTTTGTTGCGAATAAATCTCATACCTCTTTTTTGAATCATTAAAATCTCATGTATCTGCAAGTTTAAGAATCCTCCCCAAGCAGGTAAACAATAATTCAGTCTCGACAAGATCAGACTATAATATAATGAAAGAAATATTTCTTTTGGGAATTTTTTCTTTCTTTTTAACGATGCCAGCACTTTTAGAAATACTTTGCATAAGATATTCAAATGCATTGTCCATGACAAATTTTCATCAATCGCAACAACAAGAAATGGTGTGGTCTCTACTTTGCGTAAACATTTTTTGTCAACAGAAATTGGTCCCAGTAGCATAGGGATTCTGTTACTAAAAATCATGTTGTTGGTTTTATTTAAATTCAATGAGGGCAAACTCCTTTTAGTTGAGTATTGACTGTTTAATCTAGAATACTGTATATGGATCTGGATGAGGAAAAAAAAGAGATTTGATTGGTCAGCAAACAATATAAATGACAACACATTGGAGGGTTTATAGGAATCAGAACCACCTTTAGAGGCCATTTTCCCCACAGAGCAGGGGTTGGTCTTTTTCGGGCACTATGGTCCCCTTTTTTTGAAGCAATGTATTGTGGCCAGATGCCCTTCCTGCCGCCAGCCCTGTTGTCGCTTCTTTCGACACAGAGGGAATTACCAGTGATGTGGTACTCAATTTGCCGACCTCGGAGGGATGTCAGGCTGAGTCAATCCCCTTGGCATTAATTCAGGGATCGACCGGGATTCGAACCCAGGATCCTAGGATCCCAAGCCGGCACCCTAACCGCTAAGCCAACACCAGAGCCCTGTGAGTGTGGGACACCACATTTGACCAGTTTATGGCTCGATTCACAGTTATTCAACACAACAAACTGTTTTCTATTCGTAAAGTAGTTCTCAAAGCACTCCAAGGCCTTACCTCTAATCCCATCGCACAATAATTTATGTAGTACAATGTTATGATAGATTAGTGAACATGGCATGTGATATTACATGAACCGAAGTACGATGCATCAAATGTATTGGATATTCTTTGTTGTTGTCCACATAAAAACATGGAAATTTTCCTTTTACTGGCCATACAATGGAATTAAATTCAAAGAAAATGGCGGTGGTGCATCCCACCCTGTCCACACTCACATTAAACATGTGAATTGAATTTGGTACAAAATATAGTCTAAAGCGACAACAAGAGGTAGGTGGAACACAAAGGCGAATGTCTGAACGATTAAAATAAAAACAACGATGAAATGGGTGTGATGGGTCTTCCATTATTCTGTGGAACTTCAACATGGCGTGTTTCTCGTGAAAAGTACAAATTAACAGAAGATCTGTTCGTATCACAAGCTGTGCAATCATGATGGGTCTTTCCAGTTTCTTCATATTGTTACGGTTTTTAGAACCTTCACTTTGTAAATTTAGTATTAAATTTCCTGTGTACATTTCCCCTTTTAATTGGCTGTTAATTGAAATGAGTGCACCGTAGCTAGTCCATGTACAAGCACGTAGGCCACCATATAACCTCTCTATAGTTATTTCTTTATTCTATGTCAGTATAAGGCTCTGTTGCCCATTAGTTGACACTGCATTGCACCGAATCGAATAAGATAGGATCCCTCCGACACCCCCATGGCCTCCTAAAAAGCGCCAGTACGGCGGCGTTCGCCACTACTGCTTTGGCTTATTGTCAGCGCCTCAGACTCCATTGAACACGAGGTCATCTCGGAGCGGAAGGTGGGAGGAGTCAGCCAAGCGCCAGGAACAAGGCATGGCTTTGCCAACGCCTCATCAAGGGGCGGGATCGGTGAGCCCTCGCGACCAATAAAGGCCGAGGCGAGCTCACCGATGGGCGTTTCCAAAAGGCCGGCGGCTTGATCGCCATGCGCCTCATAAAAGGAAGTTGGGAGGGACTGCTCGAGATATGAGTAAGGAGTCCACCGCAGCCGAGTCCACCGCAGCTGAATCCACCGCAGCCGAGTCCACCGTAGCTGAGTCCACCGCAGCCGAGTCCACCGCAGCTGAATCCACCGCAGCTGAGTCCACCGCAGTTTAGTTGAGCTTTGACGGCAGTTTCGATCCGCTGCTACGAAGAAACGCCACCGTGCGAACGAGATTGAGAAGGGTCGGCGGCCGCTCACCTCGAGCCTTGTCGTTTACATGAACCGGACCCGCATCCTTCCAGCTCTGTGGACCACCTGAACCTTCCTCCCCTTCCAGCCATTCGTTCCTGCCTTCATTCCCCATTCGTGTGTCTGATTGTTGTCTGTTTGTCTGTGTTGTCCTGGGGTTTAAGTAAGACTGTATCGATAAGTAGAATTGCACTGTGTCTTCTTCTTCTTCTGTAAATTAGTTTCGTTTTCTTTCCTTCTCCTTGGTTTCTTTGATTGTGTAAATAGTAATTGGTTAATAAATCCTGTTATTTCCTACCTTCGTCTTCTTCTTCATGCTCGTCCGGTCGTCTTTGTGATTTCCCCATTGAGTACCTGTGGCACGATTTGGCCAACGTTTAGGATCGGGTTTAGTACTGCTAATGGTTCGAGCCGCGGGCTGCTAATCCGCTCGGCAAAATAACATCTTGCCCGTGGTCTCGAACGAAGTTGCCCACCTGCCTCGTGGAGGGAGCGGGGTGGCTTCAGGATCGGAGACGGCCAGTGCAAATAGAAGGGGGATTAACCCCCCCCCCCCCCCCTGCTAAGGGGAGTGCCGTGCTCCGTTTCCGCAACAATATATTTTTTAGACAAATTACCAAATTGAATTGAAAGAAAGAATACTTTGAACCGAGGGCTGAAAAAAAAGATTCAAAATGCTATTATCGACATGAAACTCTTTAGGTTTCCTTAAAAGGTACAATTTGTGGTGTATTTTAGCAGCCAACACTTGGGAATTCCTGCTCCATTTCAACTTATCCATCATTGTACCTGAATACTTATGCCTAGGAACTTGTTTGATAATATGGTCATTAATTTATCAAAGGGTCATGATCACCTGCTTGGCATCAAAAATCAAAAATCAGTTCATTTGTCTTGTTGACAACATTAAGAACTAGAACAACACTCGGGAGAGCGCAAACCTCCACCAGGTTGAACAGTTTGTATTGTATCCCAATGATAGGCCGGATCTGGATTTGGACCTGAACCAAAATGTAATAGGCGAGTCACCTATCCAACTCGTCCACCAAGTTTAGTCAAAACTCGTTCATAACTTTTTAAAATATCATGTTATTTATCGCTTTTCGCCCAATCTCTCAATGGTGAAGAATGACTTAAAAATTAAATAATTCCCTTATCCGAATCCATATTCAGATATTCACCAAAATCAAATCGATTCTATTTCTTAAATCACACACCCAATCGATCCACCAAGTTTCGTCCAAATCCGTCCTAACTTTTTGAGATAGCCTGCTATTTATCGTTTTTATCCCTATCACTCAATGGTGAAGAATCACTTATAGATTAAATAATCCTCGTATCCGAATCCATATTCAGATCTTCACCAAACTTGAACCAATTCTTCCGTGTGACACACCCAACATCTCCACCAAGTTCCGTCCAAATCCGTCCATAACTTTTTGAGATATCCTGCTATTTATCGTTTTTATCCCTATCTCCCAATGGTGAAGAATCACTTATAGATTAAATAATTCTCATATCCGAATCCATATTCAGATCTTCACCAAAATTGAACCTATTCTTCCTTGTCACACACCCAACCTCTCCACCAAGTTTCGTCCAAATCCGTCCATAACTTTTTGAGATATCCTGCTATGTATCGTTTTTGTCCCTATCTCCTAATGGTGAAGAATCACTTTAAAAATTCCAGTAGCCGGATCCGAATTCGGATCTTCCCCAAAATCGAATCATTTCGTCCGTGTCAGATACACTACCTTTCTGCCAAATTTCGTCCGAATCCGTCCACACTTTTTTGAGATATCGTGATCACAGACAGACAAACAGACAGAGAGGGGTGAAAACATAGCCTCCATCCATCTACTGTGGTGGAGGTAATTAAATAATGACGGTCACACCAGTCGACAAACTTCTGAACTTTGGTCACATATTCATGGTTGTCATGGAGTAGGAACCCACTCATTACTGTATCATCAGCATATTTTATGATACTACAATTAGGACTTGAACTGCACCAGTCACCTGCATACAAGGAAAGCAAAATGGGAGACAACAGAACCTCGTAGTGCCTTTAGAATCCAAACTCTGACACGTGACACGATGTTACTATACTTCACCCGTTGTGTTCTAGCTGTAAGAAAGTTGTGTTGAAGGCAGTAGAGAAGGCAATAAACAATGATCTTACAAAGGACTGAGGGATATCTAAATGATGGTACAATCTTTGGAGATAAAGAAGCATGGCATCCTCGACACCTCAATTTCTCTGATATGCGAATTGAGATTGATCAAACAATCCTGGCGATGTTACTAACCATGTCCAAGGCCCCACCGCACGAACGGAGGGTTAAGTAAGACCTTCAGCTCCTTGGTAATCCATGTCTTGTTATTAGGGTATCATTTAACATCCTTGCAAAACATAATGTAGTGGGAAAACCTATTGGAGCTACTTCAACAAAGCCGTCGTGACTTTTTTTTCGTCCAATTTATCTTTATTAATTACAATTACTTTATTCTTTTTTATTCAATTAATTTATTATTATTTTATTATTATTTTATTACAATTATTTTATTAATTTTTTATTATTATTTTATTACAATTATTATTTTATTAATTTTTATGAATTACTTTATTAATTAATAAAATACAAAACACGTTTTCAGAACAGACTTATTTGTGTTTTAACATTTATTGTGTTCGTTATCCCTACCACGTCGAAGATACTCAATATTTCAGGCGTTTGTTGTTGAAAACAGTTGCCTAGTTCGATCTGTTTTCCATTCTCTCAGTTTTCCACTCTGAAAATTTTCCATCCTTTGAAACCATTCCAAATTTTTTTGGAATGTGTCGTGAGACTGCTCCCTGACCATCTCACCGGTACACACCGTACTCCGTGCAAAACACGCCATTGTTCAACTGCATGCAATGTTTCCTAATCACCAGCTGGGGATTCTCACATCCGAATGGCTCTTCCCTTACACACATTCACTGAGGGGTCGTGCCAGGGGTGTAGTCCTGCCAGGGCATGCCAAGGCGCCACTCCGGCACCACAAAAAAAAAACACCCATGTTCATAATATCAGTTGTGTTATTGCGCTTTGTCTCCTTTCATGGCCAAACAATCGGGGTCAAAGCTCGTCCCAAAGCTTGGATATGTCAATGTGTTGGATACTTTGTTTAGGAAGCGATATTATATCAATACGTGATGTAGGCAACACAGTCCCAGATGAATTGTCAAATACAACTCGGTTCAGAAGCGAGACAAACCTTCCAACCGTTTTATGTTTGTGTTTGTGTGCTTCCCCTTCTCTCCCCATCTTGTTTTCCGCTCCCTCTTTTTATATATTTTGTTTGTCTGGTTGATTTGTTTGTGAAGTAAATGTCAGCTCTTTCACGAGCCTCGATTCAGTATACAAAAAATAATATCAAAAAGCCATTTTAAAAAGCGAAAATAACCATTTTACACCAGGTTGGAAATAAAAAATTATTTACACCCTGGAAGATGTGACGGCATGGAAAACTTTGGATGCCTACAACTAGATAACGTTTGGGAGGATCAATGATATGGCTGTTTTCGTTAAGAATGGCTATCCTGTATGAGCAAAGGTAGGCCTATAAAACCTCAATGACACAGCCTCGTGTTGGCAGAGCAGATAAGTATCATGTTATATAATGTTAACATCGTACCAATCTGCTCTGCCATCTCCTTCAATAATATCGGATATTTATCCGGCCCCAAATTTTACCTTCTTTCGTTAATTCCAAGAAACACACCAACTAATGTGAGGGACAATTGAATAACTAATACCGGCAGACGGGACGCCCAGTTTAACGTCCATCCGATGGTTGGCACACACACTGATGAATCACCACCTGTGAACCACCAGAATGATCGTTTATAGCTGGGTTGGGATTCAAACCCAGAACAGACAACTTTGAGGTGAGTGTGCATTCCAGTCTCGATGTCTTTTTTTTGTATACAACATCGAGGCTCATGTAAGAACGAACATTAATCACAAAAAAACAGAAATGGACACCTAAAACATATAACAAACGGAGCGGGAGTCAAGATGGGGAGAGAGAGGGAAGTACACAAGTACAACATTTGAGAGCAGGGACATCAGGAGATCTGTGGGAAGGAGAGGGCTTGGAGGGAGGGGGCAGGGGAAGGGAGAGGTGGGAGAGGTAAAAAAAAAAACACATGGACACTGCTGGGACTTCAAGGAAAGAAGTCGGTATTTCAAAAAAGTGGATCTGGGGTGAATTAACGGGGGTAGAAAAGATAAAGGTTTTGGATGGGGGAAGATAGATGGTGGCGAACAGCCGTTTTAAAGACCTGGAAGGAGGAGTGGGATTGAAGATAGTGAGGGAGTTTGTTCCAGAGGTGGGAGGAAAGAGGAATGAAAGAGTGAAGGTGAGCAGAGAGTCTGGATTTTGGCAGTTTAACCATAAGACGGTTGCTGGCAGATCTTGTGCGACCTGCAGGAATATTTGGGGGACAGAGCACAGAGAGAGCTGGGGGAGCAAGGTCGGAGAGGAGTCGGTAGAAGATAGAAACACCACCAACCTGCCTGCGGTAAGTGAAAGGCCCTCGGAGTTAGCTTCATCGCGGGAGATTCCAATGATTCTAAAACCTTTGGCTTCAACAGCGTGAAGCCGAGCTAGGTGTGAGGCAGGAGCACCGGCCCAGAGGGGAGACCAGTATTCTATTGAGCTGCGGATGAAAGCCTTGTATGTGGTGAGGAGGTCAGGTGTGCCAAGGAAGGACTTCGCACGACGAAGGATGCCCAGTCAGCGACTGGCTTTGGAGGCCAGCTTGGAAATGTGGTTTTCCCAGGAAAGATCATGGCAGATAGTGAGACCCAAAAGCTTCAGTGACAGAACTTCTTGTAGAGGATTGTTGAGAAAGTAGATGGGAGGGTTGTCCAGACGGTCTTTTCAGAGAGACATAGTAAGAGTGTGAGATTTGTCCGGATTGAAAAACATGTTCCACTTGTTTGACCAGTCTGTGATTTTGTCCAGGGCTGCAGACTGCCGATCTGAGGGATGAGGAATGGAGCGGCAGAGAGTGGAGTCATCAGCAAAGAGATAGAGAGGATTTTCCAGAGAGTCGAAGAGATCATTGATGAAGACCAGAAATAGCACAGGGCCCAGAACCCTACCTTGGGGAACTCCAGCCAGAACAGGAGGGGAGATGAGAGAAATCCATTCAGGGCCACACGTTGCCTATGACCAGAGAGGAAGTCCGCAAGCCATGAGTGGAGATTTCCATGGATACCATAGGAGGAGAGTTTGGTGAGCAGAGCGGGGTGCCAGACCGTATCAAAGGCACGTGATATGTCAAGGGAGACAGCTCTGATTTCCTGTTTGGCTCTAGGCCATCCTTTCAGTCCTTACCACATAGTGCTAAATATATATATATATTTTATTAAACTTCTCTTTATTTCTTAAATTACATAGTTTTGTCAAAAAATGGTGGTTAGAGACTAACTGATCTGACTTTTATTAAAAGCAGATTCAGAATTGTGAAATTAAGTGTGTGCTTACTGCTAATATTTTCTTTAAAATGGTAAAATGTGCGTATTTCATTTATCACTCATTTTGGGGACTCAAATAGTTAGTGTCATTTTAAAACTTGATGTGATTGGTCGACGTGGTGTTGACGTCACAGCAGGAATTTTTGCAGGGATCTGGTACCTCGAAATTTGGCACTACACCACTGGGTCATACACACTCTACACCACTTGGGGTGGATGGGTGTTTGCTGGAGCGTCACGGTGGGGAGTGTGGCGGAGGAGAGGGTGGGTGGTGCCACAGTCACGTGACACCATCAAGCAATCATGTCTAATATGGAAGTCCCTCCTCCTGTATAAGTTTTTAATGATAGGGTGCTACGGGTCAAGTGATACGGGCATCATAGGTCACGTGGTATGGGCGCCATCTTGGAAAAAAACAAAAAACTTTGCACGTCCACCTCCGAAACCGTTCCATGGAAAAAATGGAACATGGCTCATTGTCATGTACTTCCTGTGGGAAACAACATGTTAATTATGATGTCATCGGTGCCTTCATTATGATGTCATAATTAGCAAGTAGAACGCCTGATCCGATCAGTTTGAAATTTCTTGAGCATGATCGACACAAAAAATTTTGGTGGCAGAATTAAATTGATGACGTCATCGGGCACGTAGTTCGTCAGCCATATTGGATTGAACATAAATCTTCGTCAATAAACCACACAAATAAACACCACACAAAATAGACCACACAAACCTGTCCGAGCAAGGGTCTGCAATCTCTGATTGCTCTTTCTTGTTTTGAAGATGTTTTGGGTCATTATAAAATGCAAGGCTATTCGGAGAGTATTTTGTTGGAGTAATGTACACTACCGCTCAAAAGTTTTATAACACGTCAATTTTTCCAGTTTTTATTGAAATTTACGCAGTTTAATGTCCAGTGAATAACCTGAAATGGTACAGAGGTAAGCAGTAAACTGCTCGAGATTTAAAAAAAGTTTAGGTTAGCAAAAACGGGAAAATAATGTAAATTGCATAGTTATATTGTAAAAAAAAGGCCTTCTTCAGGAAACCGAGTTGTTAGGGTCGAGTTGGTAGTTGGGTCAACAACTTACAGCTGTTCTGCAGCAATGTAAGTAAATTAAGCCTTGAAAGTTGATGCAAACAATTCCTACAGGTGTCCCAACCTCTGCTGATTACTTGATTACAAACCCCCTGTCTGTATAAAAGCAGTATTGGAACAGACTGTTATTACACCCTCTGAAGCATTATTTGGACAATATTGCACTGCAGGAAGTAGTATATTGGAAACTGGAGGAAACTCTGACAGGAAGAGGTCTGGCAGACCCAAAGCCACTGCAGAATCAGAAGACAAGTTTCTGAGAGTCAACAACTTGCGTGATAGGCGGCTCACAGGACAACAGTTTCAAGCACAGCTTAACACTGGTCGAAGTAAGCAAGTCTCAGTTTCAACTGTGAAGAGAAGACTTCAAGCTGCAGGTTTGACAGGTTGAGTGGCAGTAAGAAAGCCATTGCTAAGATGGCAAAATAAGAAAAAGAGGCTTGCCTGGGCCATGAAGCACCGCCCGTGGACTACTGAAGACTGGAAGGTCTTATGGACCGATGAATCAAAATTTGAAATCTTTGGTTCATCACGCAGGGTTTTTGTACGCCGTCGAGTAGGTGAAAGGATGGTTCCTCAGTGTGTGACACCAACTGTCAAACATGGAGGTAGAAGCGTGATGGTCTGGGGCTCTTTTGCTGGATCCAGAGTCGGCGACTTGCACAGAGTGACTGGCACCTTGAACCAAAAGGGCGACCACAGCATTTTGCAGTGCCATGCAATACCCTCTGGTATATGCCTAGTTGGTCAGGGGTTCATCCTACAGCAAGATAATGACCCTAAACACACCTCCAGGCTATGTCAAAACTACCTTCGAGGAAAAGAACAAGACGGCAGGCTTCAAATCATGGAATGGACAGCACAGTCTCCAGACTTAAACCCCATCGAGCTGGTTTGGGATGAACTGGACAGAAGGGTAAAAGTAAAGCAACCTACAAGTGCAACACATTTGTGGGATCTCCTGCATCAGTGTTGGGAAGAACTTCCCAAATAATATTTGATTTCCATTGTGGAAAGAATGCCACGAGTGTGTTCGCCGGTTATATCTGCAAAAGGTGGCGACTTTGCCGAGTCAAAAATTTAAATTAAATTTTGTTAAACAAAATGATTCTTTGATTTCTTTTTTTATTTCCAATTGTTTATTTGCTCTATGCTTAATTTCAGAGTGCATTGAGACATTAAACTGCGTAAATTTCCATAAAAACTGGAAAAATTGAGGTGTTCTAAAACTTTTGACCGGTAGTGTATATTTTAGGGGGAGGGGTCACGTGAAGCGTCACTGGGCACCACAAGGGGTAGGTTTGGCGGTTTGTCAAAAAAGTGCCATAAAAGAGTGGCGTACTTTGTGTATGACCCCATACCACATTCAAGTCTCTCAGCCTTTGTATGAAATTTCATATGTTATATTGTTGCAGTTTTGGAAGAGCCCGGTGAGTCACATCCAACAAATAAAGGAACCCTGGAGTTTAGACATATCTGCAGTATTGTGTTTAGTTAGATTACCTCTCCCCTCGTATCAGTGGACGGCCAGGTAAATGCATTGCGTTTGTGTAGCAAGATTCAAACTCACTTTGTAATTCTCTTTTCTAAATCCCCTCTCTTCTTATTTCTCTCACCATATCTCTCAATCTCTCTCTCCGCACCTCTTTGAAGCGCATCCATACACACTTTGCAATGCAGAACATCACGCTTTATAAAACCCACATTAAAGTTCATTACAAGTCCAACAGCCATCGGCATAACGTGGTGTAGACCGGGGATCCAAACCTCCTCAACGACGAGATGCGACAGAACAAAACGCCGTAGATGGGCGGGGATGGCCATCAACCCCGTTGCAAGACCATGGGCTCAGCCAATGAGCACCTCATAACAACAAGAGTGCACCATTGAGGAGGCAGCACCAGCAAACCTGAAGCTGCACCAAGAGCTGCTACATCCCCAAACCACACCTCTACTCCCAAGGGCTTTATAAGCTGGATAATTCCATGAATCAGTGGCTGGTATGCGTCCAGGGAACATCCAAGAGTCAAGCTGAACCTTGGAGAGTGAGCCATTGTGAGAGCTCAAGCCTATGCGAGAATGAGCCTCTGTGGGACCGAACGGGTTGGTGCCGCGGAGCAAGAACTGACAAACCACAGTTTTCCCTGGATGTGCCAAAGGGAAAGGTGAGCAGAGGTTCACCTCAGAACGTGAGGAACACATGAGTGTCAGCCATTTGTGAATACCCTCTGCAGGCGGAGGCTGACACACTGACTCACACACTCTTTTTCTTTCTATCCCTATTTCTAATTTGTTCACTTGGAATGCACGAGATTACTCAACAATCACACACTTGACCCGTTTAGGGCTGGGTTGCTGATTCCCATTCACGGTTTCCTCTGTCGCACCACGCGCATTCACCCGCACTTCTCCCCACACGGTGCACATCTTTACCCCCTCTTATTTCTCCCCTCCCCTCTTCCACATTAGGACCAAAGTACGCCTGCCAGCTTACGTCAGGTGAGTGATAGGTCACCAACAGGCCCGGCCTTCTGCATCTCTTTCTGTCTACCCCTCTTTCTTATTTCATTTCCCTGGCATGACTGAGGCGCCTATGTGCGTAGATTCGTGATAAGATTACTGATTAAGGGGCTTCGTGTTAGGGGTATGATCTTTCTTTGTGAATACCTGTCTTGTCTTGTATATTGTTACGTTTATGGGGGTAGGCAATGAAATACCTTAGTTCAGATAGGATTGTATAGATTAGCGTGCGCCGTATGCCGTGTAGCCACCTTCATGCACCTGTCAGGCCCGGATGTCCGTGTAAGCGTTATGTGTCTCCATGCGAGGGGTGGAGATATGCTAATTAGTTAGGGTATAAGGGTAAATTCCCTGTGTGTGGTCGTTCCCTTCGTTCTTATAACACTTACACCACCAGCCATGTGATCAGTGCCTAAATGAAATAATGTGATCGCCGACCGAATACGGACACTAACACCAACACCACCCAGCTCGAATCTTCTCGATGGGCACCAAGTGTGGCCATGAGGCCATGTCCCGAAGGACGATTGGTTGGGGCGATGCGATGGCACTGCACAATTGGAGCGCGGGTGACGTCATAGAGAACATTCTAGCGTCAGAGCAAAAAGAGACACGTCCCGCCATTTTCACTCTCTCTTGCGCTGGGTTTCATTGCGAGCGGACGCATTCCCTGTATCTCTCTTGGTCTGGCCTTCATCACGAGCGGTCACAGTTGATACACTCTCCTTGGTGCTGGCTTTGTGATGGCTGCGCTTCGTGCTGTGTGCGCTTGAGAAACAACGGAGCTTTGTGGAGCGTGGAACGAACGGAGGAGGAAGGAGTTTTTCCGCCACTTCACGGGTCGGTGGCTGTTCTGGGCACGACTGCGCGCCATCTTGTGCGGTTCCTGAGCAGTGGTTCAGGGACCGGTCAAAGACGCTAGGCGGAGTATCAGCCAACGCACCACACTACGCATTTATTTTCATTAATCATCCCCTTGTGTTGTATACGAGTCCGTATGGAGGGTCCCTCAATTTAGGAATTTAGTTTCACCTTTCTATTGTGTTGCGTTTGTTTTCATTAAATCATTATTCATTGCATTTCCTTGTCGTGCCTGTCTTGTACGTTTATTTATCTGTGGGGATCGGATACCCCCATAGTGCTAATTTGTCAGTCTGTGTGTTTGTCAGTCTGTGTGTGCTGCGTCCGTCCATGCAAATAAGACCAGGGAACTCCGTTTCCCTTGCGTGCTAAAGAGATAACACCGCCATAGTTTTGGGTAAACGCCTCGGAGGTAAAGCTCGATCGGCCATCCATCACCCTGAGGTCTTCACTACAGGGTGGATGCGACAATAGGTTTGCCTTTGCTAAATATTTGATAAACTGTTTCCAACCTGCCTGGTCATCTTTTTATCCATTGGTTAGACAGAGTATGTAAATAGTGGATGGGAGTTCTGCCCTGCAATTTTGTTATGGTCAGTGAGTAGCAAACGTCCCACTTAAGGGATCACTCGGCCACTTTTGATTTACAGTATTGTGGCTTTGATAGCATGGTTCCCTATCCGGGGGATTATTTTGCTGGGAAGGTAACGCGGGACTTGGACATGAGGAACCAACATAAATTATTGTGTCAGATGGTGTCCATGGTTGCTTAGTAACCCATCGTGGTGGACTTATCTGTAGCTCATCAGCTTCAAGGTCATAGATCGGGAAGAGGAAGAAGCCCCCTTGCTGACCCGATCCGGCGCATCCTTAACAATATACAAATGGAATTTTCCATGTTGATTTTTTTCTTTTGCAAGGAGCATCTAATATATGAAGCTCGTTCTAACCACTGATTTACTAACTGACTGATATTAATGTTCGGTACCTCCCAGGTGCCGTAGAAAACTGAAATGTGGTGTGCCGATGGACTTCGAAGCAGGTACACTGGTAAAAATCACAGAACCGTTGGAAAGCGTCCGTAAATGAAAATCGAAATGCGGAGTTCTTTACAATGAGCCACGTTTAAATCTTTTTCCATGGAGCGGTTTCGGAGATAGAGAGGTGCAACGTTTTTCGATTTTTCCAAGATGGCGCCTGTACCACGTGACCTATGACGTCATAATTATCAAGACAAATTCTGCAAGTGGAGGCACTTCCACAGTGAAAATTTAGTATCAATCGGACCAACGGTTGCCGAGAAAATGAATTTATAAAATGCAGACACATGTATGCACGCACGCACCCTATCGCTTAACCTCGCTTTTCGCCTCGCGAACTCAGGGTAATAACTTATAGTTGGGCACGTGGAACTTCGGCGAAACAGACGCGGAGGATTTGAGGTGAGGAGCACTTTGTCAAGAGAATACACAGATCCGTTGGATAAATATAATCATACCTGTAGTTATATATAAGGCCTCATGTGTGTTTGTGTGTCAATGTGTGTTATGTGTGTGCGTGTGTGTGTGTGTGTCAATGTGTGTTATGTGTGTATGTCAGTGTGTTTGTGTGTCAGTGTGTGTTTGTCAGTGTGTGTATGTGTGTGTCAGTGTGTGTGTGTGTGTGTGTGTGTCAGTGTGTGTGTGTGCATGCCAATGTGTGTTATGTGTGTATGTCAGTGTGTGTGTGTGTGTGTGTCAGTGTGTGTTGTGTGTGTGTATGTGTGTGTGCAGGTGGGTGTGTGTGTCAGCGTGTGTGTGTGTGTCAATTGTGTGTGTGTGTATGTGTCAGTGTGTGTGTGTTACGTGTGTTTGTGTGTGTGTGTGTCAGTATGTGTTACGTGTGTGTGTGTGTCAGTATGTGTTACGTGTGTGTGTTACGTGTGTTTGTGTCAGTATGTGTGTTGTGTGTGTGTGTGTGTGTGTGTGTGTGTGCCAGTATGTGTTATGTGTGTGTGTCAGTGTGTGTGTATGTGTCAGTGTGTGTGTGTGTGTGTGTGTGTGTGTGTGTGTGTGTGTGTGTGTGTGTCAGTATATGTGTGTGACAAGTTTTTAATGGAGTTCAGCTGGAGCTTTTTGATGTGGAAATTGTTCCACCAAAATCATTGTCGTGATCTCCTGATTTATTTGGCTCATTAACTAGATGGTATTCATGGAATACTTACCCGATGCAGTCAACTTGGTTCGAGCAAACTCTTCTGTTTTTGAAGGGTTTTATTATTTGATCCAACATGGCTGCCAGACCACGTGGTGGATGACATCATAAATTTATATTCTCTAATATAATTGTTGCGTAGATCACACTCAAGCAATTTCAAACTGATCATACTAAGCGTTGTCCCTGTCAAATTATGACGTCATAATTAAGGCACCAATGATGCGATCGTAAACACTTATTTTCTTACCATGCGGAGTTCTTTACAATGAGCCATGTTTCAATTTTTCCATTGAGCGGTTTCGGAGACTTCCAAGATGGCGCCTGTATCACGTGACCTATGATGTCATAATTATCGGGAGGCGCTCCTTTCGTAAAATTTTGTGTCAATCGGATCAACGGTTGCCGAGAAAATGAATTTTAAAAATGCAGACACGCACGCCACATGTACGCAACCGATCGCCTAACCCAGCTTTCGCTTCGCGACCACAGGGTAATTACAAAGAATCCGGAAGAAATTCCCACGTTTTAAATATACGTCATGTTAAGGTGTTTCAATTGAGGGCAGTGCATGGAGCATTTTTACCTCCGCCACCGAAGGTGGATGGAGATTATGTTTTCACTCCTGTCTATTTGTCTGTCTCCCTGTGAACAAGATATCTCAAAAAGTTGTTGACAGATTCAGACGAAATTTGGCGGAGAGGTAGTTTATGTGACAAGGACGAAATGTTTAGATTTTGGTGAAGATCTGGATCCGGATCCGGCAAGTATAATTTTTAAAGTGATTCTTCACCATTGGGAGATAGGGTCAAAACGATACATAGCAGGATATCTCAAAAAGTTGTGGACGGATTCGGACAAACTTTGGTGGACAGTTTGGGTGTCTGACAAGGACGATTCAATTCGATTTTGGTGAAGATCTGAATTAGAGTGGTCAATATATGGTTGAACCCCCAAAAAATTGATACAAAAGGTTTTTCAATGGATTCTGGTACCATTGGGCATGCTAAATAACATACTAAAAATCTAGTAACATCTGACTTCCGGAAAGGGGTCATTTTCAAGATGGCGTCCAAGATGGCCGCCGGGAGCTTAAAATGGTCATATCTCAATTATTATTCAACCTAGAAAGGTGGTTTTGGTGTCTAACGCTAGGTTTTAGGGCCCAAGGAATCCAATTGAATCAATAAAATTACCATCAGTTAAAATTACTATCCAGCATTATGGTTCAGCTACGACCATTGTATTTGATGGCTATGAGGAAGGGCCGTCCATTAAAGACAACACGCATCAGAGAAGAGGACACAATATTCATCCCATTGTCAGCTTCACTGCTGAGACAAAGTTCTCAGGCAAGGAGGAGGAGGTCCTGTCAAGAGATATCAATAAACAGAGACTGATCGGGATGATAAGTGATGAACTGAGAGAAAGGTATTGCACTGTGGTCAATGCACCTGGAGATGCTGACGTAGATATAGTAAAGGCTGCAGTGGAGGCATCTCTTCTACACACCACTACACTGATTGGAGAAGATACTGATCTCCTTGTCTTACTCCTTTACTATGCGCAGGGAGACAGTAAGAGCCTTTATTTCAGATCAGACAAGTCCAAAGCTGATGGCAGTTTTAAAATGTATGACATCAACCGTCTAAAAGAAATCCTCGGACATGACATGTGTTCTCAGTTGATATTCATCCATGCCATGACTGGTTGTGACACGACTTCTCGGATTTTTGGTGTTGGCAAAAAGACTGCTTTCCAGAAGCTTGTAAAAGGAGACCCTGTCCTTCGGTCTTGTGCCAACACATTCACCATCCCAAACCAGACCACAGAGGTGATCGATGACCTTGGATGCCGAGTAATGGCTATCCTCTTTGGT
Organism: Myxine glutinosa; assembly: GCF_964187855.1. Lineage (NCBI taxonomy): Eukaryota > Metazoa > Chordata > Myxini > Myxiniformes > Myxinidae > Myxine > Myxine glutinosa. Next base: position 46,105,519 of record NC_136266.1, on the reverse strand, counting down.
GGCAAGTGCAAAGATTCCCTTGCAACAATGCGATATAACACCTTGAGCAAGAAGGTTGTCTCTGCTTCGTCTTTTGTAACACCCGAACGTCTGCCCCCAACTGAATCTGCTACCAAACTTCACTGTCATAGAGCGTACTACCAGATCATGGTGTGGATGGGAAAAGAAGAGGGTATGGATGCCATGAAATGGGGGTGGAGCCTGCAGGATAATCAGTTTGTCCCACTTATGTCAAGAATGAACGCTGCTCCAGACAGTCTCTTGAAGGTCATTCATTGTAACTGCTCCACTGCCTGCAAGATACTCCGCTGCTCTTGTAGACGATATGGACTACCATGTACTACTGGCTGAGGACCGTGCCAACTTGAAGAATGTGACAATCCACATAACAAGTTTCTTCCAAAGGAGTCGGAGGATGACGATGAATAGCGACTAACTGTATAAGACAACAAATGCCTAATGGGCTGGTAAACCTGGCTTACTGGATTACCTGATTACTTTGTGCTTATTTAAGGAATTGTGATGATTTCCTGGGTGCCTTAAACATAGGTATACACACTGAAAAAATCTCTCTAGGTTGACTACTATTCGACAGAGCCATTTTAGTGGATCAGGATGTCACCTTGGGATGCCATCTTGGACTTGTCAATAAATAATTAACTGATGGTAATTTTATTGATTCAATTGGATTCCTTGGGCCCTAAAACCTAGCGTTAGACACCAAAACCACCTTTCTAGGTTGAATAATAATTGAGATATGGCCATTTTAAGCTCCCGGTGGCCATCTTGGACGCCATCTTGAAAATGACCCCTTTCCGGAAGTCAGATGTTACTAGATTTTTAGTATGTTATTTAGCATGCTCAATGGTACCAGAATCCATTGAAAAACCTTTTGTATCAATTTTTTTGGGGTTAGGTGAGTTTTTTTCGTATATTGACCCCTCTAAATATGGATTCGGATGTGAGAATTATTTAATTTTTTAAGTGATTCTTCACCATTGAGAGATATGGTGAAAAGCGATATATAACATATCTTAAAAGGTTGTGGACGAGTTATGACTAAACTTAGTGGACGAGTTATGACTAAACTTGGTGGATGAGTTATGACACAACTTGGTGGACGAGTTATGACGAAACTTGGTGGACGAGTTATGACTAAACTTGGTGGACGAGTTATGACTAAACTTGGTGGACGAGTTATGACTAAACTTGGTGGACGAGTTATGACACAACTTGGTGGACGAGTTATAACTAAACTTGGTGGACGAGTTATTACTAAAGTTGGTGGACGAGTTATGACTAAACTTGGTAGACGAGTTATTACTAAACTTGGTGGACGAGTTAGGACTAAACTTGGTGGACGAGTTATTACTAAACTTGGTGGACGAGTTATTACTAAACTTGGTGGCCGAGTTATTACTAAAGTTGGTGGACGAGTTATTACTAAAGTTGGTGGACGAGTTATGACTAAACTTGGTAGACGAGTTATTACTAAACTTGGTGGACGAGTTATGACTAAACTTGGTGGACGAGTTATTACTAAACTTGGTGGACGAGTTATGACTAAACTTGGTGGACGAGTTATGTAGGTGACAAGAACAAGCCGATCAGATTTTGGTTCAGGTACGAATCCAGATCCGGCCTATCAGTGGGATAGAAAAGGTAAACTGTGCAACCTGGTGGAAGTATGCGCTCTACCGAGTGCGATCTCTTTATTCTTGTTATGGTATCCCTGAACCTGTTCTTAAATATGGTTTAAATTGTATCATCTGGATCGTGTGTACTTATTTATCTGTCGGTGTTTCCAGAGATCAGGTCTTGGTCGACTTGTTTCTTCCAGTTCTTGCAGTTTTACGGAATTTTACTATCAGCCTGAACTTTTATGCTGATGATAGCCAGATCCACTTTTCCATTAAACCTGGTATGTGCTTTCTTCCACAACAAACATATTCCCGCTCTGCATGCAATTCAATTGGGAGTGTCCATGAACTTTCTCAAATTCAATGCTGACATATTGGTCGTTGGCTCACCATCTGTTCTTGGAAAGATGCAACCCCTGTAGTGATACTTGGGGATCACCACCTGATCTGTTTCAATTTTCTTTCGGTATCACTATAGACTGAGCAGGGCTGGAAGGATGGCCTGGAGGTACGCACACTCGCCTCCAAGCTGCCTATCCTGGGTTTGAATGTCGACCCAGCTATAAACTGCCATCGTGGTGTTTTACAAGCAGGTGATTCATCAATGTGTGCTGTTCCTCGGATGGATGTTAAACAGGTGGAGGTTTGAAAAGTGTATGATGAAAAGTGTATGATGAAAAGTGTGTGATGATGTGTATGATGAAAAGTGTATGATGAAAAGTGTGTGATGATGTGTATGATGAAAAGTGTGTGATGAAAAGATTATGATGAAAAGTGTATGATGAAAAGTGTATGATGAAAAGTGTATGATGAAAAGTGTATGACGAAAAGTGTATGATGAAAAGTTTATGATGAAAAGTTTATGATGAAAAGTTTATGATGAAAAGTTTATGATGAAAAGTTTATGATGAAAAGTGTGTGATGAAAAGTGTATGATGAAAAGTGTATGATGAAAAGTGTATGATGAAAAGTGTATGATGAAAAGTGTATGATGAAAAGTGTATGATGAAAAGTGTATGATGAAAAGTTTATGATGAAAAGTGTATGATGAAAAGTTTATGATGAAAAGTTTATGATGAAAAGTTTATGATGAAAAGTTTATGATGAAAAGTGTGTGATGAAAAGTGTATGATGAAAAGTGTATGATGAAAAGTGTATGATGAAAAGTGTATGATGAAAAGTGTATGATGAAAAGTTTATGATGAAAAGTTTATGATGAAAAGTTTATGATGAAAAGTTTATGATGAAAAGTGTATGATGAAAAGTGTGTGATGAAAAGTGTATGATGAAAAGTGTATGATGAAAAGTGTATGATGAAAAGTGTATGATGAAAAGTGTATGATGAAAAGTGTATGATGAAAAGTTTATGATGAAAAGTGTATGATGAAAAGTGTATGACGAAAAGTGTATATGATGAAAAGTTTATGATGAAAAGTATATGATGAAAAGTGTATGACGAAAAGTGTATGATGAAAAGTTTATGATGAAAAGTTTATGATGAAAAGTGTATGATGAAAAGTGTATGATGAAAAGTGTTTGATGAAAAGTGTATGATGAAAAGTGTATGATGAAAAGTATATGATGAAAAGCGTATGATGAAAAGTGTATGATGAAAAGTGTATGACGAAAAGTGCATATGATGAAAAGTTTATGATGAAAAGTGTATGATGAAAAGTGTATGACGAAAAGTGTATGATGAAAAGTGTGTGATGAAAAGTGTATGATGAAAAGTGTGTGATGAAAAGTGTGTGATGAAAAGTGTATGATGAAAAGTTTATGATCAAAAGTGTATGATGAAAAGTGTATGATGAAAAGTTTATGATGAAAAGTTTATGATGAAAAGTGTGTGATGAAAAGTGTATGATGAAAAGTGTATGATGAAAAGTGTATGATGAAAAGTGTATGAAGAAAAGTGCATGATGAAAAGTGTATGACGAAAAGTGTATGACGAAAAGTGTTTGATGAAAAGTGTATGATGAAAAGTGTATGATGAAAAGTGTATGATGAAAAGTTTATGATCAAAAGTGTATGATGAAAAGTGTATGATGAAAAGTGTATGATGAAAAGTTTATGATCAAAAGTGTATGACGAAAAGTGCATGATGAAAAGTGTATGATGAAAAGTGTATGATGAAAAGTGTATGATGAAAAGTGTATGATGAACCAGTGTATGATGAAAAGTTTATGATCAAAAGTTTATGATGAAAAGTGTGTGATGAAAAGTGTATGAAGAAAAGTGCATGACGAAAAGTGTATGACGAAAAGTGCATGACGAAAAGTGTATGACGAAAAGTGCATGATGAAAAGTGTATGATGAAAAGTGTATGATGAAAAGTGTATGATGAAAAGTGTATGATGAAAAGTGTTTGATGAAAAGTGTATGATGAAAAGTTTATGATCAAAAGTGTATGATGAAAAGTGTATGATGAAAAGTGTATGACGAAAAGTGTATGATGAAAAGTTTATGATGAAAAGTTTATGATCAAAAGTGTATGATGAAAAGTGTATGATGAAAAGTTTATGATCAAAAGTGTATGATGAAAAGTGTATGATGAAAAGTGTATGACGAAAAGTGTATGATGAAAAGTTTATGATGAAAAGTTTATGATGAAAAGTGTATGATGAAAAGTTTATGATCAAAAGTGTATGATGAAAAGTGTATGATGAAAAGTTTATGATGAAAAGTTTATGATGAAAAGTGTGTGATGAAAAGTGTATGATGAAAAGTGTATGATGAAAAGTGTATGATGAAAAGTGTATGATGAAAAGTGAATGAAGAAAAGTGCATGATGAAAAGTGTATGACGAAAAGTGTATGACGAAAAGTGTTTGATGAAAAGTGTATGATGAAAAGTTTATGATGAAAAGTGTATGATGAAAAGTGTATGAAGAAAAGTGCATGACGAAAAGTGTATGACGAAAAGTGTATGATGAAAAGTTTATGATGAAAAGTGTATGATGAAAAGTTTATGATGAAAAGTGTATGATGAAAAGTGTATGATGAAAAGTTTATGATGAAAAGTGTGTGATGAAAAGTGTATGAAGAAAAGTGCATGACGAAAAGTGTATGACGAAAAGTGCATGATGAAAAGTGTATGATGAAAAGTGTATGATGAAAAGTGTATGACGAAAAGTGTATGATGAAAAGTGTATGATGAAAAGTGTATGATGAAAAGTGCATGATGAAAAGTGTATGATGAAAAGTGTATGATGAAAAGTGTATGATGAAAAGTGCATGATGAAAAGTGTATGATGAAAAGTGTATGATGAAAAGTTTATGATGAAAACTTTATGATGAAAAGTTTATGATGAAAAGTGTATGATGAAAAGTTTATGATGAAAAGTGTATGATGAAAAGTTTATGATGAAAAGTGTATGATGAAAAGTGTATGATGAAAAGTGTGTGATGAAAAGTGTGTGATGAAAAGTGTGTGATGAAAAGTGTATGATGAAAAGTTTATGATGAAAAGTGTGTGATGAAAAGTGTATGATGAAAAGTGTATGATGAAAAGTGTATGATGAAAAGTTTATGATGAAAAGTTTATGATGAAAAGTGTATGACGAAAAGTTTATGATGAAAAGTGTATGATGAAAAGTGCATGATGAAAAGTTTATGATGAAAAGTTTATGATGAAAAGTGTATGATGAAAAGTGTATGATGAAAAGTGTATGACGAAAAGTGTATGATGAAAAGTTTATGATGAAAAGTTTATGATGAAAAGTGTATGATGAAAAGTGTATGATGAAAAGTGTATGACAAAAAGTGTATGACGAAAAGTGTATATGATGAAAAGTTTATGATGAAAAGTGTTTTGTTAAGTGAAAATTGTTTTTAGTCCTGCAGGTAGTCACAGTCGTATTCCCCACTGGCAAGCCGGTGAGGGTAGTAGGTTTAGTCGCCGACTACCCGACCATGCGGCAGGTAGCACTGGGTTACATGTTATCAATGGCAGCCAAGATACCGTCCTGACTAAAAAAATATATATATATATTTAATTAAATAAATTATATATAAGTATAAATAAATTATAAATAATTATATATAATTAATTAATTATATATAAATAAATTAAATAAATTATAATAAATTATATAATTATATATATATAAGCCTGGTGTTGGCTTAGCGGTTAGGGTGCCGGCTTGGGCTCCTAGGATCCTGGGTTCGAATCCCGGTCGATCGCTGAATTAATGCCAGGGGGGTTCACTCAGCCTGTCATCCTTCCGAGGTCGGCAAATTGAGTACCAGCTTGCTGGGATGAATGATCACGGTGTGTACCCCGATTTAGAATAGGTACACCATATCCCTGTGCATCGTAAGAGGCGACCAACGGTTGGCGTCAGGAAGGGCATCCGGCCATAAAAACATTGCCTCAAACAGGGAACCATGATTGTCATGGGGCCCGCAAGGCTAGCCCCCGCTCTTGCGGGGAAAATGGCCTTAAAAACGATCATTCATTCATTCATATATAATTATTAAAACAGTTGAATACATCCTTCCATGAGATGATATTCTAATTACAAAATAAATAACAAAGACAATGATAACATTGTGACAAAGCATTTATTAATTGATGCTAACAATATTAACAATAATAATAGTTGTATCATTTGGCAATAATACAAACGAACGGGGACGTATAGCCCCCTGATGCTCAGCTCAAGTGGTAAGATAGACAGGTATGCTACAAGGCCGTGAAGACCAATGAAAATGTGGTCCAATGGACCAACTAGTGATAATTTTTAGAACATAAATTATTTTAGCTGAGACATGGACCTTGAATTAGCCTTGGAAAAAATCTTGGAAAAAAAAAATGATATAAATAATTGCCTACAGCCCAGCCCATGCTTACAAATGCCTGGGCAGATTTTAGTCCCACTCCGTCACTGCATCCAATCATCCTGCGGCATAGAAGATATGCTCCGGTTCTTTTCACCGAGTGGCATTGGAGGATGGCAAATGTCACCCCGATCCATAAGAAAGGAAGTAAAAAACAACCTGCTGAAAGCTACCGCCCTGTACGTCTTACATCGGTGGCAGGAAAAAATCATGGAGAGTGTTGTTGTTGTTTAGCCCCAGATAGTTCTCTTGAACAAGACTGCGGCATGGAGACAGCCGATAAATCTCCCAGCACCGACCAAGAGATCCTCCACATCCAGGATGGTGTATTCTGCCTTCACAAAGTCAGGGCTATGACAGAGTTGGAGAGAGAGAGAAAGAAAGAGGGAAAGAGACAAGAGAGACAAGAGGGAAAGGGCCGGTCCATGGGGACCAATCGGCTGTGTGACCATGACCGCGCTGCCCTGACAAATTCAGGCAGAAGGGAAGAATGGGGAAGATTTGGCTCCGACTTGCGTTGGGGGATACAACCCTCACATAGAGGCGTCCCCGATAGTTGTCATGGAGAACGTTGTGAGGGATGCTGTCATAAAGCACATGATAATGCCATGACGTGTTTGCGAACGGCCAGCATGGATTTACTCCCAGCAGATCATGTACGTCTAAACTACTTTGCATCTTTGAGGAACTGACTCAATTGATTGACAACGGAGATCCTGTAGATATCATGTACAGTCGTCGCCAAAAATATTGGCACCCTTGCAATTTTCTCAAATAACTCATGCAATTTTCTCTAAAAATAAGTTTAAATTGACAACGTATTTGGTCTCCACAATTCTTTATTTAACTGTTAATATAACAGAACCTTTGTTTTTGATTCAGAACTTAATATATCCTTTTAAATCAGAAAATAAAAAGAAATAGCATTGACAAAATTATTTACACCCTAAACTTAATATTTGGTAGCACAGACTTTGGACAAAATAACTGCCGCCAAGTGCTTCCTATAGCCATGAATGAGCTTCCTACACCTCTCTACTGGCAGTTTGGCCCACTCTTATTGTGCAAACTGCTCCAGTTCTCCCAGATTTGAAGCGTACCTTCTCCCAACTGCTGTTTTCAGGTCTCCCCACAGGTGTTCAATGGGATTTAGATGTGGACTCATTGCTGGCCACTTCAGAACAGTCCAGCGATTTATCTTGAACCATTCCTGGGTGCTTTTTGAAGTGTGTTTGGGGTCATTGTTCTGCTGCAAGACCCAAGACCTTCGACAGAGACCCAGCTTTCTGACACTGGGTTGAACATTGCGCTCCAAAACGCCTTGGTGATCTCCTGATTTCATGATACCATGCACACATTCAAGGCACCCAGTGCCAGAGGCAGCACAGCAACCCAAAAACATCACTGAACCTCCTCCATGTTTTACTGTAGGGAAGGTGTTCTTTTCCTTGAAGGCTTCATTTTGTTTTCTTTAAAGATAGAGATGATGTGCCTTCCCAAAAAGCTCTAATTTGGTCTCATCTGTCCACAGTCTCTCCGAAGTCTGTCCACAGCCTTTATACGATGTCTCTCCGAAAAGACCGACTGGACAACCCTCCCATCCACTTTCTGAATAATCCTCTCCAAGAAGTTCTGTCACTCAAGCTTTTGGGTCTCACTATCTGCCATGATCTTTCCTGGGAAAACCACATTTCAAATCTGGCCTCCAAAGCCAGTCGCCGACTGGGCATCCTCCGTCGTGTGAAGTCCTTCCTTGGCACACCTGAGCTCCTCAACACATACAGGGCTTTCATCCGCAGCTCAATGGAATACTGCTCTCCCCTCTGGGCTGGTGCTCCTGCCTCACACCTAGCTCGCCTTCACGCTGTTGAAACCAAAGCATTCAGAATCATTGGAATCTCCCGCGATGAAGCTAACTCCAAGGGCCTCTCACTCACTCACCGCAGGCAGGTTGGTGGTCTTTCCGTCTTCTACCGACTCCTCTCTGGCCTTGCCCCCCCAGCTCTCTCTGGGCTCTGTCCCACAAATATTCCTACAGGTCGCAGAAGATCTGCCTGCAACCCTCTTATGGTTAAACTGCCAAAATCAAGACTCTCTGCTCACCTTCACTCCTTCATTCCTCTTTTCTCCCGCCTCTGGAACAAACTCCCTCACTCTCTTCAATCCCACTCCACCCTCCAGGTCTTTAAAACAGCTGTTCACCACCATCTATCTTCCCCCATCCAAAACCTTGATCTTTTCTACCCCCGCTAATTTCACCCCAATTCCACTTTTTTGAAATACCAACTTCTGTCCAGGAAGTCCTTGGTGTCCTTGTGTTTTATACTTCTCCCTCCCCCCCCCCCCTTCCCATGCCTCCTCCCCCCGGGCCCTCTCCCTTCCACACATCTCCCTGCTCTCGGATGTTGTGTTTGTGTGCTTCCCCTTCTCTCCCCATCTTGTCTTCCGCTCCCTCTTTTTGGGTATTTTGTTTGTCTGGTTGATTTGTTTGTGAAGTAAATGTTAGCTCTTTCACGAGCCTCGATTCAGTATACAAAAAAGAAAGAAAAAAAAGGACAATCTCCCAGAAGGATTTTGGCTTTTCAGGTGTGTTTTGGCAAACTCCAGTCGGGCTTCTTTTGTCTCTCTCTCAGCAGTGGGGTCCTCCTGGGTCTCCTACCATAGAACCCCCTTTCATTGAATTGGCGATGGATTGTGTGAGTTGAAACTGTCGTACCTTGTGTTTGAAGGTCAACTTGAATCTGTTTGGCAGTTGATCGAGGTGCTTTCTCCACCATTCAAACAATCCTTTGCTGCAATCTTCGATCAATTTTTCTCTTGTGGCCACGTCCAGGGAGGTTGGCTACAGTGCCATGGGCCTTGAACTTCCCGATAACATTGCGTACGGTGGACACAGGAACATGAAGGTCTCTGGAGATGGAGTTGTAGCCTTGAGATTGTCCATGCTTGGCTACAATCTTGTGACTGACCTCCTCAGACAATGCTCTGGTTTTCTTTCTTTTCTCCATGCTCATTGCATTACACACAATGACACAAAACAGCAGAATGACTCCTTTTCTCGATTCAAACTGGTTGAATGAGTGATATTTATATTGCAGGCACCTGCATCTCACCACAGGTGAGTTCAATTCCAAAGTAAAGGAGAATCACCTGCTTGAAATCTAATTATTTCTAACAACTTCTAAAAGGTGCCAATACCATTGTCTGGGCCATTTTAGGATTTATGTGTGGAATAAGCTAAGATTTAATAATTTTTTCAGCTTTTTTGTTTTGTTCCACTGCAAACCAAAGAAATACAAATGTGTATACCAAAAGATTTTTTAATTTAACAATTTTCTGGAAGAAATGGTGCATTCTTTGAAAAAAGTGCAAGGGTGCCAATATTTTTGGGCACGACTGTACTTGGATTTTCGTAAAGCATTTGATGCTGTCCCAAAACAAAAGGCTCCTTGAAAAAGTGGCAGCATATGGAATTGAAGGAAAACTGCATAGATGGATTGAGGCATTCCTATCCAAGAGAACACAAGGAGTGGCCATGAATGGGGTGAAATCGGAATGGAAATCAGTTGGAAGTGAAGTCCTCCAAGGGAGTGTACTGGGTCCTTCACTGTTCGTCCTGTTTATCAATGGCATACAAGATGGCCTCATAAACTCTGTTGCTGATGACACAAAAATCATTGGTCCAGTAAAAATCCAAAGGCAAAAGGACTTGATGCATGATTTGAACGAACCAAAAATATGGTCAGAGAAATGGCAACTCTCTTTCAACTCAAACAATTTTTTTTGGTGCAGATTTTGGTGAAGATTTGAATATGGATTCGTATATGAGAATTATTTAATTTTTAAGTGAATCTTCACCATTGGGAGATGGGGCCAAAAATGATACATCGCAGGATATCTGAAAAAGTTATGGATGGATTTGGACGAAACTTGTTGGACAGGTTGTGTGTGTGACAAGGAAGAATCGATTCAATTTTGGTGAAGATCTGAATATGGCTTCGGATATGAGAATTATTTAATTTTTAAGTGATTCTTCACCATTGGGCAATAGGGCCAAAAACGATACATAGCAGGATATCTCAAAAAAAAATAGAGATGGATTTGGACGAAACTTGTTGGACAGGTTGTGTGTGTGACAAGGAAGACTCGATTCAATTTTGGTGAAGATCTGAATATGGCTTCGGATATGAGAATTATTTAATTTTTAAGTGATTCTTTACCATTGGGAGATAGGGCCAAAAACGATACGTAGCAGGATATCTCAAAAAGTTATGGATGGATTTGGACGAAACTTGTTGGACAGGTTGTGTGTGTGACAAGGAAGAATCGATTCAATTTTGGTGAAGAGCTGAATGTGGCTTCGGATATGAGAATTATTTAATTTTTAAGTGATTCTTCACCATTGGGCAATAGGGCCAAAAACGATACATAGCAGGATATCTCAAAAAGTTACAGATGGATTTGGACGAAACATGTTGGACAGGTTGTGTGTGTGTGACAAGGAAGACTCGATTCAATTTTTGTGAAGATCCGGATCCGGATCCAGCTCGAAGAATTTTTAAGTGATTCTTCACCATTGAGGTATGCTCTCCAGGTGGAGGTGTGCTCTCTACTGAGTGCTGTTCTAGTTATTAGTGACGTTTTCGTGCGTTATTAAACCGACGTAAGATGCGTCAAATGCACGGAGTGTGCAAACCTACTGAAACTACTTCGGCAAAGCTGCGTCGTGCTTTTTTTATAGCATTAATAATACAAAAAAACATGTTTTCAGAACAGACTTGTTTATGTTTTAAGATTTATTGGGTTCGTTATCCCTACCACGTGTAACACACGAGGTATTTCAGGCGTTTGTTGTTGTAAACAGTTGCCTAGTTCGATCTGTTTTCCGTTCTCTCAGTTTTCCACTCCTTGAAATTTTTCCATCCCTTCAAACCATTCCATATTTGTCGTGAGACTGCGCCATGACCATCTCACGGGGACACACCGTACTCCGTGCAAAACACGCCATTGTTCAACTGCATGCGATGTTTCCTAATCACCGGCTCGGTATTCTTACATCCGAGTGGCTCTTCCTTACACACATTCACTTTGGGGTCGTGCCAGGGGGTATTTTGTTGGAGTCATGTATCGTTTAGTGGGTGATGGGTCATGTGGAAGCATCACATGAGTCACAGGGAGGGGGTGGGGGAGGTGGAGGTTAAAAATGTGCCAAAAAGAGTGAGAGTGACGTACTTAGTGGTGACCCCTTACCACTGGCAAGTTCTCCTCTTGTATTAAATTATATGATATTTATACAATTTAAATTAGACATGTTTATGCCTTTTGCAAAGAGCATATCTAGGATGTATATGTTCTGTGTAATATAACTAGAGAAGAACATGACTGTCATGACTGTCACCTGGCAAAACAACACAACTCTCACTCATGACCGTCACCTGACAATACAACACAACTCTCACTCATGACTGTCACCTGACAAAACAACACAACTCTCACTCATGACTGTCACCTGACAATACAACTCAACTCTCACACATGGCTGTCACCTGGCAATACAACACAACTCTCACTCATGACTGTCACCTGGCAATACAAAACAACTCTCAATCATGGCTGTCACCTGGCAATACAACGCAACTCTCAATCCTGGCTGTCACCTGGCAATACAAAACAACTCTCAATCATGGCTGTCACCTGGCAATACAACACAACTCTCAATCATGACTGTCACCTGGCAATACAAAACAACTCTCAATCATGGCTGTCACCTGGCAATACAACACAACTCTCAATCCTGGCTGTCATCTGGCAATACAAAACAACTCTCAATCATGGCTGTCACCTGGCAATACAACACAACTCTCAATCATGACTGTCTCCTGGCAATACAACACAACTCTCACTCATGACTGTCACTTGGCAATACAACACAACTCTCACTCATGGCTGTCACCTGGCAATACAACACAACTCTCACTCATGACTGTCACCTGGCAATACAACACAACTCTCAATCATGACTGTCACCTGGCAATACAAAACAACTCTCAATCATGGCTGTCACCTGGCAATACAACGCAACTCTCAATCCTGGCTGTCACCTGGCAATACAAAACAACTCTCAATCATGGCTGTCACCTGGCAATACAACACAACTCTCAATCATGACTGTCACCTGGCAATATAAAACAACTCTCAATCATGGCTGTCACCTGGCAATACAACACAACTCTCACTCATGACTGTCACCTGACAATACAAAACAACTCTCACTCATGGCTGTCACCTGACAATACAACGCAACTCTCAATCATGGCTGTCACCTGACAATACAACACAACTCTCAATCATAACTGTCACCTGGCAATACAACACAACTCTCACTCATGACTGTCACCTGGCAATACAACACAACTCTCACTCATGACTGTCACCTGACAATACAAAACAACTCTCACTCATGGCTGTCACCTGACAATACAACGCAACTCTCACTCATGGCTGTCACCTGACAATACAACACAACTCTCAATCATGGCTGTCACCTGACAATACAACACAACTCCCACTCATGACTGTCACCTGGCAATACAACACAACTCTCAATCCTGGCTGTCACCTGGCAATACAACACAACTCTCAATCATGACTGTCACCTGGCAATACAACGCAACTCTCAATCATGACTGTCACCTGGCAATACAACACAACTCTCAATCATGACTGTCACCTGGCAATACAAAACAACTCTCAATCATGGCTGTCACCTGGCAATACAACGCAACTCTCAATCCTGGCTGTCACCTGGCAATATACAAAACAACTCTCAATCATGGCTGTCACCTGGCAATACAACACAACTCTCAATCCTGGCTGTCACCTGGCAATACAAAACATCTCTCAATCATGGCTGTCACCTGGCAATACAACACAACTCTCACTCATGACTGTCACCTGGCAATACAACACAACTCTCAATCATGACTGTCACCTGGCAATACAAAACAACTCTCAATCATGACTGTCACCTGGCAATACAACACAACTCTCAATCCTGGCTGTCACCTGGCAATACAACACAACTCTCACTCATGACTGTCACCTGGCAATACAACACAACTCTCAATCATGGCTGTCACCTGGCAATACAACACAACTCTCACTCATGACTGTCACCTGGCAATACAACACAACTCTCAATCATGACTGTCACCTAGCAATACAAAACAACTCTCAATCATGGCTGTCACCTGGCAATACAACGCAACTCTCAATCCTTGCTGTCACCTGGCAATACAAAACAACTCTCAATCATGGCTGTCACCTGGCAATACAACACAACTCTCAATCATGACTGTCACCTGGCAATACAACACAACTCTCAATCATGACTGTCACCTGGCAATACAACACAACTCTCACTCATGACTGTCACCTGGCAATACAACACAACTCTCACTCATGGCTGTCACCTGACAATACAATACAACTCTCACTCATGACTGTCACCTGACAATACAACACAACTCTCACTCATGGCTGTCACCTGACAATACAACACAACTCTTACTCATGACTGTCACCTGACAATACAACACAACTCTCACTCATGGCTGTCACCTGACAATACAACACAACTCTCACTCATGACTGTCACCTGGCAATACAACACAACTCTCAATCATGGCTGTCACCTGGCAATACAAAACAACTCTCAATCATGGCTGTCACCTGGCAATACAAAACAACTCTCAATCATGGCTGTCACCTGGCAATACAACGCAACTCTCACTCATGACTGTCACCTGGCAATACAACACAACTCTCAATCATGGCTGTCACCTGGCAATACAAAACAACTCTCAATCATGGCTGTCACCTGGCAATACAACGCAACTCTCAATCCTAGCTGTCACCTGGCAATACAAAACAACTCTCAATCATGGCTGTCACCTGGCAATACAACACAACTCTCAATCATGACTGTCACCTGGCAATACAAAACAACTCTCAATCATGGCTGTCACCTGGCAATACAACACAACTCTCAATCCTGGCTGTCACCTGGCAATACAAAACAACTCTCAATCATGGCTGTCACCTGGCAATACAACGCAACTCTCAATCATGACTGTCACCTGGCAATACAACACAACTCTCAATCATGACTGTCACCTGGCAATACATCACAACTCTCACTCATGACTGTCACCTGGCAATACAACACAACTCTCAATCATGGCTGTCACCTGGCAATACAACACCACTCTCACTCATGGCTGTCACCTGGCAATACAACACAACTCTCAATCATGGCTGTCACCTGGCAATACAACGCAACTCTCAATCATGACTGTCACCTGGCAATACAACACAACTCTCAATCATGACTGTCACCTGGCAATACAACGCAACTCTCAATCATGACTGTCACCTGGCAATACAACACAACTCTCACTCATGACTGTCACCTGGCAATACAACACAACTCTCAATCATGGCTGTCACCTGGCAATACAACACAACTCTCACTCATGGCTGTCACCTGGCAATACAACACAACTCTCAATCATGGCTGTCACCTGGCAATACAACACAACTCTCACTCATGGCTGTCACCTGGCAATACAACACAACTCTCACTCATGGCTGTCACCTGGCAATACAACACAACTCTCAATCATGGCTGTCACCTGGCAATACAACACAACTCTCACTCATGGCTGTCACCTGGTAATACAACACAACTCTCAATCATGACTGTCACCTGGCAATACAACGCAACTCTCACTCATGGCTGTCACCTGACAACACAACACAACTCTTACTCATGGCTGTCACCTGGCAATACAACACAACTCTCACTCATGGCTGTCACCTGGCAATACAACACAACTCTCAATCATGGCTGTCACCTGGCAATACAAAACAACTCTCAATCATGACTGTCACCTGGCAATACAACACAACTCTCAATCATGACTGTCACCTGGCAATACAACGCAACTCTCAATCATGACTGTCACCTGGCAATACAACACAACTCTCACTCATGGCTGTCACCTGGCAATACAACACAACTCTCACTCATGGCTGTCACCTGGCAATACAACACAACTCTCAATCATGGCTGTCACCTGGCAATACAACACAACTCTCACTCATGGCTGTCACCTGGTAATACAACACAACTCTCAATCATGACTGTCACCTGGCAATACAACGCAACTCTCACTCATGGCTGTCACCTGACAACACAACGCAACTCTCACTCATGGCTGTCACCTGGCAATACAACACAACTCTCAATCATGACTGTCACCTGGCAATACAACACAACTCTCAATCATGACTGTCACCTGGCAATACAACACAACTCTCACTCATGACTGTCACCTGGCAATACAACACAACTCTCAATCATGGCTGTCACCTGGCAATACAACACAATAATAATAATAATAATTCATTTATTTTGTATAGCGCTTTTCAAGAAGCCCAAAGGCGCTTTGACAGAGTGGAAAACATAAAGCATAACAATACATGAAAACAACAATTGCAAAAAGACAAGAATCAATAGGGAAATATTTAAAGCAAGCGGAGGGAGGAGAAGAGATAGTCAGGGGTTAAATGCTGTGGGTTGAATGTTGAATGCAGTGTTGAACAGGTGGGTCTTTAGTGATGTTTTGAATGTGGTGAGTGAGGAGGAGTCTCTGATGGTGTGAGGTAGTGAGTTCCAGAGGGTGGGAGCAGCGATGGAGAAGGCCCTGTCCCCCCAGGATCTTAATTTGGTCCGGATGGAGGGGGTCAGGAGGTTGGTACCAGCAGAGCGGAGGTTGCGGGTGGGAGTGTGTCTGGAGAGGAGGTCAGCCAGGTAGGATGGGGCCAGGTTATGGAGGGCTTTGTATGTCAGGAGGAGGATTTTGTACTGGATTCTCTGGGGGATGGGGAGCCAGTGAAGCTTGTAAAGGACGGGGGTGATGTGGTCACGGGTCCCATGGCTGTCACCTGGCAATACAACACAACTCTCAATCATGGCTGTCACCTGGCAATACAACACAACTCTCACTCATGGCTGTCACCTGGCAATACAACACAACTCTCAATCATGACTGTCACCTGGCAATACAACACAACTCTCAATCATGACTGTCACCTGGCAATACAACGCAACTCTCACTCATGGCTGTCACCTGACAACACAAAACAACTCTCAATCATGACTGTCACCTGGCAATACAACACAACTCTCACTCATGGCTGTCACCTGGCAATACACACAACTCGAATCTATATCGCCATTTTAAGGTTACTTATTGATTGGCCCTCATGTGTGTGTGTGTGTGTGTGTGTGTGTGTGTGTGTGTGTGTGTGTGTGTGTGTGTATGTATGTGTGTGTGTATATATATATATATACAGTAAAACTTCCTCCAACGCGGGGGATATGTTCTGGGATAACCTCGTGTTGGAGGAATTCGCGTCGGAGGAATTCGCGTTGGAGGAATCATTAAGCGTATGGGGAAATTGGGGATATGTTCCAGGCTCCCAAAACACTGACACTAAAACAGACTTTCTTGCTTTTTTTACACGTTTCTTTGTATGGAATGGTGCAGCATTATTAAATATGCATGAAAATAAGTGTTAGTATCATAATAGTACTGTATTATTGCAAAATAACTCACCTTATTGTGAGGTGGTTGACTGGTTGTTGAAGGTTTGGGTGATGATTTGCTGGTGGATGGTGTTGAATTGCTGGTGGTAGCTGTTGAAGTAGTGAAGTAGGCCTAAAGAAGTGTTATAGGCACTTGCTTTGCCTTCTGTTTTAACTTTCTGTGAAGTTCTGTGTTTGTAGCTGACTCTGTGGCCCATGAACTTCAGGCTTCTTTCCACAAGAGCATCTATCCTTACAGCAATTTCTTGGGCAGTTTTTATTGCCTTGAAGGGCTCCTCCAGCAGTTTGGTGGTTTAGTCTGCCTTTTCTGGCTTTTCATCATATTCTTCATTGTCTTCTTCAGGAGGTGTCTGGGTCACAAGTTCTTCAGTGGACAGTTCTTCTCCATGGGACTTTAACTAACAGTTCTTCTACTTCTTATTCTTCCACGTCATCAAATCCTTCCCCTCCAATATGTTTTGCAAGATCAATGATCCTCTTCACTTCTTCTTTCAGACTAGGGAAACCTCTAAAATCATGGGCAATCCCAGGCCATAGCTTTTTCCAGCAACAGCTGAGGGTCTCACTTCTCACTTCTTCCCAGGCGTGTTTGCTAATCACAACGGCATCAAAAATGTTAACTTTTCCAACAATCACTCACTGTTAGAGCTGAATCTCTCCATCATGGACAGGACGTGTGCAAAACTCCTCCTGGTATAGTAAGACTTATATGCTGCTATCACACCCTGGTCCATACGCTGCAACAATGATGTGGTGCTCGGAGGCAGGAATATCACCTTAACATTAGGATGGCACTCGGTTAAGGACGGTGGATGTCCTGGTGCATTATCCAGAAAAAGAAGCACCTTGAAAGCCAAGTTTTTCTTTGCCAGATAACTGCTCACCTCATGAATGAAGCTGTTTTCAAACCAGTCTTCAAACACTTTGGCAGTAAGCCAGGCTTTTTTGTTTGATCTCCAAAAGACTAGCAACATGGACTTCGTCTTGCCTTTCAGAGCTCTGGGGTTCTCTGCTCTGTAGACAAGCATTGGCTTGCATTTGAAGTCCCCAGCAGCATTGCTACAAAAGAGAAGGGTGAATCTGTCTTTTGCAGCTGTAACTCCTGAGGCAGTTCGTTCTTTTTTGGAAATCCAGGTCCGATTGGGCATTTTCTTCCAGAATAGACCCGTCTCATCTGCATTGAAGACTTGTTCTGGCAGATAACCTTTCTCCTCTATCAGCTTCTGAACCTTTTTGGGGTATTCTGTAGGTGCTTCGACATCAGCAGAAGCAGCCTCTCCAGTCAGCTTGACATTATGGAAGTTATATCTAATTTTAAATTTGTCAAACCAGCCCCTGCTTGCTTGAAATGATGATGATGATGGTGCTGGAGAAGACTCAGTTTCTTCTGTTTCTTCATCAGGTTGGGCTTCCTTCTTCAGGTAATTGTAGATGCTAATGGCCTTTCTTCTTATATTTATAATGGGCCCATCCACTGGAGCAGTTTTCTGGTTCTGATCTTCGATCCAGACACTCAATCTTTTCTCCATTTTTTCAACAAGGGTGTCTCTCCTGCTAACATATGATGTTGCGATGGAGGCTCCTACACGAACACTGGAACGGATTTTATCTTCGGCCTTCCGTACCGACCTAATGTAATGGTTGATTCATTCACGCCATATTGCCTGGCCAAAGATGAAGCAGAAACTGATGATAGGTTATTCAGGATATCAAGTTTGACCTCTATGGTCATTGTTTTCCTCCTCTTCTTGTCTGGTTGGTTCAGATTGGGTCTTTTGGGAGCCATAATGATCGACGTAACTTCTTGATGGCGGCTGGTTCGGAGATAGCGAAAGGTGGCAGCTCGTGCCGCGCGTGTATATAAATTAAATAGTAATTAAGCAAGGCAATCAGGAATAAGGAAAAAGAATAAAATCTTTGGGGAAACGCCGGCCGTTTATGTCACAATTAATCCAAAATGTAAAATCGAACTGCGATCGCCGATGACGGCAGGTGGCGACTCGTATCATCGTATGTATAAATTAAATATTAATTAACCCTTGTCCACACAATGGGGGGGTCTTTTTAGCCTTGTATTTAGTCTAAGAACACCTGCCTTGTATGTACAAGGGTTAAGTAAAGTACAGTACAGTAACAAGGAATAAGAATAATATAAATCTTTGGGAAAACACCAGCCACGATCGCGTAAATGCGAAACACACCCTCGCGTTGGGGAGGTTTTGACGCATTTAATTCAGCGTGTAAATTGGAAACCGCGTCCGAGGAAGCTGCGTTGGAGGAAGTTTTACTGTATGTATGTATATATATATATATATATATATATATATATATATATATATATATACAGTGAAACCTTGACTTATGAGTGCACCAACTTACGAGTTTTCCGAGATACGAGCCGTCGCTCGGGCGGTTTATTGCTTTGAGATGCGAGCCGAGATCTGAGTTACGAGCTTACGCCACCCGCCACCAAGTGGGTTCCGGTCACGTGGTTATCTTGCCGTGCAAGCATCTCTGCCGTATATCGCTGCTGCTTTGTTTTCGCATTTTGGTTATTTTGGAAAATTTCTTAGTTTTAACCATGGGTCCTAAGAAATTGAGTGCCAAGGGCAGTGCTGAGAAGAAGAAAAGGATGATGTGCTTGGATATAAAACATGCAATCGTCGAAAAACATGAGCGAGGTGTGCGTGTTGTCGACTTGGTGAGGCGGATGTGAAGGCAGCTGAAGATTTTATTATAACTTTTGCCGAACTGATAGAAGCCGAACGATACATCCCCCAGCAAATCTTCAACTGTGACGAGACAGGGCTCTTCTGGAAAAAGATGCCGAGGAGGACGTATATAACGGCAGAGGAGAAGAGCATGCCAGGCCACAACTTGTTCAGAGTGCCGGCGATAGCTCGCCTTCTCTTTGTGGAAGACACGGTGAGATCCTTAACATCCAACAACTAATGGGACGCAAACGGGGCGCCCAGTTTAGCGGTACACACATTGATGAATCACCCTGCCTGTGATTCACCCATGACAGGTTATAGCTGGGTCGGGATTCAAACCCAGGCTGGACAGTTTAGAGTCAAGTGTGCGTACCTCCAGTCCAGGCCATCCTGCCAACTTGTATGCTGCATACAGGTGAAATATAAAGCGCGAGATATTTTTGTATATACTGTATATTTAAAAAAAAATTGGTGTGGTTTTTGGCGGGCTGGAACGGATTAATAGCATTTCAATGCATTTTAATGGGGAAATTTAATTTGAGAAATGAGCAAATTGAGTTACGAGCTCGGTCACAGAACGAATTAAACTCGTAAGTCAAGGTTTCACTGTATATATATATATATATATATATATATATATATATATATATATATATATATATATATATATATATATATATATATATATATATATCTATCTATCTATACATAATTATACACATATATACAGTCACGTGAAAAAGTAAGTACACCCCATCTAAAGTTTTGCCTTTTTCAACATATTTCAACATACAGCTATTTGATCTTCATTTCAACAACATTGATAGATAAAGGTGATATGACATAACAAATATCATGAAACATTTACATTTTGTAGTACATTGTAAGCCTGGTGTTGGCTTAGCGGTTAAGGTGCCGGCTTGGGATCCTAGGATCCTGGGTTCGAATCCCGGTCGATCCCTGAATTAACGCCAGGGGGGTTGACTCAGCCTGTCATCCTTCTGAGGTTGGCAAATTGAGTACCAGCTTGCTGGGATGAATGATCATGGTGTGTACCCCGATTTAGAATAGGTACACCGTATCCCTGCGCATCGTAAGAGGCGACTAAGGGTTGGCGTCAGGAAGGGCATCCGGCCATAAAAACATTGCCTCAAACAGGGAACCATGATTGTCATGGGGCCTGCAAGGCTAACCCCCGCTCTAGCGGGGAAAATGGCCTTAAAACGATCATTCATATATATTATAGTACGTTGTATAATTTAAATAAACATAAATGCAAATTTCACATGTGGAAAAAGTAAGTACACCCTTGGCTCTAATAGGTGGTATTGCCCCCTTTGGCAGAAACAACCTCAAGTAGGCGTTTCTTATAACTGTCTCCAAGTATCTGACATCGACTGGGAAAAAATTTTGCCCACTCCTCCATGCAGAATTCTTTCAGCTGTGCGATGTTTGAGGGGTTTCTTGCATGCACAGCTCGTTTCAAATCCCCCCACAACATCTCGATGGGATTTATATCCGGGCTTTGACTTGGCCATTCCAGAACCCTCCATTTCTTTCTTTTCAGCCATTCCTTGGTGGATTTACTGGTATGTTTAGGGTCATTGTCATGTTGCAAGGTCCACCTTCGGTTGAGCTTCAACTTTCTGACAGATGGCCTCACATTATCCTCAAGCACTCTCTGGTGCAATGAAGAATTCATAGTGGATTCTATGATGGTGAGCTGCCCAGGCCCTGATGCAGCAAAGCTGCCCCCAAACCATAATATTTCCACCACCATGCTTTACAGTTGGTATCAGGTTCTTGTGGTCAAATGCTGTCTTTGGTTTTTGCCAAACGTGTCTTCTGGTACTGAGGCCAAATAGCTCTACCTTTGACTCATCTGTCCAGAGCACATTGTTCCAGAAGTGCTGGTCTTTGCCTTGGTGTTCATTGGCAAACTTTAGTCTTGCCCTGATGTTCTTTCTGGACAGCAAAGGTTTCCTCCTGGCACACCTCCCATGTAGATCAAATTTGTGCAGCCTCTTTCTAATGGTAGACTCGTGCACGTTGACATCAACAGTGGCAAGAGCTACCTGTAGGTCCCGTGATGACATTCTGGGGTTCTTAGAGACTTCTTTCAGCATCTTGTGGTCTGCTCTCAGGCTGAACTTGCTGGGGCGGCCTGGCCTGACCAAGTTGGGGCAGTTGTTTGGAATCTTCTCCACATGTAGATGATCTTTCGGACAGTCGAATGATTGATTTCAAATTGTTTGGAGATCTTTTTAAATCCCTTCCCAGACTCGTAGGCATCTATGACCTTCTTTCTGAAGGCCTCAGAGAGCTCTTTTGATCTAGGCATGGTGACGCCGCACACTTTTTTTTTTTTTTTTTTTTTTTTGTATACAAGATCGAGGCTCGTGAAAGAGCGAACATTAATCACACAGAAAGACAAACCGACACATAAAACATATAACATAGGGAGCGGTAGACAAGATGGGGGGAGAGGGGGAAGGACACAAACACAACATTTGAGAGCAGGGACCGAGAGACATGGAGACATCGAGAGATCTGAGAGAGGGCGAGGGCTTTGTGGGGGGGGGGGGGGGGGGGCATGGGAAGGGGGCGGTGGGAGAGGTATAAAACATATGGACACTGCCAGGACTTCCAGGAAAGAAGTTGGAATTTCAAACAAGGTGGATCTGGGGTGAATTAGCGGGGGTAGAAAAGATCAAGGTTTTGGATGGGGGAAGATAAGAGATGGTGGTGAACAGCTGTTTTAAAGACCTGGAGGGAGGAGTGGGATTGAAGGGAGTGAGGTAGTTTGTTCCAGAGGCGGGAGAAAAGAGGAATGAAAGAGTGAAGGTGAGCGGAGAGCCGAGATTTCGGCAGTTTAACCATCAGAGGGTTGCTGGCAGATCTTGTGCGACCTGTAGGAATATTTGGGGGACAGAGCACAGAGAGAGCTGGGGGTGCAAGGCCGGAGAGGAGTCGGTAGAAGACAGAAAGACCACCTACCTGCCTGCGGTGAGTGAGTGAAAGGCCCTCAGAGATAGCTTCATCGCGGGAGATTCCAATAATTCTGAAAGCTTTGGTTCTGAAATTCTGAAAGCACTTCAACAACAAAGAGCAAACCAAACTAAATGTCTGAGGTTTAAATAAGACAGGTTCCTCCAAGATCCTCTCTAATGATGTTCTAATCATTTGCACCTGAGCTGGTGCACCTGATTCTAATTTTAGGTATTTGAAGTAGTGATAAATGTAGGGGTGTACTTACTTTTTCCAAACGCGAAATTTGCATTTATGTTTATTTAAATTATACAATAGACTACAAAATGTAAATGTTTCATGATATTTGTTATATTATATCACCTTTATCTATCAATATTGTTGAAATGAAGATCAAATAGCTGTATGTTGAAATATGTTGAAAAAGTCAAAACTTTACACGGGGTGTACTTACTTTTTCACGTGACTGTATATATAGTTACGTTTGTGGGGGGTAGGGATACCTTAGAGCCAGGTAGAGTGTATAGATTAGTGTGCTCCGACTGTCGTGAAGAAGAAGAACCATCTCAATATACCATATGTAGGGATCCGGTAGACCGTGTGTCGTGGGTAAGCTTGTATCTTCGTCCTCATCATGAGGGGTGTGGCTTGTTACTTAGCAAGGGATTATGGGTAATTCATCTCCTGTGTGTCATTACCTCTGTAAGACTTCTTTAAGACCTCTGTAAGACCAGCCTTTGTTCCTTATGACACCGCATTAGACACCTAGCCAGAATCGCGCATTTAAACACACTAATTCATAAAAACCACCGGAAACCAGGCATGAACCACTACCGCTGATTACTCCGACTTGGTAAGAGGCCACAGGACGGGCAGGCCGAGTGCCACGCCCCGAAGAGCAGTGATTGGTCGGGGGTTTGATTGACGGGAAGGACTGGTAATAAAGGACTCATTGATTTTTGAAGCACCACGGATGGCGTCAGAGCCTGGATGAGAAAGAAACGCGCCGGCGGACATTTTCTCTCTTCCTTGCGTTTTCGTTCTGGGTGCCAGAGAGGACGGTTGTGTGCCAACATCTTCTAGCGTTTTTCCGACCTTGGACCCGATCGCGAATGGCTGTGTGGCGAGGTCTTGCTGGTGGTCATGAGGAGGAAGAGCTGTGGCTTTCCAAGCAAGAACGACGTGTGGATGAGCGCTGCTTGCTCATTGCAGCGCGACGAGGCCAGGAGTGGGCGGAAGCGCAGTGAGGTCTAACCCGCGTGAACAAGCGCACGTTCCCGCTAAGGACTGAGACGATCTTTGGCGATTACTGACGAGACACCCTGGCCGATTTGAGCAAAGTCCCCACAATAAATTACACAGATTTATTTTTGTTCTTTTATATTTCCCTTTGTCTGTGTGCAGGTCTGTGTGGAGGGTCCATCAATTTAGGATTTTAGTTTTATCGGGCTTTCTTTGTTTCCGGCATTTTCCTTAATAAACCTGTTTATTTTTGTACATTTTAAATCCGGTTTGTTTGAGTTTATTTATTGCAGGGTCAAGGACATCGGGGGATCTGTGAAGGTAAGCTCTACGGCTCCCCCCCCCCCCACTTGCCCCCACCCGTATCCACCGCTATAATTTTGACAACGCCTCGGAGTTAAAGCTGGTTCAGCAATCCGTTTCCTCAGGCGATTTTAATCACGACGAACACGACAGTTAGTAAGGGAAACATATGAAAATCTGTTAACTAAATTGTTACCAAAAATTTTCTTCACCAATATGTTTGTAAAGGTGTGTAATAACATGTGTTAAAATGTTGAAGGTCAACTCCCGTGGGAAACCCAGAAAAAAAGCTGTTGAATTCGGGTACCGAAAAATTATTTTCGAGAATTTTTATTTTTTTTAATCGGCCCTTAAGTAACTTATGAGGGTCAAATAAGGGGTTTTCATGATTCTGAGTTGATTGTTAACATTTATATTTCACCACAGACACTCCTTTGTGGAAAAATAATTTCTAAATATATCTCATTTTCTACTTTGCAGGACATGGAGTCTAGCAATATGGATGAAGACGTTACTCCACCTGTGCTCAATTGCTTCATCTGTGCACGCTCGGATACACCAGCTGAAAGGCTCATACAGGCAACTGGCACTTTGGCTGTCATCACTGATTGATCCTCAAGCGCAGCATCAACCGCAACCTCATCATTGATCTGTTCATCGGTTTCCTCCACAATGGTGTCAAGAGTGCCAGAAGTATCTGGAACATCATCTCCACTCCTACTATTAAGGAAGCAGTATTTGTAGTTTTGTGTCTCCGTGTAAGACTCAGTGTATCCCAGCCGGTGGAACTTGTTGAGCATCCATTTTGACCCAAATCTATGATCAAGTTGTATGGCAAGCCCCATTTGGTGTGGCAATACTCCAGACCGAGGTCGACAGGCCTTAATAAAATTCTGCCCCCAAACGGCAACTCTTTCGTCTGTCTTGACAATCGGTCTCAAGAACATCTGAAGGCTTGCAGGAACAAGTGTCAGCTGACTATCGATGTCAGTCATACTGTGTGTGGTGGGGTATGACTTTGGACCTAAATCAATCAAGGCAATATCATTGGATATGAACTTGAGTGCCGTCTTTATGATCTGAGTCTTCTCATCTCCATGGTCAAGATTAGCATGATGCTCTCGCAGAATATTGTCGGTGCCATCTTTGAGACAGAGTACATCTGCCCTTCTTTCCTGTGTTGTGAAATACAAGGTGTCTTCGTATTTCTCTAGAAGTTTTATCTTTAGCCAATGCTTTGAATAAGAAAGGCTCTTCTCTGGTGACTGATCAAACTCCTGCAGCTTTTCATGGACTTGGTCCATGTTCATTACCCCATGCTCTAATTCTGAGTCTAACCATTCGCAGAATTCAATAAAAACTGCCTCTCGCTCCTCATCAATACTCCTCTGTCCTCTCTTCCTTTTTCCTTCCTCATCAGTCTTGGACAAACTGTCACCTCTCGCAAACATAAGTTTGCATCGCAAATGGTACAGTGTTTCTTCTGCTACCAAGTCGTTGATCCCTTCCAGGCGTCCAGTGACTTCAGTGCCCCAGTCATCCCCGCGACTCCGTGCTGTCTTCAGCAAGCTTGCCTTCAGTGTATCTGCAGTCAAATTATCTGGCACTGTATTTCTTTCTAGCTTGTGCTGGATTATTTTTGTAGAGCTGGGCTGGTTGGTTGCAAAGAATGCATACATCCTTATACAGGAGGTCAACTGACTGTGATCTTCTAGAACTGCAGCCAGTTGATGAACTGAACTCACAAGTAGTGCGTCTTCTCTTCAACTTTGATGACTCTTTCTCTGCCTTTGATGCTTGAGCTGACTTCTTGGTGGTTGCAACAAAGTTGTTGTACAGATCATTTTTACACTTCTGGTGGTACCTCAGTTTTCCTTCCTTTTGAGCCTACTTCATACGTTCCACAACAGTAACATTTTCGACAGTTTCTGCTTGTTTCAATAAAGTTGAGTATCCCTTTGGAGTTGCCTGTATGAGCCTTTCAGCTGGTGTATCCGAGCGTGCACAGATGAAGCAATTGAGCACAGGTGGAGTAACGTCTTCATCCATATTGCTAGACTCCATGTCCTGCAAAGTAGAAAATGAGATATATTAAGAAATTATTTTTCCCAAAGGAGTGTCTGTGGTGAAATATAAATGTTAACAATCAACTCAGAATCATGAAAAACCCTTATTTGACCCCTCATAAGTTACTTAAGGGCCGATAAAAAAAAAAAAAAAATCTCGAAAATAATTTCTTGGTACCCGAATTCAACAGCTTTTTTTCTGGGTTTCCCACGGGAGTTGAACTTCAACATTTTAACACATGTTATTACACACCTTTACAAACATATTGGTGAAGAAATTTTTTGGTAACAATTTAGTTAACAGATTTGTGAAATATCTCATAAAATGCCCTTACTAAGTTGGTGTCAGGAGTAAGGGATTCGAACCTAGTGGACACTTGGAGTTTGAAGGTTGCGAGTTCAACACCTGCTGAGGGCAAATTGCGCTCAGCTTTTGGAATCCATTTTTTTTTTAACGATTGTCTTTCTCTCGTCGAGGGGGAGGTAATCGTTGTACCGGGGAGGCAAATTTTGTAGGTTATTGGTGTACAAGGCGCAGCATCGCGTTTTCGAACAATTTAAAATATTTTTCTTTTCTTTTCTGAGGTAAAAATACGCGGGCGGGAGAACTGCTTTCTCACCGTGGATGGCGGAAGCGAGTGAGATGCCCGAGTGGGTTGGGGATTCCGAAGAGGATGTAAGCGGGCTGGAGATAGAGGGGTTTGAGAATAGTAGTGGAACCTCCCCGCTTCAGAGCGACTGAGCCAGGGGATGGGTCCGATGTCTTTCCAGGCCATGGTTAATTTATTGAGGGGGATGGAGGAACGATTGGAAAATAATAGAAGGGATATGGATGCCCAGAATGACAAAATGGATGCTCAGAGTGAGGGACTGGAAAACAAAATGAATGCCCAGAGTGACAAAATTGATAGATGGAGGGGAGAATTGAATGGACGAATTAATGGAATGAAAACACAAAAGGAAGAACAAAAGAATGGTGCCAACGGGGCACAGGAGAAGCCATGGGTGGCCGAATTTGAATCAAAACGGGGGGAGTTGACAGTGGGAATGGAAGTGTGAGACTCAAGCTGATGCGCTTCAGACGCAGGAGAGGGAAAATTTAAATACGGAATGTTTGGAGGTAAATGGGGAGTGTTCGAATGTAAATGGGGGAAACTCAAATTTAAATGGGGAATGTTTAACTAGAAAAGATCTGGAAGGTTGTCGGGCTTGTGTAGATGTCATAATGCACCAGCAGGGGAAGGAATTTGGAATTGTGCAGCACCAGGGCGGTTGTGCAGAGCAACAGGGGGTAAGAATATTGGAGGTCCATGTAACGGAACCGGACTGGGTATTTATAGAGGAAGACCTGTTGGGGCCGCAATTGGTTGGTAATAATAATGAGAATGATTTGACACAGCGGCTGGATACCTGTTACAGCATCATCGGGGAGGGGATTGATCAGGTCAAACAGGGTCTGGTAGATGAGGTGAGTCGGTCCATCCCATATTCCCAGGACAAGATTAAAGGGACCGAGGGGACCCTCACCACATGCCACATTTGGGCACCAGAGGCTCCGAAATTGAATACCTAGTTGGGGTAGGGGGGGTGGTGGGGGGGGGGGGGGGGTGTTTTGGCTCCGAGCTGGATTTGGATATGGAAGAGTCGGGAGATAGAGCCTTGGAAAAGCTGGTTCCCATAGATAACTTGGAACAGCTGCAGGGAGGGGCAGAACAACCCAAGAAAGGGGTTGTTACCTGCAACTGCGGTTTGGCACGGGAGACCGAAATTTAAAATTAAATGGAAGTGGGAAATTGAATTGGAACAGCCTTGGAGGGAGTTGGTCCCCAGGCTGTGGAATTCGGACCGGGAGGGGTCATTTGGGATGGCCTCGTGGGGAATTGCCCCATTTGGAAATTTGGTTATGCCAGCCATCTGGGGGGGCAGTGCTGGCGAGATTTGGACGTGGATTCCGACCATGGGTGACATGGTACGAACTGCGCCCCACGTGGGGTCTGGTGGAGTGTGGCGTCCCTTGTCCATCGGGGCGCAGCCCGAGCGGGTGTCTCGGGCCAGCAGGGTCGCCGGACTCTGGTGGGGGTTAAGACCTCAGCGGCGGTCCGAGTTGGTTTCTCACAGGTACCTGGGATGGTGTATTATGAGGACCACTAGGGGGAGGTGTTGTAGGTCACGCTTTGGTGGCGGTACCAAGGAGGGCAAATAAGGGCCTGATGTGGTGACCACCCGGGCATGCGGCCTGGCAGCCTCTCCCTGAGACAGCATGTAGTGACCTGCCATGCTGTACTGGTCTATCTCATCTCATCGTTCTTCGTGTCCTGACCAATCACTGCTCTCTGGGGCGTGGCCTTACGGCCCTGCCTGCTTGATGTGGCGATGTCGCGGCTGGCAGTGCCAGTGGTATTGTTCAATGTCTTGTTCCGGTCGCATTTATTTAGTATTATAAATGCGCGATTGCCTGGCTTTGTGTGTGTGCTGCTGGTGGTGTCATAAGGAACAGAGGAAAATAGCAGAGGCCATTACAGGGGATTAATTACCCATACTCCCTAACTAATTAACATAACCCCACCCCTTCTGATGGGAACATAGATACGCGCTTACGCAACATCCTGTCTAAACGAATTTCCTACTTATCATACATGTGGTTTCTTCTTCTTCACGACAGTCGGAGCACACTACCTATGCAATTCTACCTGGACTAAGGTAATCACTGCCTACCCCCCTACAAACGTAACAATATATCTTCTATTTATATAAAAGAAAGTTTTTGTTTGTTTGTTTGTTTGTTTGTCTGCACGCGCTAATATCCTGAACGGTGAAAGATAGGAGGAAACCTCAAAAACAAAAAATGTCGGGACGGCCCCGGGAAGGTTATAGGCTCGGTGGTGAGGCCGGTCGAGGCCACGTCGGCCGGGCTGGGCCCATTTCGCAATTAAAAGCTGAGCTGAATTATAGTCGTCAATCTTCCAAGGCCGCGAGTAAAAGCTGAATTATAGTAGTAAATTCATTCAAAAAGAACCCGGGCAACGCCGGGTGCATTCGGCTAGTATATATATATATATATATATATATATATATATATATATATATATATATATATATATATATATATATATATATCGGTCTCCAGGTAGGTGTGAAGGTGTCACCCTTGGGCAATTTGAAGTATTCAAGATTTCAAAATGGCTGCCAATCTGAAAATAGTTTCACCAATGTTTTGGTGAATAAGACATGTACAGTCTAAATTTTAATGTATATACTCATATTTTCTCGGTTAAATAATTAATCCAATAAGAATACTAGTTATAATAAAAATGTTAACTGGGATAAGTACCCTGACAATGTGAGAGTTCTGTGAATGTTGGTGGAAGAAATCCGCAGACCCATGTTTGGTCGGAACAAGCTAGAATGCATGGACGACTTTCAACAGGCATCAGATCATGCAGCATCACAGAACAGAGCAACCAAGCTCTGGGTCAATTGTTTGATCAACCCGGTCCTCACCATCATGAATTACGTCAGAGCAGAAAGGAAAATAGCTTGTCCACTTCATCTTGCCTCTGTCATTGAGATGCATCATACTGCTCAAGACATACCATACCGTCAAGTAATCGTCATACCGTCAAGGCCGTCATACGAGATGCCCCTCTTCTTCATGGCTGCTCACATTAACTGTGCACGCTATGGCCTGTATTATGTACGAGCAATGAAAGAAATGCCTGTAGATGTGTGCCAACACTTCATGAAGGGGCAACATACCATGCATCACAATCCAGGTTTGTTCAATGGCATTTGGAGCAACATGGCAATTTAGACCACATTCATGTGGTACGGTCACAGTAAAAGTGGCATCATTGGAATCATTCTGAGGACAGAAACACTAAAGACATGGGCATACAGCTTCCATATTTGTTTACACGGTGGTGAGTGATCTGAATTTGATGAGAACGCACGAGCAACACAAACCTCCCTCACAAACTCATCACAAGGAGGAGATGAAAGCTAGAATAAAATCTGATGCCAAAGAAAGAACAGCTCTACGGGAGAAATCAGAAGTCTGCAATGATCCACTCAACACTGAGCCTCACCAAGAGGGTCTAGTGAATATTGTGACTGGACAAGTGGTGATGCACCATCTGTGAATGGTGACAACAGTCTTTCATGGAACCAAACAGATCGAGTCATTTGAAAAAGGTTGGCCTGCCAGATTTCATTAGAAAACTCACAAATGCATGACAACAATGACACTATCTCGCAAGCATATCACAGTCCTCGATATGAAGATATTTGACACAGAGCTGATACATGCCAGAGCTATGACTCTTCAGTGAAGCCTTTTTTTTTTCTTTTTTCTTTTTGGATACAAGATCGAGGCTCGTGAAAGAGCTAACATTAATCACACAAAAAGTCAAACCGACACATAAAACACAAAAAATAAGGGGAGCGGTAGACAAGATGGGGAGAGAGGGGGAAGGACACTTCGGAACTATGACAAAAATAATCTGATGGCACATGAGCTGTTCCCAAAGACAGCATCAATATTTGATAGCTGTGGACACATTAAGGTAGCAAAGACAAAATAATCTTGAAAAAATTATCAAAAGGTTGAAGTTTCAGGGAGGCATGCACACGTTGACATATCATTCTTAGATGGCTGTGCAGTGATGTGGGTAGTGCCATGGCCAACAGATGGTACTGTGAAAGACTTCCTCAACAACTTCAATAGACACATCCAGGGTCATCTAGAGTTGAGTGATGTGTACCTGGTGTTTGACAGGTATGTTATATACCCTAGTCAAAACAATAGGGGGAAATAGGAGAAAAATAGGGGAAAATACAATGGAAATATATATATTTCCTATTTTTCTGCATATGAAAAAATATATTTTAAATAGCGAGTTTTGGAACAAAAAAAAGAGGAAAAAATTAGAGAAAAATAGATTTTAAATAGCTAGTTTTTAAATAAAAATATGGGGAAATATGAGAAAAACATTTAAAATAGCGAGTTTTGGAACAAAAAAGAGGAAAAAATAGGACAAAAATACATTTGAAATAGCCAGTTTTAAAATAAAAATATGGGAAAATAGGAGAAAAATACATTTTAAATAGTGACATGTGGAACAAAAAACTAGGAAAAAATAGAAATATATTTTAAATAGCGACATGTGGAACAAAAAACTAGGAAAAAATAGAAATATATTTTAAATAGCCAGTTTTGGAACAAAAAAAAGAGGAAAAAACAGGACAAAAATACATTTTAAATAGGCAGTTTTTAAATTAAAATATGGGAAAATAGGAGAAAAATATATTTTAAATAGCAAGATTTGGAACAAGAATTATAAAAAAAAGAAATAAAAAAAGCAATGAAATAGGTGGAAAAAAAAAACGATGTCCAGGAAAATAGTGAAAAATAGCAACTGATTTGGTATAAAAAACAAAGTCCAGGAAAATTGTGAAAAATAGCAACCAATTGTGTGAAAAAACAAAGTATAGAAAAAATAGCACTGCAACCATCAAAGTCCACAAAATAGTAAGCAAAAAGGAAAGGCTAACCTATTTTATGCTATTTTTGGAGAAAAGGTTTTGAAATAGTGCTGAAATACCAAAAAATATAATAACAAGAAATATGTCGTGCATAGCATGATAGTTGCAAAATCCCTAAAATAAGTTGCTGACCTATGATGACCTCAAAATTACTTGGTGGTTGAATTCAGTGCCCAGATATGCAAATCCTCTTAAAATTTCAAGTCAATTGGATAAAAATTGAGGATTTTAGAAATTTGACAAAGTTGGTGATCTTTGGCCTATGCTGAACTATTGACCTTTTGACCCCAAAAACAATAGACTTCTTGCTTATGACCAACTTTACCATTTGGTGAAGTTTCGTGAAGATTGGTTGAAAATTGTGACCTGTAGGCGACTGACATAGACAAACAGACAGACAAACAAACAGACAAACAAACAGACAAACAGACAGATTGAAAAATCGGTCAGAGACCGAGGACTTGCTGGAATGTACTTTTTTTTTTTTTTTGATTTGCCAACCCTCCCCGCCATCACGATCGTCTCTCCGATGCACAATCCCACGAGATATGCGGAAAGGACGACCCAAAACCAATTATCTTCTTTTTGATTCGTATATAAACATCATTAAAAGTAAATAATGACCTCTGCCAAAGTTCAAAAGACGTGGTTTTAATCCCTACATGAGAGAATTCCACATAGCTATTTGGGCGGTGTATAAGCTAACAGATCGCTGTCTCCATCGATCTTGCTAAGGCCGTAACACCTATCGGCTCAAAATCCTTTTAACTGTTGATTTGGTAGTTTTTACAATGAAGGAAACACATATCGGGAGTACATGCAACATAGCGATTGTGAATGTGACAGCTCTGAGGCGTGTTTCGCTTCACATTGCAGTGACGGCGAGCACCAACATGGCGGCTGTAAGATTACAATCTGGCTTCAAGCCCCCTCACCACCCAAAGCCTTCAACCAGACATATTAACACACTCATCCCTCTTCATTCCCGTTCTTCAAAGCAAAGCGGTAAAAATTGTTGTATCGCCATTATATATTACTAGCAACGGTACCCGCTCCAAGGGCAGGGCTTCAATTTGACGTTCAATTCAAACGTTTTGGGTGACCTTGAGCTTGACCTTGGGCCTAGAGAGTTAAAAATTGGGCACAGTCTATTCCAGGGCAAGGCAAATATGTGTGTAAAGTATGGCGATGCTACGTGCAATGATGTAGACGTAGTACTGCGCACAAACAGACAGACAGACAGACAAACCAACCAAACAACATACTTGCCGGAATTTATTCCGGCAAGTAATAACGAACAAGACCAACCAATACACTTTTAAAATCTTCGATTTTCGCAAGTAAAAATAGACAAAAAATATGGGAAAAATATATTTTTGCTTGCTGCAATTCGACTAGTCACTTGTAACATCTGACCACTGAGCATTCACATTGCAGTACAATTCCATCAAGTTGGTAATATTTTACCATTCTGTTACATGTTATACATGTTATTAGTCCCCTACCGGTGTACACCGTACTACATCATTGCACGTAGCATAGGTTTGCACGCCGTCCCTCCGTCCGTCCGTCCGTCCGTCAGTCCGTCACGCAAAGAACAGTTTTCCGGACTTTTTTTCTAAACTCTTAATGCTAATGATTTCAAACTTGGCACATGGTTTCCTCATGATAAGTTACAGATCAAGTTCGAACTTCACGACGATTATTTTTGACAAAGTTATGGCACTTTGAACTTTGGTAATTCTGATAATTCTGATGATCCTTTAAAAACCAATTTCTCTGCAATAATAGGACCGATTGAGATCAAATTTTCACCGTAGGTGGGGACTCGGTCTGAGGAATATTTTAATGGTAATTATGACGTCACAGGTCACGTGGTTCGGCCGCCATATTGTTTTTCGTGAAAACATGAAAACCCCTTTTTCTCTGCAACGGCTGAACAGATTGAGGCCAAATTTGCAGGCAGAATCGCATACCCATGACGAACAAAAAAGTCAGCGAGCATGACATCATGCGTCACATGGTTTCAGAGTTATGACGTTTTTAAGCATGAACCTTTAAAACCGAGCTCCTCCGTCATTTTTGATCCAATCGAGGGGAAACTTCACAGATCTGTTCAGCATGTCAATCTACTAAAATGTCCGTTTGGAATTTGCGATAGGACGCGTGGTCTGGCAGATATCGTTAATTAAACGGAAAAAAAAGAAAGAAGGATATCTCTTGTTTATTCTAGAGTTCTCCTCAAGCCGCACAGCACGCCCTCAGCCTCGTCTGTAAACGTCAACAGCGTCTGCGAACGCGACACAGCGCACGCTTTCGGGAGGGGCGGAGCCAAGCCGAGCAACATATATCTATCTATAATTCCAGTAATCTCTGTGTGTTTGTTTGTACGTTTGTACGTTTGTACGTTTGTACGTTTGTTTGTTTGTCTGTGACCGCTGTTTCTCGACAACCACGGGTCCGATATACTTTTAACTTGCCAGGTATATTGCTGGGGACCCGAGGATGTGCCTTTTCAAGGTTTCATATTAATCGGACAATTACTTACCGAGCTATGTCCAAAAAACGATTCAACCAATCAGAGCAGCGAACTATCGCGTGTGCCGAACGTGGCGGACACACTCTGCCTCGGATGGCACATTTGAGAGCGTATTCATTTATTTCACGTTTGCAAACTATGTTGGCGCTATGTTGGCGTTAAACTATGTTTTAAAACTAATAAAAACCATTTCATGTAAATAGAGGGGGGGGGGGGATTGTCACTGTACTCGCACGAGCAGATGGCGGAAGTGCCTGACCGCCAAGTGAAGTCCGAGCAACTCGCGGTCGAAGGTACTGTAACGGCGTTCGGGCGGGCGAAGCTGCCGGCTAAAGAACGCCAGCGGTTGCCAAGCTCCGTTTTAAAACTAATAAAAACCCCGGGGGGATTGTCACTGTACTCGCAAGCCGTTCGCCGTTCGCTTTGGCGTTGCGAATGGACCAAAACATTTCATGCACCAAACCATTTCATGTAAAGCGTTCGCCGTTCGCTTTGGCGTTGCGAATGGACCAAAACATTTCATGGACCAAACCATTTCATGTAAATAGAGGGGGGGATATAATTTTAGATATAGATATAGTACGGGCATGCCCTAGTATATACACATCGATCATTGATCGTGAACCGGAAAATATTATAAATTACTGATATTTAGCGACTCGAAAGGTTCTTTATCAACAACTTATTTTCTCGTGCTTCTGCTGACCTGTCTGCAAGGTGTATAAATCGAAGTCCCGAGTGCGAATCACAGGTGAGCCCGTCCTGAGGTAATTAGCGATTGGGAACGATTCCCAACCTGTGGATAAATAACCCTTGGTAATTTCCCCAACAGTTTTCCGGACGACAGACTGCCGGTAGGGGACATGTATTGCAGCGCAATACTCAGAATGCTTGTTGTTCTGGGTTCTGTTTTTAAAGGAAGAGTTTTATTGCCTACCATAAAAATCAGCAAAAATATTATGAAAAAACACACACACACACACACACACACACACAATCACTTATATACAAATTTGCACGTGTTCACGTTCATGTTCACAGATACAATGTTGGCAGCATCACGGAATCTATTCCAAAAGTGACAGAGACGAAGGGGCCAGCAGGGTGTGTAAGTACTGACACTGTACTGACAGTGAGCTGTACTGACAAGTGGTACTGTACTGACAGTGAGCACCAACAAGAAACAACTGATGACTTGATCATGGCTGACCTTGTGTCTCACAGGGATGTGTTGAGAACTAAACTGGTTGTTCCTGGTAATGATCCCATACCCATTGGCCATAACATGATCATTTTCATGGCCATAACATATGAGGAAGCAGATATGATGATCATTCAACAAGTGGCTTCTGTTGGAGTTGCTCACTTTCTGGTAATAGCTGATGATACAGATATAGATGTGTTGTTATTCCAATTTGTGTTGCTGAGTTACATCACTGGCCATGTTATGATGATTTCCCAAATCAGAGGAAGTGGATCCTCATTGACATCAATGCTAGTGTAGTGATGGGACATCTACTAGCTGCTCACGGTTTTACTGACTGTGACACTGTCACAACTTATCATCATGGGAAAGGTATGACAGTGTTTTGAGGTCAGAAAAACACATTTTCTCCAAGGTTGGTGACATTACCAACTCTCTCCAGGATGTAATCGAACAAGCAACACAATTCCCGCTGTCCTGCTGTGGCCATCCCGACTGTGAATTGATGACTTCAGCCCGTCAGAAGATATGGTCAACAAACGCGTAGTATTGGTGGTGCCTCAAAGCCTCAAAAAGCCTCCCTCCAACAAATGAGGCATTCAGAGAAAATGTGGCCAGAGCACATCTGTAGGTTGCTACATGGAGACAGACCTGAGAGCTCAACTCGCCAGATATGAATCCTCTCACGCATGGATGGCCAAGACATGATGGCTGCATGTCTCTGACACCAACAACTGTTGCTGAGGATGTTAGCCTCGTCCCTGTTGATATACTGAAAATGATCAAAGAAGTGTTATTGTGACAGTGACATGTCATGTAAGTCGAAAAGATGGGATACCACAATGCCCACATGGCATGCACTGCATTCTGTGCATGTCAAGGTGGAGATGGCTGTTTCAGCCAGAAAACGAGGGAACGTGTCCAAGCAGAGGATGAAGATGAGAATGAGGACAAGGATACTGATGAAATTTGCTTTGCACATGCTGGTATAACACCGGCTTGTATGCATTTGTATACATCATGGTGACTACATCTACAAAATGGCTGCCCCAACCAAGTGAGCCAAATGTATAACTAGTATTCTTATTGGATTTTTTGACCAAGAAAATATTGGTATAAACATTCAAGTTAAGACTATAGCCATTTGCTATTTTGAAATCTTGAATATTTGAAATTGCCCAAGGGTGACAACTTCACACCCACCTGGATATCTTCATATACAGGTCATATACATGAATAAATCAACAAGTAAAAAAAAAAACTTTATCCGGGAATTTCGGGTTCACCTCCCTAATGCCGGACTATGAGGGGAATTCTATGGATCCGCGACGTCCTATATCCACCTCAAAGTCTTCGTCTCAAAAAAAACAAAAAATAATTCACATTATTTCCTAAGAATCCGAGCTTTTGAAACATTCTGTATATCTTCCAGATAAATTTGATGTAGTGAAGCATTCCCAGGCTGCACACAAACCACCACCACCACTTGATAAGGCAAAAGCTATGATACCTTGATTGAAAACAACTCCTCCAACACTTTCTTCTCTGTCATAAATAAACTTCTAAACAGAGTTAAAAATTCGTTTCCAGTGACTATGTTTATATCACCACCAAATCGCTATGGCTTTCTCCGTTAAGTTAGGTATTTGTGACGCATTTGGCAAACATACCTTGGTTCCTACACCTTCCTCGGCTTTTAATACTCCTTTCAGTTTGAATCACTTCTTACCTGTGAATGAAGATGCTGTCCAGGCAACAATTGGAAATTTACGAGAATTGCTTCTTTACTTGATGGAGTTCCATCATCCTTTGTCGTTTCCTTACTCACATATGTGTGTCTCCACTTAAAACTATAACTAATCAATTACTCCATTGCGTCATCTCTATTTCCATTCGCATTTAAATAAGCAAATAACTTCTCGTGTTGAAGAAATCTTCGCTGGATATAAACGATCTTCGAAATTACAACTTTTTCTCTTTTAACTTTCGTTTGGCAATCGGCTTTTCGAATACCTGCAGCAGCATTCCTTTATAACCCACTTTGGTTCCATCATCTATCTATAATTCCAGTAATCTCTGTACGTTTGTTTGTCTGTGACCGCTGTTTCTCGACAACCACGGGTCCGATATACTTGAAACTTGCCAGGTATATTGCTGGGGACCCGAGGATGTGCCTTTTCAAGGTTTGAAATTAATCGGACAAGTACTTACCGAGCTATGTCCAAAAAACGCTTCAACCAATCAGAGAGCAGCGAGCTATCACGTGTGCCGAACGTGGCGATCAGACTCTGCCTCGGACGGCACATTTGACAGCGTATTCATTTATTTCACGTTGGAAAACTATGTTGCCGTTAAACTATGTTTTAAAACGCAAACTGCGATTAAATTAAAACGATTCATCGTAACTGCGATTTGCGAACTTCCGGACAGTGAAGACTTCACTTCCGGCAGCCAATCACAGAACGCTTTGTTGCGTAGGCGTGGCCGATGTGAGACGAGCGGAGCTGAGCGCGTTACGAGCTGACCGCCATTACGGTACGTAATTCGATTTCTTATGCGCATTATTTCTCCCAATTCAGTCAGAGCGAAGGGCGGAAGCGAAGAGCGTTGTTTTTTTTGTTTACGGGCGTACGGGCGGGGTAGAGCGTACGGGTAGCGTTTTTTTTTTTTTTTGGCAAGGAACGGGCACCCACGTACGGGCAATGCCCTAGTGTTGCATAGTGCCAAGACTGCCCTCCTTAAGATCATGAATGGTATTTTGCACAAAACTGACTGGAGATCATCTACTCCAAATGCTTTTTTACCTTCTTTTTTTTTGTATGCAAGATCGAGGCTCGTGTAAGAGCTAACATTAATGAAAAACACACAAAAAAAAACAAACGGACACACAAGACAAAATAAAGGGAGCGGGAGACCAGATTGGGGAGAGGGGGAAGCACACAAGTACAACATTTGAGAGCAGGGACAACGGGAGATCTGTGGGAGGGAGAGGGCTTGGGAGGAGGAGGCGTGGGAAGGGGAGGTGGGGTGGGAGAGGTATAAAACACATGGACACTGCTAGGACTTCCAGGAAAGATGTCGGTATTTCAAAAAAGTGGATCTGGGATGAATTAACGTGGGTAGAAAAGATCACGGTTTTGGATGGGGGAAGATAAGAGATGGCGGTGAACAGCTGTTTTAAAGACCTGGAGGGAGGAGTGGGATTGAATAGAGTGAGGGAGTTTGTTCCAGAGGCAGGAGAAAAGAGGAATGAAGGAGTGAAGGTGAACAGAGAGTCTAACCAATATAATATAACCAGTAACCAGTAACCAATAACCAATAACCAGTCAACCAGAGTAATAGACTAACCAGTAAATCCAGCACTTTATGCTTTAAGACATTTGGAGAGAGCTCTGCAAGAAACTGGGTAAATGAACACACCCATGGCTTCCGTACAACATGAGTCAGAGGTTCAATTGGGAGTGATAAACAGGTCAACCCGCTTGATGTTTGCATTTTAAAACAAAGTTAATCATTCAAAACCTTTGGGCAAAGTGTAGAATGCACTCACACGAAGGTACTCAATAATTGCTAACCTGCCTTAATTAAATTGTCTTTTTGTCAATTTTAATTCCGACATTCAAGGCTTTGATCATTCCTGAAAAATTTCAACGTTGCTCCAAACCTTCCTGAGATATAGCTGGGGTTTATATACTTTGTTTGCTTGTTTGTTTGATTTGTTTGTTTGATAAATGTTAGCTCTTTCACGAGCCTCGACTCTGTATACAAAAAAAAAAAAAAAAAATACAGATTGTAAAATTGCCATTTGAGCTATGAATAGGTAGCCAGCAAGATCCGCAGTTGTCTACACATACAAGGGGCCATAAGAATCTGTCATGTCGGAAAAGTGAGAGTTTTGAAGGAATTGGGGAGTTAGTGGGAGATTGCGGTTGGATGTAGAACGCATGAGGCTTATCTATGGGATGGGAGGTTTAGGGTTTAAGGTTCACTGTTTTACGTACGTCTATTGGCAGCCCCTTAGCTATTGCTACATCATGGACTGATGAAAAGGTTTACTATGCAGATATATCCGAAGAAAGCTTTTTACAATTGGATTTTTTTTTTTTTTTTTTAAGATTGTCGCGTCGTGATCAAGTTATCATAAGGCAGCTTTGTTCTCCCGAAAGCAAAGCAGACACTTATGTGTCCTTACCAGAGGATATTCTGTTCAAATTAATTTCTGTTGATAGTTCTTTTTCTTTTTTTTAATAACTTCTCATAATCTGGACATCCTGGCATTAATTCATTACAGTGACAAGGTCGTTCAATCATGGTGACCTCAAACACAGAGTATGACCGACAGTCTTTCACAACGTTGTTGAAATGTTCTTGCGATACGATACGAAGAATCATTGCATCATCATCGACCCTGAAAGCGGGGTCATGGCCAGGTGATGCACGTCGTGGTTGTGGACACGAGCTGCCTCGTGTAAACCGGTGCACGGCAGACTGAACTCAAGCAGGTTCTTTAGGCTGAAAGCTGAAAATATGCTGCAAGGTGAATGGATGGAAAGGATAGAATAGAAGTCAACTCTGGGCGATTTTGGAGTTTGGGTCACAGAATTTAGCAGATGTTTGCTTTTGAAAAAAAAAAAAAGTCTGCAGGAGGTACAGGCTGTCCTAGATAAGACCAAACGATTTATGAAATCATTTAAATTACTTGATGGCTGCAGGATGGCTCAGAGGTACGCACGCTCGTCTC
The DNA here is from genome assembly GCF_964187855.1 of Myxine glutinosa. Classification (NCBI taxonomy): domain Eukaryota; kingdom Metazoa; phylum Chordata; class Myxini; order Myxiniformes; family Myxinidae; genus Myxine; species Myxine glutinosa. Next base: position 46,065,031 of record NC_136266.1, on the reverse strand, counting down.
CAAGTTGTCTCTCATCTCCCCTGTACACCTGCCAAGCTTGGGTTTGAATCTTGAGCCAGCTATAAACTGTCATCCTTTCCCAGGCAGGATGAATAGTAGTGTATATATGTTGCTTCTGGGACACTCTCATTTTCTCATTGACTTACATGTTAATTTTTCCCCTCCCTCATTGCCCCTAAACACCTCTATTTCTCTCACCCTGTTCTTTACGAACCTTCTAACCTTTTGACATGTTATCCTTATTCATTAGACCACTTAAACAATGGTCCTTCTGTGTGAACCTGTGATCCTTCTGACCTTATGGACCTTTTAACCTTTTACTCTTAATATCATCTGGTGAATCATCTTTGGCCCACTCACACAACGACCCTACAAATATTTGTTTATGCGTGGGAAATAATTTAATTCTCTTGCCACTCTCTTCACCATCTAATATATTAACAAAAAATACGTTTGAGTTTGGTTCTTTATTAAGATATTTTAACTGAGCTAAGATAAAATGGTAAACCTCCCTCAATGTTCTTGTTTGAGCGCCTCCAGTGCCACATACCATTTTAAAATTAAAGTATATATTTTCCTGACAACCATCAAAGTTTTCCGTCCACTCAAAAATATTTCCATCTTTTTTACCCAATTCACCGGTATTTAAATTAATTCTCTTATTTGTTTTGTAAATTGTTTTACCAGTTGTCTTTTCAATTATACCTATTTGATATTTTTCACATTCGTTATGTTTACCATTTATATACCAAGGTTGATTACACCTCCACTCTTTAGTCTGGTTGGTACTTGGTTCTATCATTTATATAATAGTAAAAAAGGCGGCGGTAGCCCGTTAAAATCCCTAACCCCCCTTTTTAACTTATCACTTATATACTTATATAACCATAAGGGAGACTATCAATTCCATTTTCTAAAATAAACATCTTATCATCAAAAGCCCCCAATGCTTTCTTATTCATCTCTTCTGAATATAATTTATGTTTATAACTTCTTATTCCATTAATCTTTCTAAACTCTTCTTTCTTTGTTGTTAAACAGTTATAATAATCCTTAAAGTTTATTGTTTCTTTAATAACATTTTTCTTTACACCTTTTAACTTCTTATCAGTCTTTTCGACGTTATTCACAATGTATTTATAAGCATAAGCCTTAGACCTCAATCCCACAAATTCACTCATGACATTTCCCCCTAATTCATCCTTAAACTTTCCAATCACCTTTTTATTTTTAGAAGAGAACAACTCACTCTCTGGACTGTAATTACTAGTGTCATAGATATTAATGTCCTTTTTCATGTCTGAATAAACATCATCAGTATTAATTTGCAAAATAAAACTATCTGTATCCATATAAAGTAGATTAACATCATTTTGATATTTCTTCCTCAAGTTATTATAAAAGTAATCATACATTAATGACTTTGATAAATCAAGAATTGTTGTTCCAATATAAATAGGTTTGTTCATTTCAATACTCTCTTTAATCAAATGGATCGCACAAAAGTTCTCAGTAAAGACCTCAGCTCGAGTAAAACTCGGTCTATTAATTAATTTTGATGCTTGTTCCCAAGATGTTGATAGTCTGATATTTTGTCTTTTCCTCACATTCTCCATAGTCTTACCAAAGACCGCATTATTCATCAATTTATAAAAGTCTTTCTCAAAATCTGTTTTTGACTCTGTTCTTCTTTGTGTATTAAAATCAATGTACCCCTTTAACCAATGACTTTGATTGAACTTTAGAACCCTATGGATCTTCTCTACTCTTAGACCTTTTGATAAATATTGTCGCAAATTTATTTGGTGTAGAACATAATTTTTCTTGTTATATAATGTAGTAAGTAATTTTTCTGTTGATTCACCTATATCAAACGATCGTTGATAATCACTCAACCATTCTTTCTTTGGACTTTCTTTCTCACAAGCAAATGGGAGATCTTTGTGTAGGTTATGGAGTTCCTCTGGATATTTTAAATCAATTTCAAAATAATAACCAACTTTTTCTTCATCCAATTCTTTTTGTGTAGAGATACATACATCTTGTAAAACGTTTTTGTAGTCTTTTTCCTTTACCCATCTAAGTTTTCCATAAGGAAGAGCCTGAGACATTGCCCAGCCATACAGGTTGTTCGCATCATAGTACATCAAGTAAGAACTCTCTTTCGTTGGATCATAATTTGGAAGATATTTGTTATTTGCTTTTGCGTATCTACTCGAGCAGACTTGTGAAATTCCACCTCTTTTTGCCTTTTCAATCATCAAAAGCATATCAACATCGGTTATCAAATCCAAAACTTGTTTTGTCATTTTCAACATCGCACTCCAGGCCAATCCAGGTGCTGTGTAGTAGTGAGCAGGATCCAATCCATATCCAGTGCGACAAACAGATCTAAAGGCTTCAAATACATCGGCCAATAAAAGCACATCAGTTTTGAGATACAAATCGTGATACTCGCCAAGATTCTTGATGTTATATTTTTCCCAAACATTTTGTGCGTGTACATAATCTTTATCAGATATATTACTGTTGTTTAATTTGTTATAGAAATTTTCTTTTGAAGGAAGTTGTGTTTCATTGAATCTCTCAAATGAGTCCATATAGTCATAGGGGTAAATTCCCTTTTGTGTTAGAAAATCTTTATCTAAAAAATACTCTGAAAGACATGGAAACTCTTTTAGATTTTGAACCAAGTTAGCCAATGGACTTGCCATGAATTTAAATGTATCAAGAAATCTGATATGAGTAATAGGAGATGTGTGAATTGTTTTTGTGAATGAAATGTATTTCTGATCCGTGTTTGGAATTGCTGAGATACTTCCAGAAGTCTTTGAGAGTTCCTTGATAAATAGATGTGTATCATAATGAGCGTTGTTATGAAGAAAGACAGGAATGAAAGAGGGGAGTTGATAATTAATATTACAACTTTGATGAGCCGGACCTCTATATTTACCAGTGAGATGACAATGGTCTCTAACCTTTAGACCTTTACCAATTTTCTCCTCACAAATATGACAGACATTGTTTTTTATAAATTCCCGTTTTTCTTTACTTGTTAAGGACATTGGTTTATTGGTTTCTCTCATTATCTTGGTTAATCGAACACAGTCTTTTTCTAGTCGTTTCACAAACTCCTCTGGGGTATTTGAGCCTCTATACATCTCTAACTTGTTATATTTATCACCAACGGATGATTTGATATAATAACAAAAACCACAAGGAGTATGTTTTTGATATTTATTTGTGTATGATTCTTTTGGATCTGGAGAAGCAGTATCAATTTTTTCTAAAATACTTTCAAAATCAGCATATATAACAAATGGATGTTTTATTGTTTTCTTTTCATCTTTGAATGTGATCTTTGAGTCTTTTTTAGGCATGTTGATTACCGTTGATTTATGTTCACCACAATAATTTGAATGTTTGTCTAATCTTTCTTGTGTATGGAAGAAGTTAAGACAATGCATACAAATATATATTTTATTTGTTCTTTTACATACCTGTGGTTTTATTAATTTAGCAATATCTTTGATGTATGTATAATGTGAATTTTCCTCTGAATTAAAATATAGAAGATTAATATGAGTTTGTTTACAATTGTCAGAAAGCTTTAAAACCTGAATGTTGTTTGTTTCTGTTAGACCATAAACATTAACTGATAAATTATTCATCTTTTCAAATTTAGGAATATCATTTAAAGTCATCGGAAACTTTAGATCTTTCGTATTTAATGTATTCTCATATTTTATATAATGAGATACTCTTTCATCATGAAAATGTGGAGGATGTAAGTGTGCTAAAATAGACCAGAGAAAACATTTATTGTCTTTATTTTTGATATTGATAACTGCTTTTCTATTTTTGATAACACTGGGTAAATCAATGTAAGAAGAAGCTTTTAGAGGATCTGATTTAAGAATATGAATGTCTATGTAAATAATTTTTCCTATATTGAATCCACTTCCTACGATTGAATTATCCACATCTTGCTCTTGTTTAATAAGTTCATCATAGACTCCTGATGTTTTAAAATCTTGATATGAAGATATAAAGTGTGGCTCAGTTCTCATGTATGGTGTATCTATAACTCCTTTATCCTTTGTCATTTCTAATTTTACCCCCATATAAAATTTAAGTGGTTTCATTTCTTTAAGTGTTTTTTCAATCAACGTTTGAACAGCAGGTTTAACTATTTCTACAGCATCAACTATAGACTCTGGTTCAGGAGGTTTGAAGTTAAAGACTCTTATTTTAATATGTCCTTTGAATGCACCATCAGAGTTTTTAATAGTAAACAATTTTGACAAGTGTTTGTTAGTTTTAAGATGGGCTTTAAACCCCTTCTTGAGGATGGTTGTTTTACAGACCTTACAATGTTTTGTTTTAGGTGGAAGAGGGGAAAGTTTGTTAAGAATGTTGTATGTATGTTTTGCGGTGAGAATACGTTGTTTATAATATTTTACTTCCTTCTCGCAAGTATCACAATAAACCATATTTATAGCGTGAGAAAACGTGGTGTTTTATATATATCACTGTGCTTAAAATAAAACACTTTTGAGCTTTACAGCTCCGTTTTATATATATCGCTGTGCTTAAAATAAAACACTTTTGAGCTTTACAGCTCCGTTTTATATATATCGCTGTGCTTAAACTAAAACACTTTTTCACTCAGAATCATCTAAGTCATAACTATCACATGAATACTCAGAATCATACTCAGAGTCATCAATAAAGCTACTCTCATAACTATCATTTGAGCACAAACTATTAGTATCATAACTATCATCTGTGTTCAATGAAATACTATCATCACCATCGTCCGAGTTCAATGAAATACTATCATCACTATCGTCCGAGTTCAATGAAATAGTAAAATGTTCACTGCTGTAATGACTCATATTTAATTAGCAGAAAAAACCTTTCCATCTATACCAATATACTTTCTTTCATTAACGGATTCAATCTCTACATTTTTAATATCAAAAGTTATCTTTAAATAATCTCTATTAACGGATTCAATCTCTACATTTTTAATATCAAAAGTTATCTTTAAATAATCTCTAACTATCATAGAACGAAATGACATTTCACCAGAAATATTAACATCATTCATTTTACTTAGATCTACACCCTTTGGATTATTAAAGTAAATACAAATTTCTCCACGAGTATTGTTGATGGTCTTATCATTCTTTTTCAAAGTATCGTGGTCAATCACTTTTTCAAGCTTTGAATAAATTGCCAGGAGTAGAGGAGAAAATTTTGTTAGATTTACTTTAATGGATGTCTTTCCAGGTATAGTTAGAGCTCTTCCTTTAAATGAAATAGAGGGGCTCATGTTATTTTCCATAACTGGTTTTACCCAAAAATTTCCATATTTATCTTTGTTCAATTTAACATCTTTGACATATTTTTCTATATCTTTCACCGAAGTAGAGATTGATTGAAATTTGTCTTTTGTGCTTTGAAACATTGTATTTATTAATGAATAAACTTGCATTTAGTTTAAGTAAAAATTTACCATATAAATATGATAAGTTCTGAAGGATATTTAGAATTTCCAGACTCTCCATATGATAAATTAGAGAATTGTCCGGCTTGTGATAGAATAGGGCTTAATAATGAGGGTTCATATAAACAATGTATTTTCTGTGATTTAATTTTAATTAATGATAATAAAAAATATAAAAATATATATAACTCTTTTAAATTAGAACCAAAAATGAATTACTTTACAAGATTAATAAGAGAGATGAATGTTAAGTATTGTGATGATAAATACACCATTTCTTTCAAGGGAAGAGACTATTTGTATTGAGGAAATGTATAAGGGTTTAATGATATTTATTATTCAAAATAATTTTAATGGAAATGTTAATACAAGATACTATATAAATAAAATAATGAATTATTTTGAAATTAAACCCGAACTCAGGATAAAATATAGAGTTTCTAAAATAGCTCAAAAAAAGTTAGATGACTTGTTTTCCAAATATATAAATGAATGATTTTTTACCCGTTTGGGAAAATAAGATAAAATTTAATAACCATAAAAACATTCCAAATTCATTGAGATGTCTAATAGTTGGTTCAAGCGGATGTGGAAAAACCTGTTTACTTTTAAAGATGCTCCTTGGTCCTAATTTTTTAGATTATGATAATTTAATAATTTTTACAAAGTCTAGTTTTCAACCCGAGTATCAACTACTCTCACAGGGTTTTAATGCAGGTCTTAAAAAGGAAGACATTATCGGTTTATTTAAACTTCAAAACAAACTAAATGATTATAATATTGAAGATATAATACAATTATTTTGTGATACACAGAAATCAAAATCGAAACCAAAACCCATAACTTGTATTCTCAGTGATAATACGGATGATATACCTTCACCTCAAGATTTAGATAAATCAAAAAAGAACCTCGTCATCTTTGATGATTGTGTTAATGAGAGAAACCAAACAGTAATGGATAGCTACTAAACAAGAGGGAGACATTCTTCTTGTAATTGTATATATCTTAGTCAATCATATTTTCAACTCCCTCGACGCTCAATAAGAAACAATGCCAATACTTTTATTTTATTTAAGTTAAATTCAATAGATGTAAATAATTTTTGGAGAGATAATTGCTCTACGTTATGTAGTAAAAAAGAATTTGAAAATTATATGAAACACACGATTGAAAAATATAAATATATTGTTGTGAAACAAGATGAGATATTAAAGGATGTATTTTTATTTTAAACATAATTACATATATAAATGATAACTATTATTATTAATCTTGTGGGTAAATCTGCTTCAGGAAAGAACTTTCATAAATCTAAACTCTTGAATAGTAAAAATGAAAAGATTGTAAGTTTTTTTTAAAAACACCCTATGATTCGTTTTGTGAGTACTACAACCAGAGCAAAGCGACCAGGAGAAGTAGAAGGGAAAGATTATTACTACATTTCAATGGAGGAACATATGCAATTGAGGAACGAAGGTCAAATATTTGAGGAGGTCTCTCTTGGTTCTACAAAATATTCACATTGTAAGAGTGAGTTCAATAAAGTAAAATCTAATGGTCTTGGGATTTTAGAAACTAATCCTGAAGGAATGAGACAAATTATTAAACAATTGTGTGGTGATGGAGTTAAGATTTTATCATTCGGTTTTGATATTGATGAGGAGACTCAACGCAAACGTATGAAAAGCAGAGATACAAGTATTAGTGAAGAAGAAATAACAACTCGTATTAATACCAATAAAGAATTTGATGAAATATTTAAAGAAAAGGATTTATTTCAACACATTTACTATAATGACAAAGAAAAGGAAAATTTTCCCATTGACCTTTACAATTCATTAAATGATATTTTTCAATAAATAAATACAGAAAATTAATACCGAAGAAAGAGCAAGAAAGTTTAAAGAACATCAAGAGTTGGTTTCAAAAGTTGTACAGCAACAGGAAGAGATAAAGAAGAAACGGAGACAGAAACTAACTGGTGAAGAAGCCTTTGAAAGAAAACAAGAGAAAGTTTTTAAACCGCTTTTAAAAACTCAACACCCTACAGTTCCCACGATAGAATTTACTCCGAAAAAACTTCAAATGCTCAAAGATTTTAGTCAGATAACAAAACAAGAACTTGGAAAATTAGAATATAATGATGAAGAATTATTTCAGAAACTTGAGGAGGTAAATCAACCCCCTAATTATGTAGTGGAAGCTCTTCAAAACAATGAATATTTGGCAGATTCAAAAACCAGAGCAGGTCTCATTCCAACAGAAGAACCAGCAGTGTTCCATCTTGTGGAAGAAAAGGTATTGATATTTAATGATGAATTGATGTTCTTGAGTTCTACTCAACCAAATGTTAAATTAACTCCAAGATTAATGTTTCTTCTAACAAACCCCGGATTCAGCGGTTCAAAATATTTTGAGGAACCACTTGATATGGAAAGAGAGGAAGATAGGGTATATATTGAGTTGCTAAATGCACTTGATTATGGAGTTTCTGTTGCTGGTAAAAGTAAGAAGAATGAGAAGGAGAAACATATTATTGATGCTTTAAGTAAGCTTGGTTCAGGTGTTAGTTTTCTTCCAAATGACCCATCACAATTAGTTAATAGGCTATTATTGTTGTTAGGTAGTAAGAAGGCTGGAAACAACAATTGTTTTAATGAATCCTCAGCCATTTTAGATCAGTTGATGAATATGAAAATAATTAATAAATGTCAATACAAAGATATTTTATTAGATATTAAATAAGATGAGAAGCACAATTCTTAGTTTTAATTTCACAACGAGCGATTACACAGCTTCATTCCCTTACCCACTACAACTTGACCCCCTTACCTCATATGAGGCATCTTTATTGTCGATGGAAACTTATAATACCTTGTTTAATATCACAGAGAAAAACAACAAGTTTAGTTATAATCCAGGAAGTGGATATAAAACTATAACCGTTTCACCTGGAGCTTACGAGATTTCTCAAATATCTTCAGAAGTCTCTCGCCTTATGAAAGAAAAAGGTGATGAACCAAAAAATATTGTAATAGATATTCAAAAACACACTTCAAAATCAACTATTAAACTTAAAAATAATTATAAAGTTGATTTCACGATTGAAAATTCGTTTAGAGAGCTATTGGGTTTCTCTTCAAAAAAGATTGAAAATAACGGGACGTTTTACAGTGATAATGTTATCCAAATATCCTCCGGTATAAATTCAGTATTAATTCATTGTGATTTGATTGATGGTGCTTATAACGATGGAATAAGAACAAATACAATATTTTCATTCAGTGCATACTCAACCCCGATTGGTTATAAATTTAATATGGAACCAAAAAATCTTGTCTATTTACCTGTGTCAGGAAAAACCATATACAGAGTAAATTTTAGGATAACCGACCAAGATAATCGTATGATATCCTTTAATGATGAAATTATATCCATCAGAATTCACCTACGTGAAGTTTTTCAATAAATAAATAATGGTTATTGTGAGAAAACACGAGTTGGGAAAATATAAAATAATTACAGGGGAGGGCATGTACCTTTTACCATACTATACAAGGTATGTGGGTAAAGGATACTATAAACCTAAGAGACAACGAGGTGTAGGTCATCAATTTCGAAATAAAGGAGATGGGATAATTGATACTCGAATGGGTATTGGTTCAACCATCCTTAAACATAAAGACCTAATTGGTTCAACTGCTTCTGCCGTGGGTTCAGTTGCGGGTGCTATAAAGAGTATAAAAGATGCTCAAAAGGAGTCTCATAAATTACAAGCAATCAAAGAAATAAAAAAAGGTAAAACTCAACTATCTTCACAAGAACGACAAAAAATCATTAAAATACTTGGGTCAGGGTTTCAACAATTTTAATACTATATAAATACAAGTATGGAAGCGATTGATAGTATCTATGATTTGGATGATACGATTATCATTTCAAACTCCACTAAAAAGGAAGACTATTTTAAGGTAAATGCTATAACAGGAACAGACTGGAATTCAAACGGAACAAAAAGTTTTGAAATAAATAATCAACAAACTTACTTGAATATAGCTGATAGTTTCTTGCTGTGTAAATTTAAATTCACTAAGGCTGCGAATAATACTAATGCTACACTCGTAAATGATTTCTTCTGGAAAATGTTTGACAGTGTCCGCCTGTATATTGGAACACAAGAGGTTGAAGCGGTTGATTATGTCTCTGCTACATCTGAAATGATGAAATTTACACTATATTCGTTTAGTGATAGAATGGGTAAGGGAGCTGTTGAAGGTTTTATTCCTGATATGTCAACGGGTACAAACGCAGACCCTGGTTATAGTCAAAGGAAGTCAATGTATAATGATGACGCAAAAGCTGAGAATAGTTTTACCGTAGCAGTACCTCTGAAAGGTATATTTGGATTTTGTGATTATGATAAAGTTTTGTATGGGCTTAAAATTAGATTTCAACTACAAAGGAATGATAATGTAAATAGATTGCTTTTTGGGGTTGAAAATGCTTTTGGAGAAAATAATAAATTTGTTATTAATGATTTGTGTTGGTATATCAGTGAATATACTCCTAATCTTAAAACGGAAGAGATGTTAAATAGAAGACTTAACTCAAAGAAACCGCTAAATGTATCATACCTTAAAAGAAGATGTCAACACGTTAAACTGGAACACACTACCTACACTTGGAATTTGGGTGTTCTTCAAGGAAAGCCACGATACCTCTGGCTCATTTTTAAAAAACCAGATGGAGAGGACGGTACTAATAAGAATAATGCCCTGAGTGATAATGCTAAGGTGAAACAACTTCGGGTTTCTCTTGATGGCACATTTTATCCGCGAGATAGATTGGAAATTGATTGGGAAAAAAATGATTATGCGGAAGCCTACAAGTCCTACCAAAAGGTGTGTGAAAGTAATGGTAATAATGATCCTATTTTGGATATGGTTGCGTTTCAAAAACTTTATACAATCTACGCAATTGACCTGAGTTCTCAAAAGGAAACTATAAAGTCTAATCGAGTGGATACTTCTCTATACATTGAAAGAGGGGAGAGTGAAGAGGTTAATGCATATTGTTTGCTTTTGGAGGAAACAGAATTACAGATTAATACAGATAATGGTGTTATGATTAATATCACATAGGTTTTTTCTCATAAATAAATGGTTGGGGTATATGTTAATCAAATCAATCTTAATAAATTAACATCTTGTATTCAAAATCAAAAGCCTTGTATTATTAATGTTAATACAATTCAAAGAAAAGGAGCTGTAAGAATTGATGTTTTACTCACACACACACACAAGTAAAAACACTAAATGATGTTGGATCACTTAAAATTAAAATGACGAAACCTATGTTAAAGAAATATTCAATAGACGAGTCAAGAGGAGGATTTCTCCCGTTTCTAATTCCTTTATTTGCTGGTTTAAGTGCGGCGGGAGCATTGACTGGTGGTATTTCAGCAGCGGTAAAAACTGCTAACGAAAGGAAGGCACAACTAAAAGCTCAAAAAGAATTGGAAAGACATAACAAGGAGTTGGAGAAATAAATTAGTGGAAGTGGTGTAATTGTAGATTTTGCTCAAAAACTTGAAAGTCTACCTGATAAAGCTAGATTGTTGGTTGGAGATATGCTTTCCTCTATCGCTCAAGCGGGTGTTAAACTAACTAAACGGGGTAATGGATTGTATCTTTCTCATAAATAAATGGATAAATGGTTTAAACAATTTGGAAAGAATACAACGTCAAATATAGAACTAGCTAAGTATTGTAAAACACTAAAAATTGATAATGTGGTTATTTGTATGAGAGATGAATTAATACATATAAATAAGAATACAAAGAATATTATTATGAATTTAGACACACAGAATGGTTCTCATTGGGTTTGTATTCATAATAGTCAGGATAAATATTATTTTGATAGTTATGGTATGCCACCACCTGTTGAAGTAATACAATTCTTACAGAATGGTGTTTATCAAACATTTCAAGTTCAAGAAATTAATTCTAAATGTTGTGGTCAATTATGTTTATATGTATTATTTCAACTCAACAATAATGAAAATTTTTATGATATCATTTTTAATCTAATATAAATGACTTATGTTGGAAAAGATGGTTCTATCTTTGGAAAATCCTCTCAGGATATTGACTTATCAAATTATTATACAAAGGCACAGGCTGAACGACAAAAATATAGTGTAAGTAAAAATATTAATATGAAGAATACTTATAAATTAATCAATTATCCAAACCCTACAGATGTGAATGACTTAATTAGATTAAGTGATTTATCACAATATATATTTTTAAAGAAAACAGCACGTTTTGTTAAACAAGTAAAATTTACAACCACAACACCTGGTTATACTGACCATACACCTTTCCTCATTGAATTTAACTACCTGCTTACAATTGAATTTTATAAAGAAGGACATATAGTTAATATGCGAATTAATAAATGGGGGTATGATATGCCTGATTTAGGGTATAACTGGTCTTTTTCAATAAACATAGAAGACCTACATGATTTTAATCAGTCTCGTAAAGAAGAATATTATCCACTTGGTGAGGATAAGGATTTATGTGGAAGTACAATTAATAAACAACAAATACATGGTTTTAAGAAAAGAAAAATATATGATAGTATAGCGATGGTTAGCATGACAAAGAAGGAAGGTCATGAGATAAGGATAGAAAGCCAAGGAATACAAACCAATTTGGTAGTGGGAAGATGGGGTGGTATTACCTGTCATAATATTAATCTCACATATATTTCTGATACATAAATGGCAGGAAGAAGACTACAAGAGAATTATAATTTTTGTATTCAAGGATACCTACAAGAAAAGGGTGCTCGGTATTACATACCTTATGATTTGGAGCATATACATGGGAATTTTGTCATTAAAAACTGGCCTTATACTGATATTGTTAAACCCACAAATAGAGACTTGTTTAAAATATTAAATAAAAATGAACTTCTCAAAGTTATGAAATATAAAACTCTTTTAGAAATCGTCAACAAATCTTATTGGTATCCTATTATGAGAAAAATAATTATAGATACAAGAATATCTCAAAATCCAGATGAGTATATGTATAATATTATTTGGGGTTCAAACTCAAGGGTAGCAAGGGATGAGGAAGGAGTTGAAGAAGAGAAGGAGGTAAGAAAGAAAAAGGAGAAGAAGGAAAGGGAGAGGGAGGAGAAGGAGGAGAGGGAGAAAAAGGAGGAGGAGAGGGAGAAAAAGGAGAAGGAGGAAGGAGAGAAAATGGAGAAGGAGGAAAGAGAGAAAAAGAAGAAGGAGGAGAGGGAAAAAAAGGAGAAGGAGGAGAAGGAGGAGAGGGAGCAAAGAGAGAGGGAGGAAAAATATAAAAAGATGGAAATCAGTGAGATTCGTAAAAGATTGAGTGTATTACAGCAAATAAATCAATCTCAATGCACCGAAGAGGAAATTAAAGAATTAACAACTCTTATGAAGATAATGGTTTCAAAAATAACAACGTCAATGTCTTCAATTTCAGGGACGAGATTTAAACGAGAAAGTGGTGAAGAAGAAGAAGAAGAAGGAAAAGATTATGTGATTGATGATGTTGGTGTCATTGACTTTAGTTAGTTTTTATTTGTAAATAAATGGAGGAGAGAGTGAAGGCATTCCTTAGGATTCTTTATGTTTTAAAAATTAAGATAGAAATGTATATGTTAAAAACCAAAAAGGTTTTGATACTCTGTCAGAATTTTTCTGATAAATAAATATGAGTTATTGTCTCAAATGTAAAAAGAAAACTAAATCTAAAAATATCTCATGTTAAAGCTTAAAATAATAGAGTTTATCAAAAAGGAATATGTCAAGTGTGTGGCTCTAAAAAGTGCCAATTCATCTCACCTAAAAGAGGAGGAGATATACAAAAGTTTCTGTCAGGAAGTAAATTTACAACAACTGGAATTCCAGGGGAATTACACCTTCCAGGGTATTCTTTCTGTGGTCCAGGAACAAACCTGGATAAAAGATTAGATGAGGCTGACAATCCTAAACCTTGGTCTAAACCTACAAATAGGGTTGACGAAGTGTGTATGAAGCATGATATTGCTTATGGGAAAACCACTACGTTGACTGAAAAACATAAAGCCGACAGCGAAATGTTGTATAATTTGTCTTTGATACAAAATCCAACGTTGAGAGAGAAAGTTGATAGGTTTATTGTGAGAAATTTGATAAATGCTAAATTGAAACTTGGTCTTGGTTATTCCTCAAAAAACTATTAGGCTCTAATGATGTCATCAAGACTGAGGAGCTTTTGGCTGAAGAATTACACAAACCTATAATCACAAAGTTTAAAAGAAGGAAGGTTTATTCTAAATACACCGACCACATATGGTCCGCTGATTTAATTGAATTGAATAATGACAGGGGATACAGGTATGCGTTAACCGTTATTGATTTGAGGAGTAGATTTGCCTGGGTTGTTCCGTTGAAAAACAAGAGAGGTAATACTTTAATGTTAGCCTTCAAGCTAATATTTGATAGGGATAAAAGGAAACCAAAGAAGTTATGGACTGATGAGGGAACAGAGTTCTATAACAAAATATTTATGAAATTTCTTAAGGGGGAGGATATTAAATTATACAGCACCTTTAATGAAGGAAAGGCAGTTGTTATTGAGCGTTTTAATCGTACTTTAAAAGAAAAATTATATAAAAAATTCACACAACTCGGTTCTCAACAATGGGTGTATTTAATCCAGAATATTGTTGATAATTACAATAATACAGTTCATTCATCAACAAAATCAAAACCATTGGAAACATTTACAAAATTAGAATATGAAATGGGGATTAATTTGAAAAAACCCAAGTTCAAAGTTGGTGATATGGTAAGAATATACAAATGGAAAAGCCATTTTGAAAAAGGTTATACACAAAAATGGACTCGTGAATTATTTAAAATCATTGATGTAATGGATACAGTCCCTTGGACTTACAAATTATATGATATGAATGGGGAAGAAATCTTGGGTTCATTTTACTCACAAGAATTACAAAAAACAAAACTGATAAACCATTAAACAACAACCATCCATATATTAGTGATAAGATAATGGGGCTAGGGATTTTAAGGGCTACCGCCGCCTTTTTTATAAATAAATAAATGATAGAACCAAGTATTAACCAGACTAAAGGGTGGAGGTGTAATCAACCTTGGTATATAAATGGTAAACATAACGAATGTGAAAAATATCAAATAGGTATAATTGAAAAGACAACTGGTAAAAAAATTTACAAAACAAATAAGAGAATTAATTTAAATACCGGTGAATTGGGTAAAAAAGATGGAAATATTTTTGAGTGGACGGAAAACTTTGATGGTTGCCAGGAAAATATATACTTTAATTTTAAAATGGTATGTGGCACTGGAGGCGCTCAAACAAGAACATTGAGGGAGGTTTACCATTTTATCTTAGCTCAGTTAAAATATCTTAATAAAGAACCAAACTCAAACATCTTTTTTGTTAATATATTAGATGGTGAAGGGAGTGGCAAGAGAATTAAATTATTTCCCACGCATAAACAAATATTTGTAGGGTCGTTGTTTGAGTGGGTCAAAGATGATTCACCAGATGATATTAAGAGTAAAAGGTTAAAAGGTCCATAAGGTCAGAAGGATCACAGGTTCACACAGAAGGACCATTGTTTAAGTGGTCTAATGAATAAGGATAACATGTCAAAAGGTTAGAAGGTTCGTAAAGAACAGGGTGAGAGAAATAGAGGTGTTTAGGGGCAATGAGGGAGGGGAAAAATTAACATGTAAGTCAATGAGAAAATGAGAGTGTCCCAGAAGCAACATATATACACTACTACGAATCATCAACAAAACTTCCAAAATCCAGAATCACTGCTCACCTCCACTCATTTATTCCAGTTTTCTCCCACCTGTAGAATCAACTTCCACATCCTCTTCAATCTCATTCTTCCCTGCAGATCTTCAAGACATCTGTTTACCACCATCTCAGATTGTCACCAATCCAAAACCATGAATTCTTCTACCCTCGTTAACTCCACCCAAATCCCTCCTCCTTCCAATTTTCCCTCCTTGGAGTTTCCTTCTGTATCCATTTTGTCCAACCCAGGCATGTGTGTTTTGCATCCTGTTTTTGTCTGTGACATCCTGATCCGTTCACTGTAGTAGCTCTTCCACAAGCTTCGACTCTGTATACAAAAAAAGGGGAAAAAAAACTCAGAAAATTCATTGTGATGCTGCTGAAGATGAAGATTTCTTGGCATTTTCCACAAGATCAGCCTTGGACCAAAACGATTCACATTGAGGAGACAGTTGCAGAAGTCCTTGGAGCTTTTGGAACATCTCCATAAAAGTGCGTACGGTGAGAATCCTTCCAATCGAACATGTCCAAGTGTCTCAGTTCATTGAATTTTGAAAAGAAGCAAAGCTACATCCTTACAAGGTTCACATTCACCTGAGGTCGAACCTTCTCAATTTTACAAGAAAGAAACCAAATAGGATGACAAGTGGAATACAGCACTCGTCTTGATCGTGAAGACTGGTGTCGTTCTGCGTCATACCTCTGCCAGGCTGAACAGTTTATGTTTTGTATCCACTGATAGACCGGATCTTGATCCAGATCTGAACCAAAATGCCTTCGGCTTGGTCTTATCACTCACCCAACCTGTCCACCAAGTTTAGACCGAATCCGTCCATACGTTTTTGAGATATATCTTGCTCACAGACAAACAGATAGACAGATGAAAAATTGGTCAGAGATCCGAGGACTTGCCGGAATTAATTTTTTTATCGGCCATTTAGGACAAATATGGCGGCCGAACCACGTGTCCGATGACGTCATCATTAACATATTTTATTCCCCATGGAGAGTTCTTTACAATGAGCCATGTCTCAATTTTTTCTCTTCAGCACTTTCGGAGATATGGAGGTGCAAAGTTTTTCGGTTTTTCCAAGATGGCGGCCGAACCACGTGACCGATGACGTCATCATGAACATATTGTAATCCCCATGGAGAGTTCTTTACAATGAGCAATGTCTCAATTTTTTCTATTCAGCACTTTCGGAGATATGGAGGTGCAAGGTTTTTCGGTTTTTACAAGATGGCGGCCGAACCACGTGACCAATGACGTCATCAATTGGGCACGGTCTATTCCAGGGCAAGACCAATATGTGTGCAAATTTTGGTGATTCTACGTGCAACGGTGTAGACGTAGTGCTGCAAACAGTCAGACAAACAGACAGACAGACAAACAGACAGACAGACAAACGAACAGATCAACATACTTGCCGGAATAATTTCCGGCAAGTAACAAACAGGGGTGAAAACATAACCTCCATCCACCTTCAGTCATGGAGGTAATAAAGTTTGATTGTTATAATTTGGTCGAGGAGAAACCTTATCATGTGACTACAACTATCCACTCAACCCAAAGTTGTCTCTGGGTTGAGGTCTGATCTGGTGGTCTGGCTCATTATTCTTCTCCTGCGACTAAGCTATACCTATTGAAGGTAATGCATGGTCCCCCCCTTAGGTATAAACAAACTCCAGCATTCATTAAGGGAATGATTTGCCTTCTAAAAGATGGAATGCCTCTATACTTGGTTTGAACTGTGCACACTTGGCTACATGACAAATTCTTAAGAACCATATTTGACCCGTCCCCTGCGCAGCGGGAGATGGGGTTTTGCAATCACTTCTGTGTGTCTGTCTGTGGGTTTGTCTGGACCACCATTTGAGCTTTTGTCTTCAAATTGTCAACATGGCTTCATTATGAGAATATGGATAAGACACAGTAATAATTTGGTCAAACGTCAGTGTCAAATACCCAGGCAGCATTTTCAGCTGTGGCCCATATGTAGGCTAACATGTGGGTGGGTCCCAAGTGTGTCCCGCATGTTGGCTCCAGCTGGATTTCTCCAGAGGCTCTACCGTGGCCCCAACTGGGCGATTTCATAATTTTGTAGTTCAATGGTGTTCCGGTGCATTTGAAATGTCTTGGAACTCTTTGCTGTGGAATTCCTGCTTCCAGAATACCAAGGGCGTAAACCTCTGAAAATTTAACGAAGATAAGATCCGTTCACCCATCCCTGAGGAAAATGGTGACACACACACACACACACACACACACACACACACACACACACACACACACACACACACACACACACACACACACACACACACACACACACACACACCTCTCTTATAGTATGTATAGATTTACAAAAATAAATAAATCAAACTTTCGACCCTCTACATTGAACCACCATCCAAAGTATCATAAAATTGACGATTCAAGTATTATCGATCTCCATCAGGGTCTACAAAATGGCTGCCGATTGGAAACTACAATGTTTCTTCAAACGGAACGATTCACTTCAGACAACAATAAACTCACATATAAAAATTGTTGTTGAACTGGTCTCGATAATACGTTGGCTGCCACTGCTGTAATAGACCTTGTGCATGATTTAAATCAGGAACAATTATCAGAGTTAATCACCGATGGAAAATAACACTGAAGTACCGTTTTCAAAGCGAGCCGTAAACATGGAGGAGCCGTAAACATGGAGGAGCCGTAAACATGGACGCCTCTCGATCAGATTTGGCGCCCACTGTAAATCTCGCGAGATTACGCCAAGAAAAAAAAAAGTGGGACTACAGGAACACTTCATCCCAGCCAGCATGTACAGCTGGGGCTATATGAGACCCATGTGGGTAACTTGTGGGTTCCATGTGTGCCCCCACACGTAGGCCCCAGCTGGATTTGTCCATAGGCTCACCCGGGTGCCAGCTGGGCTGCCCATGTGGGCAAAGCATGGGTTTTTTGTGGGCTATCCCATGTGGGTAGTGCAAGGGTTTTTTGTGGGCTACCCCATGTGGGTAGGGCATGGGTTTTTTGTGGGCTAGCCCATGTGGGCAGAACATGGGTTTTTTGTGGGCTACTCCATGTGGGCAGGGCATGGGGTTTTTTGTGGGCTACTCCATGTGGGCTGGGCATGGGATTTGCATGTGTTGTACATGGATTTTTCCTAGGCCTCATGTGAATGTAAATGGGGTGTAAATCAATACTTCATTAGCTACAACATCACATCTGCTTTACTTCCAGTAGAAATATGGAATGGAGTGTATTTTTAGACACCAACTGGGCTATTTCATAATTTTATAATTCATTCAATGGTGTTCCTGTGGCATTTGAAATGTCTTGGAACATCTTACTGTGGAATTCCTGCTTCCAGAATATCATGGGTGTCAACCTCTGAAAGTTTGACGAAGATAAAATCCGTTCACCCATCACTGAGAAACGGAACGATTCACTTCAGACAACACTCACGTTTAAAAAATGTTGTTGAACTGGTCTCGATAACACGTTGGCTGCCAGCTGCTAGTTGCCATTTTTTTTAAACTTCTGAAACTAACATTTGCTTGGCCCACCTGGGACCCACATGGGCCCAGTTCAAAGCCCACTCAAAGTCCAGTTTAGCACACCTAACCGACGAGAACCCATGTGGGCCCCAGACAGCTTTGCAAGGTGGGATATGACGTCAACGAGTGTCGTTCTAGTTGTAGAATGACATCGGCAGCCCAAATGAGCCCCCTCGTGGAACTTAGTTTAAAAAAACCCCACCCATAACCCAAGCCCACCTTAGTCCATCAAAACCACCTATTTCCCAATTGGGCCCCATCTGTACGCGCTAGCTGTGCTTAATTTTTTTTTGTTGTTGTTATAAAAACAGCTTCCACAGTAAAAAAATAAATAACAGCAGGCATTTGATTTTAATATGATTCTTAAGAAATACAATATACAGAAAATATATATATAGCTGCCATTTTTTTAACTTCTGAAAATAACATTGGGTTGGCCCTCCTGGGACCCACATGAGGCCAGTTTCAAAGCCCAAGTCCAGTTCAGCTCACCTAACCGACGAAAACCCATGTGGGCCCCAGCTGTGCTTGCTGGACGGGAAAATTCACCAATTTTCATCCGAATGACCCCAAATTTTAAGAAACTGTATATTGGTTCGCCGAATTGGTCCAGCAATGAAAAGGTATAAGCAGATTGGTTGGTTTTTTTTAGATCAAAAGCTCAAAGGTCAAGGTTGCATGAAATCATCAATTTACATTTGATTGCCTTGAACTTTGAGCAGGATTTGCATATCGCGTCACTGAAGTCCATTGCTTTTGTGGTCAAAAGGTCATGGTCGCTGAAAATCAACAATGTTTTGTATATTTAGCATATGGAAGAAGAAGAAGAAGAAGAAGAAGAAGAAGAAATCTGAATACAAAGCGGATGCAGATGCGCTTTATATTTTTAGATGCTTTCTCGTTGTTTTCGTATTTAAAAATAAAAACAGCAACGTTGGTTTTTCTCATACTCTGTGAGCATCTCGTCCGTGGCACTGCTGAACAGCTCACAGCACCCACTAAACATGCATTTCATCCCTGCCATATAACTACATATATTGGTGCAATATACAGGGTTAGGGCGACCCTCCGCGACGGCGGACCACGCCTACCCCTCGGGCGTGTGGGAGTCCAGGGGGGGGGGGGGGGGGTACATGCGCGATATCTCTAAAAATGGGGTGAAAGTGTAGGCTACAGGGTTCAAAACTGTACTTGTTCCCAGAGGTCGACCAACACCTGGGTATGAAAGAAATGGTTGTGAAATAATAATCCTGCATATCTCATTAGATTCCCAATATTATTAGTCTCGCCCCAAAGGGGTTGCGAGACTATTGTAATTCCTCTGTCTGTCTATCTGTCTGTGTGTGTCCATGTGTATAATATATTTTCGCTTTAGATATTTTTTATCGACAAAACTTTATAGGATCACATTTTTACCACGATACTCCTGACTCGGGGTTTCAAACAGTCATTTTCTCACAATTCATAACGTGTAAGAACACACGACCCACCACCTGTTGTGGGGAAGGGGTGGGATCGATTCCAGAGGAAGGGGTGAGGTGGGAGGGGGTAGGGGGAGAGGTGGGGTAGGAGGAGGCAGGAGAAGAAGTGGGATGAGGGAGGGGAAGAGGTTGTGTGGGAGTCCAGGGGGGGGGGGGGGTGGGATGTAATGGGAGTAGGTGGGAGAAGGGATAGGAAGAGGTGGGAGGAGGCAGGCGAAGAAGTGGGATGACGGAGGGGAAAGGGTGATGTGGGAGTTCGGAGGGAGAGGATGTGGTGGGAGGAGGTGGCAGAAGGGAGGGGAAGGGCTGGGAGGAAAAGGGAGGGGAGGGTGGGAAAATAATGGGGGAAGGGGTGTGAGGAGATGGGAGGAGGAAGGGGTGGGGTTGGGTGGGAGTCCGGAGGGAAGGGAATGTGGTGGGAGGAGGTGGGAGAAGGGAGCGGAAAAGGGTGGGAGGAGGCGGAGGAACGAAGTTGGGTGGGAGGAGGGAGGAGATGGGAGGAGGGAGAGGAAGGAGTGGGGTAGTAGTCTGGGTGGGGGAAGGTTTGGGCGGGGGAGGTTTGGGTGGGAGGAGGAGAAAGGGGTGGGAGGAGGAGGAAGGGGAAGGGGTGGGAGAAGGGAGCCGGCGTTGCCCAGCAACACTGGGTACCTTTGCTAGTAATCAATAAAGCTATATGGATAATGGCAATGTATGTGTCATAATAGGGTGCTTGGATGGTGTGGGTATATGGGCCACATTAGTAGCGGTGTTCACATAACGATGGTATTTTTGTTCAGAGTGAGCACGAGAGGCGAGACAATGTGCTCGACGAGTGTCGATGTTCTAGTTTGTATTGTGTTGTGTTGTCCACGAGTTTGACTCCTCTGGCATGATGACCGTATCGCTTGGACTTAGAGGTTTGCACATTCGCCTTTCAGGTGTCTACTTTGGGTTAGAATCTCGGCCCAGCTCTAAACTTTCATCCTGGTGTTTTGCAGGCCAAGCGAAGCATCAATGTTTGTGTCGTCCATCAGCAGCTAGAATGTTACACAACAGGACCTTCTGCCAGCATTGGTTGTTGGTGGACATTGAATCCCCTACTGTCTTTCGTGACATCCTGGGTTAATTACAAATTCTGTCCAGTTGAAAGTCAAGCCTGACCAGCCAGTTCCAGAAATACTTGGGTCAGAATCGCCCCCACCTCCAGACAAACCCACAAGGAGGTGGGAATAGTGAAAGAGGACAGACATCCGAATCGTACAATCATGACCAGTTATTGTAATGGGATTGTTGTTGTGACATGTTGAGAAGTATAGTTTGATTAGAGGAAGGAAGCCATGACATGAATAACCATGCTTGAACATAGATAAGGGAAATAACAACTGAAATGAGGAAGCAGGAAACAGAATGCTGTTAATTAATTGTTTTAAAGTCCTAAAATAAACAGCAACGTTTTGGATCTGCTATTGACAAAGTGAATATATCCTTTGTGCCAGAAGAATTCCTCATGAAAGGTAGGTCGAGGCATTCAATCATACTGGTGCTCCTGCGTATTCCAGAACTCCACAGAAAAAAAAATGGATGGCAGAAAATTCCTTGACTCGACTAGTGGGCACCCTCTCCCTCCAGCTGGGATGGCGGGCACCCTCTCCCTCCAGGTGGGATAGCAGGCACCCTCTCCCTCCGGGTGGGATAGCGGGCACCCTCTCCCTCTGGGTGGGATAGCGGGCACCCTCTCCCTCCGGGTGGGATAGCGGGCACCCTCTCCCTCCGGGTGGGATAGTGGGCACCCTCTCCCTCCGGGTGGGATAGCGGGCACCCTCGCCCTCCGGGTGAGGCAGCGGGCACCCATGCCCTCTAGATGTGGTAGCTGGCACCCTCACCCTCCGGGTTGGCTAGCGGGCACCCTTGCCCTCTACGTGGGCCAGCAGGCACCCTCACCCTTTTGGTGGGCTAGCAGGCATCCTCACCCTCCAGGTGGGATAGCGGGTACCCTCTCCCTCTGAGTGGTATAGCGGGCACCCTCGCCCTCCAGGTGGGATAGCGGGCACCCTCTCCCTCCGGGTGGGATAGCGGGCACCCTCTCCCTCCGGGTGGGATAGCGGGCATCCTCTCCTTCCGGGTGGGATAGCGGGCACCCTCTCCCTCCTGGTGGGATAGCGGGCACCCTCTCCCTCCGGGTGGGATAGCGGGCACCCTCTCCCTCCGGGTGGGATAGCGGGCACCCTCGCCCTCCAGGTGAGCCAGCGGGCACCCATGCCCTCTAGATGTGGTAGCTGGCACCCTCACCCTCCGGGTTGGCTAGCGGGCACCCTTGTCCTCTACGTGGGCCAGCAGGCACCCTCACCCTTTTGGTGGGCTAGCAGGCATCCTCACCCTCCAGGTGGGATAGCGGGTACCCTCTCCCTCTGAGTGGGATAGCGGGCACCCTCTCCCTCCGGGTGGGATAGCGGGCACCCTCTCCCTCCGGGTGGGATAGCGGGCACCCTCTCCCTCTGGGTGGGATAGCGGGCACCCTCTCCCTCCGGGTGGGATAGCGGGCACCCTCTCCCTCCGGGTGGGATAGCGGGCACCCTCTCCCTCCGGGTGGGATAGCGGGCACCCTCTCCCTCCTGGTGGGATAGCGGGCACCCTCTCCCTCCGGGTGGGATAGCGGGCACCCTCTCCCTCCGGGTGGGATAGCGGGCACCCTCGCCCTCCAGGTGAGCCAGCGGGCACCCATGCCCTCTAGATGTGGTAGCTGCCACCCTCACCCTCCGAGTTGGCTAGCGGGCACCTTTGCCCTCTATGTGGGCCAGCAGGCACCCTCACCCTTTTGGTGGGCTAGCAGGCATCCTCACCCTCCAGGTGGGATAGCGGGTACCCTCTCCCTCTGAGTGGGATAGCGGGCACCATCACCCTCCAGGTGGGATAGCGGGCACCCTCTCCCTCCGGGTGGGATAGCGGGCACCCTCGCCCTCCGGGTGGGATAGCAGGCACCCTTGCCCTCCGGGTGGGATAGCAGGCACCCTCGCCCTCCAGGTGAGCCAGCAGGCACCCATGCCCTCTAGATGTGGTAGCTGGCACCCTCACCCTCCGAGTTGGCTAGCAGGCACCCTTGCCCTCTACCTGGGCCAGCAGGCACCCTCACCCTTTTGGTGGGCCAGCAGGCATCCTCACCCTCCAGGTGGGGTAGCAGGTACCCTCTCCCTCTGAGTGGGATAGCGGGCAGCCTCACCCTCTAGGTGGGCTGTACCCTTCTCAGAAGCTCGGGCCCAGAGTACGTGCATCGGAGTATGGCTATAGTGCGTCGCCAGCCACCTCAGGCCAGTTTTGGGGCTGGAACCAGAGGTATAACCGAGTTTGGAACAACCTCTACGTAGGCCGAAGAACTGTTAAATGTCAATTTTGGAGTTTCTGTGACATCCACGTTTGCTCCATCATAGTTAGATTTCATAAATAAATGAAGAAAATAATTACGCATTTCCTTTCCTGAGAACCAATTGATGCTTTGATTTAAGCAGCAAAAACACTTCAGGAAGCAATCCGGCAGCTGATGGGAAGAGCGTTGGAGGACCTTTAGCAATACCCCATGGTTTGTTCTTCACACAACTGAATTTCCTCATTGTGGTTCTTCTTGCAGTAGTGAGTGTTGCAACATATTTTACGCAGAGGAAACAGGAAAAAGTCACATGATGATTATACACACACATACGGTACATATATGTACACGAGATGTGGCGAAAGGATGGGACTTTAAATAAATAAAAATACTTTTTAATTATAGAAATTATTTATTCAACGGTATTAACAATTGTAAAGTAGAGACATTGCAATTCCTTGAGACTACATTAGGTTTTTAAAATAATGTCAGTTAATAACCTTGTTGGCAGGTAACACATTCCGCTGTTCTGGTACCCATTCCCCTCATAACGTTCCAAGAAAGTCTATTGGAATGGCCTGAATTTCACTTGTAATGTTTATTTCAGTTCATTGGGTGTGTGGCCTGTTCTTGTACACTCTGTCTTTTAAATATCTGTACAGGCAATAATCAGGAGGGCTGAGATCAGGAGATCTGGGAGATCAATTTTCCAGGAAAATTCTCTCGCAACAGTTGCATGCACATTGCACAGCCTTGCGATGTGGCTGGCAGCTCTGTCTTGTTGTTCCATGGAAGCTTGCCAGTGCCACATTCATATCTGGTTATTACTTTTGTTGATGGTGCATCACGAACTTAAAACGTCTTCTGAATTCTCTTTGTGCCAAAATCGTAGAATATCATGGAAGAAATATTACTCCACCACAAATGCTACTTGTTCCCATGTCCAATTTGCCAACCCCGAGGGTTAATTGTCTTTTTGAAATATCTCCAGTTCGTCTGAACCTGAAACCTGAAAAGAAAAGAAAAACATAGGGGTAATACCCCTGGCGCTCACCTGGTAGAATAAACAGTAAACTGCACTGACTCAAGGTATTTTAAACCAATTTCATTGGTTGCTAGAAGACAGGACAGCATGTAGAATCATACTAACATAATCAAAAGACTTTAAACAAACAAACAAACAAAAAAAAATATTTTAGGGGGAACCCCCCCCCCCACACCCCCAAACCCCTTAAACCTCCTCAGACCCCAATTTTTCTAATGCCTTGAACAAACATTGATACATCGCGGGTAATGAAGGTTGTGGTGAAGTTTCATCGAAATAGTGTTTGTAGTTTCTGAGAAGACAGCAAATATCTATTTTGGGGGTCAAACCTGGACCCACTTTGACCCACCGTAGACTGCCTTAGACTTCGTTTTTCTGAGTGCCGTGAACAAACTCCGGTACATCATGGGTGATGAAGGTTGTAGTCAAGGTTCATCGAAATAGTGTTTGTAGTTTCAGAGGAAAAAACAAATTCCTATTTTGGGGGGTCAAACCTGGATCCACTTTGACCCCGGTAAACACCCTTAGACCCAAATTTTTTAATGCCGTGAACAAACCTTAGCCACAACACAACAAATATCATTTGTGCCAAATTTGGTCGCAATCCCATCAGCGGTTTGGGAGAAGAAGTTGCAAGTGTTGACGGATGGACTGACGGACGGACGGTGCGCCATCGCATAAGCTCCCGGGAACTTAGTTCCACGTGAGCTAACAATAATTACCTTCCATTATCATTGACTTATTCCATCTTGAAATCTGTCCCATCATCTTTCCAGACACTATATAGATATATGTATACAGTGCATTCAGAAAGTATTCAGACCCCTTCACTTTTTTCACATTTTGTTATGTTGCACCCTCATGCTGAAATCGTTTAAATTCATTTTTTCCCTCATCAGTCTCCACTCAATACCCCATAATGACAAAGAGAAAACAGGATTTTAGAAAGTTTTGCAAATTCATTAAAAAGAAAAAACTGAAATATCACATTTACACTCACGTGAAAAAGTAAGTACAGTACACCCCTTGTAAAGTTTTGACTTTTTCAACATATTTCAACATACAGCTATTTGATCTTCATTTCAACAATATTGATAGATAAAGGTGATATAATATAACAAATATCATGAAACATTTACATTTTGTAGTCCATTGTATAATTTAAATAAACATAAATGCAAATTTCACATGTGGAAAAAGTAAGTACACCCCTACATTTATCACTACTTCAAATACCTAAAATTAGAATCAGGTGCACCATTTCAGGGACAAATGATTAGAACATCGTTAGAGAAGATCTTGGAGCAACCTGTCTTATTTAAACCTCAGACATTTAGTTTGGTTTGCTCTTTGTTGTTGAAGTGTGTGGCGTCACCATGCCTAGATCAAAAGAGCTCTCTGAGGTCTTCAGAAAGAAGGTTAAAGATGCCTACGAGTCTGGGAAGGGATTTAAAAAGATCTCCAAACAATTTGAAATCAATCATTTGACTGTACAGAAGATCATCTACAAGTGGAGAAGATTCCAAACAACTGCCAACTTGTTCAGGCCAGGCCGCCCCAGCAAGTTCAGCCCGAGAGCAGACCGCAAGATGCTGAAAGAAGTCTCGAAGAACCCCAGAATGTCATCATGGAACCTACAGGAAGCTCTTGCCACTATTGATGTCAAAGTGCACGAGTCTACCATGAGAAAGAGGCTGCACAAATTTGATCTACATGGGAGGTGTGCCAAGAGGAAACCTTTGCTGCCCAGAAAGAACATCAGGGCAAGACTAAAGTTTGCCAATGAACACCTAGGCAAAGACCAGCACTTCTGGAACAACGTGCTCTGGACAGATGAGTCAAAGTTAGAGCTATTTGGCCACAGTACCAGAAGACATGTTTGGTGAAAACCAAAGACAGCATTTGACCACAAGAACCTGATACCAACTGTAAAGCATGGTGGTGGAAATATTATAGTTTGGGGCAGCTTTGCTGCATCAGGGCCTGGGCAGCTCACCATCATAGAATCCACTATGAATTATTCATTGTACCAGAGGGTGCTTGAGGATAATGTGAGGCCATCTGTCGGGGAGTTGAAGCTCAACCGAGGGTGGACCTTGCAACATGACAATGACCCTAAACATACCAGTAAATCCACCAAGCAATGGCTGAAAAGAAAGAAATGGAGGGTTCTGGAATGGCCAATTCAAAGTCCAGATCTAAATCCCATCAAGATGTTGTGGGGGGAATTGAAACGAGCTGTGCATGCTGTGCAACAATTTTTTGTTGAATAAATTATTGCAAAGCCAACTTTTCATTGGTTTTTGTTCAATTAGATCACCTTGATCTATAAATACTGTTTAAATGAAGATCAAATATTGAAATGTCCACATATGCTAAAAAAGATTTTAAAAACATTTCATGGGGTGTACTTACTTTTTCATGTGACTGTCCATAAGTATTCAGACCCTTTGCTATGGACACTTGAAATTTAGCTCAGGTGCCTCTCATTTCTCTTGATCATCTTTGAGATGTTTCTACACCTTGATTGGAGTCCACCTGTGGTAAATTCAATTGATTGGACATGATTTGGAAAGGCACACACCTGTCTATATAAGGTCTCACACCTGACAATGCATATCAGAGCAAAAACCAAGCCATGAGGTCGAAGGAACTGCCTGCAGAGCTCAGAGACAGGATTGTGTCGAGGCACAGATCTGGGGAAGCCTACAAAAAAAATTCTGCTTCATTGAAGGTTCCCAAGAGCACAGTGGCCTCCTTAATTCTTAAATGGAAGAAGTTTGGAACAACCAGGACTCTTCCTCGAGCTGGCCGCCCGGCCAAACTGAGCAATCGGGGGAGAAGGGCCTTGGTAAGAGAGGTGACCAAGAACCCGATGGTCACTCTGGCTGAACTCCAGAGATCCTGTGTGGAGATGGGAGAAACTTCCAGAAGGACAACCATCACTGCAACACTCCACCGATCTGGGCTTTATGGCAGAGTGGCCAGACGGAAGCCTCTCCTCAGTGAAAGACACATGAAAGCCCACAGAATCTTGTTTCTCACAGTAAGAGAGTCCTTTAGGTGCTTTTTTGCAAACTCCAAGTGGGCTTTATATATATATATATACATACAAACACATACACACTAGAAGAATACCAGGTTTCACCAGACTGTTGCCAGGGAATTAGTTCGCAATAGATTGCGGAATATGTCAGGAGTTTGCTGGGAATGTCCTATGACAGCATAATGGCAGGGACCCATGGTAATTCCATGTAATGTAAGATGTGACTCCAAGTCAAGTCCTTAACTCCTTTCTTCTGCAAATTCTCAATCCCCCCTGCCAGCCTCAAGTCTCAATCCCAGGTTTTCATGTCCCCTCCTCTCGTCCTCAAACCCCCTCTCCCAGCTCTCTGCCCCCCCCCCCCCACCCCAAAGTCTCTGTCCTCTCCTCCACATTTCTTGTTCAAGTCCTCAACCAGCCGCCCTCAACGCCAATTCCTAAACCCTCTCCCTAAAGCCTCAATCCCCATTTACCAACTCCGTCCGTTCTCTGCCTCCCTCCAACTCTCTGTTCTCCACTCCCCTTTTCTTCTTTAAGTCTTCAACCCCCCTCCCTCCCACTGCCTACCCCCATGACTGCAGCTATCCTTTTCGTCTTCAAATCCTCAACCTCCCTCCAAACTCCAATTCCTGAATGCCTTTTTCTCAACCCTGTCTCTTCTACCCCCCACCCCCCACTAAAACTCTCAGTCTTCCATTCCCCCTTTTTTCTTGAAGTCCTCAACTCCCAATCCTCCCAACTCAAAGTCTGCATAATATTATTTAACTGTTAGGACTACTAAGGGTTCTCAGTGAAGTAAGTCGACGAAAAGGAAATTATTTGTTTGACGGAATTGATTGCATAATCTGGGGTTATATATACACTACCGGTCAAAAGTTTTAGAACACCTCAATTTTTCCAGTTTTTATTGAAATTTACACAGTTTAATGTCCAGTGAATAACCTGAAATGGTACAAAGGTAAGCAGTAAACTGGTCGAGGTTAAAAAAAAAAGTTTAGGTTAGCGAAAACGGGAAAATAATGTAAATTGCACAGTTATATTGTAAAAAAAAAAAAGGACTTCTTCAGGGAACAAGTAATGGGTTAACAACTTACAGCTGTTCTGCAGCAATGTAAGCAAATTAAGCCTTGAAAGTTGATGCAAACAATTCCTACAGGCGTCCCAACCTCTGCTGATTACTTGATTACAAACCCCCTGTCTGTATAAAAGCAGTATTGGAACAGACTGTTATTACACCCTCTGAAGCATTATTTGAATATACTACATATTGGAAACTGGAGGAAACTCTGACAGGAAGAGGTCTGGCAGACCCATAGCCACAACAGAATCAGAAGACAAGTTTCTGAGAGTCAACAGCTTGCGTGATAGGTGGCTCACAGGACAACAGCTCCAAGCACAGCTTCACACTGGTCGAAGTGAGCAAGTCTCAGTTTCAACTGTGAAGAGAAGACTTCAAGCTGCAGGTTTGACAGGTCGAGTGGCAGTAAGAAAGCCATTGCTAAGATGGCAAAATAAGAAAAAGAGGCTTGCCTGGGCCATGAAGAGCCGCCAGTGGACTACTGAAGACTGGAAGAAGGTCTTATGGACCGATGAATCAAAATTTGAAATATTTGGTTCATCACGCAGGGTTTTTGTACGCCGTCGAGTCGGCAAAAGGATGGTTCCTCAGTGTGTGACACCAACTGTCAAACATGGAGGAGGAAGCGTGATGGTCTGGGGCTCTTTTGCTGGATCCAGAGTCGGCGACTTGCACAGAGTGACTGGCACCCTGAACGAAAAGGGCTACCACAGCATTTTGCAGCGCCATGCAAAACCCTCTGGTATACGCCCAGTTGGTCAGGGGTTCATCCAACAGCAAGATAATGACCCTAAACACACTTCCAGGCTATGTCAAAACTACCTTCGAGGAAAATAACAAGACGGCAGGCTTCAAATTATGGAATGGCCAGCACAGTCTCCAGACTTAAACCCCATCGAGCTGGTTTGGGATGAACTGGACAGAAGGGTGAAAGCAAAGCACCTTCAGGATGACTTACAGCCAAATCATTTATCTGTGACCATGCTAAGCTGGTTGAATAAAAACCGAACACCCTGACTTGAGTAAGCAGCAAGGCACAGGTCGAGTCCCATAACAGGAGGGATTAGGATCAAGCATTACTACCACAAGCCAATGGGGCCTACCAGAGAAAATTGGCAGTGTCCTTGGCGCACATGAGGTGCACACAGCAGCAAATGGCAGCTGGCCGAGCCAAATTCCAGGGGGAGTAAATGGGCTAAAATGGAAGTAAAAGGGGTGGAGAAAGGAATAGGAGGGATTAAAGGAAGAAACAAGTGTTAAGTAGAGGGAAGATATACAAAGTAAAAGGAAACACAGAAACAGTGCCAATAGAGCAGAGGGAAAAGAAAACAGGGGTAGAATGAAAAATATGTGAATAGTTAGCGAGGAGATTAGAATTAGTGCCACAACAGGTAAAGTGTGTGGAAGAAGAGGGGCCAGGATGTGTTGGGGAGATAATTTGAGGTGTGCATGGCTCAACACGTGTAGGGCTGGGAGAGCCGGAAGAGAGGTACTATCACCGGATGGAGCTGGTGATTGCAACCCAGTGTGTGGACACACCCAGGAATGGTGTAACCAGGGAGCGGGTTCAGGTAACGCAGGTCTGGATGTGGACTTTCCCGGGGGTGGTGTGCCTGAGGGCGTGCCGAGTGGGGGTGAAGCCTGCACGCGAGCTGCTTGTGCTGAAGCCCGATGCTGCACCACGGGTGAATGTGGCTGACACAAAACTGTTGGTATACAAAGTGTATGGGAGGTCGATGTCACACCACCCAGGTATGCTGGCATAGGTGGGGGGCGAAAGTGTAAGTGACTGTGAGGGTGCGAGTGTGGTGGGCATCATGAATATGGCGAAAACTGGAATGAGTGTTAGCATGGACAAAGAAGGAAGGAGAACAAACACTACCGGGGGAGCCGCCATTAGTGATAGACTGGTCAGTGACAGGAAGGGACAGGGTGGCTCCCCACTGAGAGCATGCTTCCGGTTACGGTTGAGCTGAGGGACATGCTGGAGGTGCCACAATTCTGGAGCTCGCACGCGCATAGTCCCCCAGAGTATAGTTTAGGAGCAAGAGGTCATGCTCCCTCTGGGTCTTTTGGAAGACCTGGTGGGCCAGAAGAAGATTGTAAAGTGTGTGCGCATCGCATGGCCCCTGTAAGCCTTACAGAAAAGGAGGGGCCGCAAGCTAAATTGGGGTTGGCTAAATTGTCCCCTGTGAACCCTGGTAGGGCTGGGAGAGCCGGAAGAGAGGTACTATCACCGGATGGAGCTGGCGATTGCAACCCAGTGTGTGGACACACCCAGGAATGGTGTAACCAGGGAGCGGGTGTTGGGCTAGCGGCTAGGGTGCCGGCTTAGGATCCTACGATCCTGGGTTCGAATCCCGGTCGATCGCTGAATTAACGCCAGGGGGGGTTGACTCAGCCTGTCATCCTTCCGAGGTCGGCAAATTGAGTACCAGTTCACTGGTAATTCCCTGTTTATCGTTAAAGGCGGCAAAAAGGGTTGGCGTCAGGAAGGGCATCCGACTGTAAAACATTGCTTCAAAAGGGGAACCGAAAAACAACAACCACGGTTCCCGAAAAAGGCCAACCCCCGCTTTGCGGGGAAAAATGGCCTCTAAAGGTGGTGGTGGAACCCTGTAGAAAAGGAGTGGGACAGTATGAGGCAAAGTATTATGCGGTGCTGCCCACGAGTACCAGTACTGGTGTAAGTGTGGTGGGCACCGAGACAATTATAGAGGGGTCATGCGTGGGCCCCATAGAGAGCCCACCTGAACGGTGGATGTGGCGGCAGAGTCTCTGTGGGGGTTCCACCAGGGAACAGAGGGTAAAATAGAGACCGAGTTGGATCCAGCAGGCTGAACAGAAATTGCAGATGGTTGAATTGGATTTTGATTGGATGACTTTGAGAGTAGAATGCTTTCCCCTTTTATTGTCCCACCAGGATTTGGGAAGAATGGGGGAATGGACGTTGGGATGAGAAATGAGTGTGAGTATAATTTTGTGGTGTGTATGCACCTAAATTTATAGTGTGTCATTAGAGTATTAAATGGTGTGAAGAGGGTATGAGGGAAGAAGAAGTACACCTCACCACGGAGATTGATCCCCACCATAGTGATCGGTCAATAAAGGAGAATCGGTCAATAAAGGCTGTTTGTATATCCCCAGTGATAGGTCGGTAAAGCGGATTCGGCTTCAGCAGCTGTTTGTGGGGATTCACCTGGAGGCTGAATGAATCAAAAAATAACCGAATGGGTGCCAACGTGCAGTTAAAGAGCTGGGAGTATGTTCCGAGTGCGAGTCAGAGCTCCAGAGGAAGATGCACCTGGGCTCTGAGAGCCTTAAACGGCAGAGGCTGCAGTGTACCAACTGGGCATGAGAAGCCAAATTTTGTTGCAGGAAGGCATGCAGAAAGGGTACCTAAGGAAAAGACCCGGGCAGAGAGTGCAAAGAGGGTACAGTGGGTACTAAGGGGAGTCGTAGACCCACATGAGGAGCCAGAGAGGCCCTCCTCAATTCAAATTCGGAGTTTTCTTTGTTAAAGTATGGTGTCACTCCATGACAAACTAGTAGCAAATGTCAACAACGGGTGTGACATTCTATTGAACTTACCAGTTGACAGGATGAATGTTACAACTTCTATTTTCTCCAAAATATATTCATCATCTTCGCATTGTCCAGTTCGCATACCCATCTGAACTCCTGCTTCGGAAGTAGTAATGCAGGAAGCTTAAGTTCAAATACCATATGTGTTTGTTTATTGTCTACTAATGTCCTTGGAATTTGTGTGAAAATATACTGAGGTTTATTAATGTTTGTCCTGCTTGTAATATGTGTATGAGCTCCTCCATGAGCCTTTGACAACTGGAGAAGAAAATGCCCTTTCCCACTTCTCCCCATTCCTCATCTCTCCCGTTTTCTCCAATAAAAACGTGTTCCTTTTCCCATATTTGTTTTTCACCCATCTGCTCCTCCTCTCAGTGTGGATGTAGTTCTGCATTGGTTTGAGCATCTGCTCCGAGTCTGGGGGCTCGGAAGTTTGATTCCGACACTGCCTGAGTCATATCAAAAACTTGACAAATGGTCCATACTACTTCCTTGCTTGACGCTCAGCATTCCAAAATGATAGAGTGTGGGTAAACCACAATATGTTGGCGACCATTGTACAGGCAGTGGGCCTAATGGCCTCCCTCCTCTTGTGTTCATGTTCCTTGTAAGTTCCTTTTTTTAATTAAAAAAATCTTCGCAGGTGGAAATGTAAAATATAGTGGATTCAATAGGATAAACATCAAAATTGTTTATGGGAAAAGTATTTTGACATTTCTCCAATTATTTTTTTTTGCAGGTACCCCATGGCCCAACTAGTAACACAGGAGCAAATCTTCATTGTCAAGAAGAATGTAGAACTGAAATCAGTGATAGGAGTGCAAAGTGCGTTCAGAAGACAATTCCCTAGACGCAATGCGCCAACCTCGAAGACCACACGTCGTAAACTTTCAAAGTGGAGAGGGATGAGCTCTGCGAATTAGAACAACAATGCAGGACATTCTGGACGTCCGAGGTAAACCTCAGATGATGAACATCTTTGTGAACAGAATTGTCGGTTTTGTTGCCATGGAGAAACAAGCCCACTTTGTTGAGTTTATGCTCTGCATAAAGTGCAGAAATATTGGTGCTCTCCAATAAATAAATATTGGTGCAAAATGTTGGTGCTCTCCACTCCCCAAAAATAACAATATGGAGTTGTCTCTGTAGTCATCGGATTTACGATCCATACTTTTCTTGAAGGTCAGGATACTGAGGAAGGGGTGGCTGTGAATGCGGAACGTTACGTACACATGTTGAACACATCTTTCTGGAGTCAAATGACAAAAATTATTGGTGCTTGGTTTCGACAGGACAGAGCAACTGCACGTACAGCTCGCTTTTCCATGCAGTGGCCGAATAATCCTGGCAGATTATATCCCACCGATCTGGATTTTCTTGGCCTCCAAGATCTCCTGACCTCATCTCTGGATTTTTTTTTCTTGGGGATTTGTTTAGGAAAATGTTTTCAAAGAGAACCCAATGAACATTCCTGAAATCAAAGATGCGACATCGAGTTATTTCCAGAGTCTCACTCGAAACACTTACATCTTAAAGGATGGCATTTTGAACATTTATTAGAGTCAAACTAAACTTTATGAGTTCCTCAATATGTCATATAAATCATGTATATGGTCTTGCAGTAAAAAAAATAGCAGATTTAATAAACAATTAAAATCGGGTACATTTTGTAGCAAACCTTGAATTTTTATTATATATCAAGGACAACGATGGGGCATTGGGGCATCAATGTACTTTTGAATGAACAACAAGGACATTAGAGGCAATAATCATATAAGCAATGTAATTATGGGATGTCGATGTGCGAACACAGTGCACAACTAAGAAATTGCTCAAACACCAAAATTACTGAAAATTATTTCTTGTAAACTTTTACCTGTGACATGTTGTTCTGTTGGGGGGTCGATTTTTGAAATGTGCACCCATTGGTCGAACAGCTGCTGGACCACAGCCACATCTGTTGCCTGACTCCACCCACCAGTACGAGAGGAAATGATATGGCCGCCATCTTGGTTTTCTGGTGGGCCTAAGACATCAGGCCTGTAGGCCTCTGCTGATTATACACTGCCCAGGTTTGTTGCGTCAGATTTCCATTGGCTTTGTTTTGATCAAGTGTTATTCACAATGAGGGACTCTGAAAAAATCCAATCATATGTCGATTAATGGTAAGGTTTAATCAAGCCTGCCAGAATGCTAGTACATCAGAACGCATGGTAATCAAGCGTCACGTTACGCAACTTACTCAAAAAAAGCGTTATGTAATTTTTGAACAGCCCCACATTGGAGTTAAAAAATCCATGACCGAGTGCCATTTCAGCACGTTCTGATATAACCGTGGTGGAGGCTGACATGGATAAGAGATGTCGAATTAATATATTAATAGTGAATTAAATGTGTTTCCCAGTCGTGCTGCTAATCTGTTACGAGTGCTTTAAATGGGGTTTCACAATCAGCCCGTTAACGGATTTTGTCACAGGTTGTGACCAAAGTGTGGTCATTTTTATTTGAACATGACCAGAAATTTTGTTTTAAAATTTGCTCTTTCTGCAATGTTTTTTTGGGAAGTAGACAAGAAAATAAAGAACAATAAAGACCCAGACTGAACTGTGTCTACTGTGTGGTCCATGTACCATCAAACTCAACCCACGGCGTCAAATTTCAGTCAATTCATTGTTCTGTTTATTGCGAAACACGCCAGTGTACTTTTCAGATAATCATTCACATTTGTTTCAGTCTATCATACTGCATGCAACCCTGAAACGTGAATCTTCTGTCTAAATGAATAACTGAAAGCAAATGTGGATGTGTTGTTGTGTGACTACTTTTCCGCCAACAGGGTCAGGGCAGCTTATCAGCAATGTCTTCTCATCGATTATAAATGAGTTTATTCATTAGTTGAACTTCATGGTTATTACCTCTGCCACCTAAAGTGGGCGGAGATTATGTTTTCACCCCTGTCTGTTTGTTTGTCTCAAAAGGTTGTGGATGGATTTGAACGAAATTTGGTGGACAGGTTGGGTGCGTGATAAGGACGAATTGATTCGACTTTTGTGAAAATCCGCATTCGGATAGGATAATTTTGTGATTTTAAAAGTGATTCTTCACCATTGAGAGAGAGGGCCAAAACGATACATAGCAGGATATCTCAATGAGTTGGTTCGGCGACAAAAACAAGCGATTAGGTTTTGGTTCAGGTCCGAATCCAAATCTGCCCTATAAGTGAGATACAAAACATAAACTGTTCAGACTGGTGAAAGTATGTGCTCGACCGAGTGCCATTCTAGTTTATTCTGATTCTCAACTTCGGTTGAAGATCAAGGTCATAGTCAGTTTCAAAGTTTGTCTATCACAGACATTTACACATTATCTACTAATGCTCAAGTAATTCATTTAAGGCACACTTATGTCTACTCGATTTCATCCTTGTCCTGCATATTATGTATGTGCAAGTTCCTCCATGAGGCGAAGATCATTGTTGGATTTTTTTGGTGGGTAGGTTGGGTTATTGCATGTTGTACTGTAAGTTCGTTTTGATGGCCATCAGTGGGTGCAGACCGTGTGCATTGTGGTTTTGTCATCACCAATGGTCGTAGTTTAGTGAGTGCTTCCTCTAAAATCAGTGAAGAATATGCTGTAGTTGAGTTTGGTCATAATGTAAATGCAAACCAGACTTAAACGACACCTCAACAAATGCTCAGGCCTATTGTTTTGGCTCTATCTCTTTCTCTATCCCTTACACCACACCCCATTAAGTTGGGGTCGAAAGCTCACTGAGCATGGAAACTTCACCCAGATCTTTCATGAACAACTTAGCGTTTCATGGAAACGGATTTGGGCAGGAACTTACAATTTGTTTCAGGTTACAGCAATAACTCCACTACTCTTTTTTGAAAGGCCCCGCCATGATACGCCATCATACGCCATCATGTCCATCAACGAGTGCATGGAGACAAGACACCCAGCTTAACGTCCACCTGAGGGATGGTGCACTTTATAATGCAACGCCATTGCTAATGACAGCCACACTTAGACAGCTCATAGGTAAGCGAGTCAAACCCAGAGAGCGCAAAGGTAAGTCTACTACTCATGCAAATTCCTGATGAACCACATCTGCTTATTACAAAGGCAAACAGATCAAACACAACATGTAAATCAATCACAGTATATCAAACTTCTGTAGTTTTGAAAAAGGTACATAACTGAAGGCTGAACGATATTGCACACCTGTTCAAAATTAGCAATTATAAACGTATTTCAACATTATGTTTTGCAACTTCTATAAGCATGAGTAGCACCAGCTTGAGGGTTTGGGCATATACAGTATGTACAGAAAAGCCTGTCAATATGGCTGATGAGATCAGTTTTAGCATGCTGCATCCTGCTTGTGCAACACCCAGGATGGTTTGTCCAATTTAAAATGACACTTGAAGCCCCACCTGTACAAATGCAAGCATGAAACAGGTTTCCAATGCTAATTCTGCATTCAAGAATACGAAAAAAATAAATAAATAAATAAAACTACATTTCTCGCTGCGATCACAAAGCGATTGCTCAGGGTAAGCCTCCTCCGGAGCTCGTGATCAAATGATGGCCATATTATTTTTGTACCGCCATATGACCTTGATCTTCAACATTTAGGGATTAAAAAAAGATGTCTCCATCTACAATATATCCAAAAAAACTCAACATCATGAAAATCGGAGGAAAACTATTCAATTGTTATGATCAAAAAGGTGTTTTTAATGAATTAGGTCACAATCGGAAAACATAGGTGCAATCCCCCAGGCACTCACCTGGGAGAATAAACAGTATACTGTACTGACTAAAGGTATTTTAAACCAATTCCAATGCTTGCTAGAAGACAGGGCAGCATGTAGAATCATACTAACATAATCATGTTAGTACCATTACCTATTTTGGGGGGCAACCCCATATACCTCCTCAGAGCCCAATTTTTTTAATGCCGTGAACAAACATTGGTACATCACGGGTGATGAAGGT
Organism: Myxine glutinosa; assembly: GCF_964187855.1. Lineage (NCBI taxonomy): Eukaryota > Metazoa > Chordata > Myxini > Myxiniformes > Myxinidae > Myxine > Myxine glutinosa. The sequence continues at coordinate 46,027,492 of NC_136266.1, read as the reverse complement.
TGTGGTGACGTTTCATCAAAATTGCATGTGTAGTTTCTGAGAAGAAAGCAAATACCTATTTTGGGGAGCACCTTTCGGCAGATTTTTTTTTAATGCCGTGAACAAACTTTAGTACATCACGGGTGGTGAAGGTTGTGGTCAAGTTTCATCGAAATAGTGTTTGTTCAGAGGAAAAAGCAAATTCCTATTTTGGGGGTCAAACCTGGATCAAACACCTACCTGCCTGTGGTGAGAGAGAGTGAAAGTTCCTCAGAATCAGCTTCATCATGGGAGATTCCAATGATTCTGAAAGCTTTGGTTTCAACCGCGTGAAGCCGAGCTAGGTGTGAGGCAGGAGCACCGGCCCAGATGGGAGTTTATTACAGAGGGAGTTTGTACTTTGTGTACCGTAAAATGGGGGGAATAGGGACAGCAAGGTGAATAGGGACACAAACTGAAAAAAAGTTCGGAAACGTTTTTCGCTGAAAATTGATAACCATCCTGATTTGTTGATATTTGGGTTGAAAGTGTTCTCTTGTTTTTTTAAAAAGCAACTTATAGTCCCTATTAACCCCATATATGGGTTAAATAGGAATAAATAGGATTTTTATGGCTGTCCCTATTCACCCCGTTTTACGGGTGAATAGGGACAGTCACTAATACAAAAAAGTAATAATCAAGAAATAGGGACAGTTTGGAGAAACTTTTTATCCCATATTTTTTTTCATTGGCACCGTAGTTTATTATGGGTGCATATTATGTGCATCCATCTGAGCTATCAATTTAGCAATAAGTTGGAAACTCAGGATTGTTTCTTGATGATTATTTTTTTGTATTAGTGACTGTCCCTATATCACCCGTAAAACGGGGTGAATAGGGACAGCCATAAAAATCCTATTTATTCCTATTTAACCCATATATGGCGTTAATAGAGACTATAAGTTGCTTTTTAAAAAAACAAGAGAACACTTTCAACCCAAATATCAACAAATCAGTATGGTTATCAATTTTGAGCGAAAAAAGTTTCCGAACTTTTTTTCAGTTTGTGTCCCTATTCACCTTGCTGTCCCTAGTCACCCCATTTTACGGTAGAGAAAGGATTATGAAAAGTTTTTGAAAGGTTAATCAACGATACTATTCAAAGTTATCAGGGTGAGATTACAAAAAACATGTTTTTGTGACACCATGTGCTCTGCTCTGTAAAAGCGTTTTAGAACCATTTATAAAAAATAAAGATGATTATGGATCACTCTAAAGTCAAAGTTTTTGATATTGATCTGTTTTGAAAGAGTGTGTTCTTCCCATTGTATTTACATAATTAAACTAAAAAATATAAACTAAGTGCAGCACTTAGTGTAACATCCAAGGTTAGATACGAGTTTAAACACAATAACTCAGATGTATTTGAGGTCAGGAGGAAATCTCAAATTCTGATGCTTGTTTTTGGTTCGATTGGTGATGGTTGTTCTGTCTGAACCTCTTACTTTGTTGATTCTACCTTGATGGGCCAAGTCATTGTGGATTGAAGTCGTGGTTCAGAAAACCTGATGTTTAACACAAAATGTTCGCCACATTTCTAATCATAAAAGGTAACTATAGGTTATCTTATTACACATTGTACAATGCATCATATCTACAATAAAGATGCTGTAATCTGTTCGCAATGTTTATCTAATTGCGTTGTTAAAAGGTAGTTTATTGTTGAGGTTTCCACTGAACTTTGATTGGCCAACTTTGACATTCTTCCCTTTACACTGCGCACCAACTCCTTTGGTACCAACTCTCAATTCTTCTTTTTCAAGTTTTCATCCAAGTTTCATCCATGAAGTTTGTTGTCTTTGTTAATTGCGTCTTTGCATCAAAGTCTCATTCCAAGGATGGCCTAGAAGTACGCACACTCGCCTCCGAGCTGTCTGGCTTCGGATTGAATCTCGGCCTAGCTAAAAACCGTCATCCCGGTGTTTTCGCACACAGGGTGAGGCCTAAATATGTGTGCCATCAATCAGAAGGACGTTTGGAAGGAAAACCCTTCTGGTGAAACTACCTAAATCCAGGATCACTGCTCACCTCCATTTATTCGTTGCTCTTTTTCCCTACTTGTGGAACCAACTTCCAAATTGTCTTCAATAACATTCTTCTCTTCAGATTTTCAGGACAGCTGCTCACCACCCTCTCAGATCGTCCGCAATCCAAAACCATGATTATTTTTATCCTCGTTAACCCCCATTCCCTTCTCCATCCAAATTTTCAGTTTTCCCTTCTTGGAGTGTATCCATATTGCCCACCCCATACATCATCTTATCCACCTCATGCATCCGCTCCTGCCCCCATTCCTCCCCACACCATTTGTTTGCCCAAGTCTCCCTCTATCTTGGCCTTCCACACTGCTGTTGGTGTTTCCCCCTCTGTTTGTTCCTTTTGCATCCTGTTACGTCCTGATCCGTTCAGTGTACTGGATCTTCCACAAGCCTAGACTGTGTATACAAGAAAAAGTTGGTCATTGGTGAACTGGTCATAACTGGTCATTGGTGAACGTTGAAGATCCCATGGTGTCCATCACAAAGAGTAGGTGAGATTATCACTGGCATCCTGAACAAATTCCAAATTCCTGCCACCTTCAGTCGAACCTTGCCAGCCGATTCGTGGCACACGTGGTCCACCTGGTAGGTGGTCGACCTAGAGCTGGCCGTCCGACCAAACTGAGCAACTGGGCAAGAAGGACCTTGATCAGGTAGGTGACCAAGAACCCAATGACCACTCCGACAGAACTATAGAGTTCCTTGGCTGAGATTGGAGAACCTGTCGGAAGGACAACAGTCTCTGCAGCACTTCACAAATCTAGGCTTTACGGGAGAGTGGCAAGACAGAAGCTACTCCTGAGAAAAAGGAAAATTACCTTGAAATTTTACCTAAATTGCCTAAAAATAAAAGTCACCTAAATTAATCTGGTCGACCTTGGTCCATGCAAGAAAATGAAAGCAAGTAACATCAATCTATTTTTAGATGAATAGCAAGGGCACACAAAAAATACACAAATCATTACAATATGTGGAATATTTTACCTTGAACCACAGAATCACGAGATGAATCTATTTTCTCAGTCGATCCCCATCATATGCCCTGCACAATACAATACAGCACATGATCAATAACTCACGAGAAAATAGTTTTTACCTACTCCTTGATCAATGTATACTGGACATGCTTTTTACAACTCAACACCAAGCTACAAAACATGTGAAAATGCAAAGCCCGTCCGCGTCCGTTTGTATTCAGTCGTCTTCTTATTCTTCAATATGCTCAAAATAACAAAAACAGTTTTAAAAAAAATACAAAAGGAAATTTGATGATTTTACACAGCCTTGACCTTTGAGCTTTAGATCTAAAAAATAATCAGCTTCTAGCGTTTGATTGGCGAACCAATTCTGTGGCCCAATATGCAAAGTCTTAAAATTCCAGGTCAACGGATGAAAATTGACGATTTAATGTGACGCTAACCTTTGACCTTTTGACCAAATTATTAATTTACCTTCTCCATATTCTCATAATAAACCTTCGTTAAAAACTTGATGACAAAACTCAAATGGTAACTTGAAATATCAGGTCAATTGGGTGAAATTTTTATGTGATGCTGACCTTTGACCTTTTGACCAAATTACTAATTTTGCCTTCTACGTATCTATTGTTACGTGCTCCTCCCCAAACCCCGGTCACGGTGTACCTCCGAGCCCCGAGAGGAGTCATGGCAGAAAGATGTGTTATTCTGTATGCCAAGGATCAATGGTGAAACCACACCAATTGTTATCAACAAACAAGTATTGTATTAAGGTCACACAAGAATAACGTTACAGTAACAATAATTAATCAAAAGTACAATCAATATATATCATTCCTATGATGGTACCATCAGTTTCGTAATATAAAACTCACTGTGCTCCAAGTGAGCGAAAAGAACATCCCCAATGTCTCTTTCCCAGCTTCAAGCCAAGGTTGTTTCCGGCTTCAAGCCAAAGTCGATCCACTCCAGTGACCGTCCGTACGATGTCGTATCGAGACCAGAATCCCGTTGGGTTGACAGTTACACTGCCCAAAGATGGGCGAAAGTGTCCTCGAGAAGCGACGTGGAAATCACACCTTCAGGTATGGACGTTTGACGGCTCTCAATCGACGAACCGCAGATTTCCCACTCAAAAGCCATGTTACACACACACACACACACACACACACACACACACACACACACACACACACACACACACACACACACACACACACACACACACACACACCAATTTAACGTCTGGATGCGGTGAGAATGGTTGAAGCGAAGTGAAAAACCTTGAGCGATGCGCAAAGCGCGCGAGTCAAAATGGCCGACGGCCCGTTCTCGTGGCGTAACGGCACCACGATGATTCTCCTCGGAATCAACCGCAAAACCTGACACGCAGGTTGATCTGTCACAGCGATAACAACTCTGTCGCAGGAATCCCTTTCCCAGGAAACCCTAAAGTTCACTCGTGACTCTCGTTCACCAACGTTCGCTCCAGACCTCGAAGCAGCTAGGCTTCTTGTCCGACTCACTCGCTCCGCCTTCTCTTCCTCCTCTTCCTCTTCATCGTCGTCTGGTTCCGGTTTCATTTAAAACATTAACTTTTTTTACCTTTTGAAAATAGTAATCTCTATTTTCCTCAAACGACAACAATAATAGTACATGGAATCAAAAATGTTTACAGTGGATGAAAACCACAACAACAGAAGTGACGAATCCGTAACACTATATTATATTAGCCGTAGGTGATTCTGTCTGTCTGTCTGTCTGTCCGGGGGTGTGGCTTACCTCATTTAGAGAGTAGCTCCACCCATTCTGGGAAAATGAAATGAATGAATGATCGTTTTAAGGCCATTTTCCCTGCTAGAGCAGGGGTTAGCCTTGCGGGCCCCATGACAATCATGGTTCCCTGTTTGAGGCAATGTTTTATGGCCGGATGCCCTTCCTGACGCCAACCCTTGGTCGCCTCTTACGATACGCAGGGATACGGTGTTCCTATTCTAAACCGGGGTACACACCGTGATCATTCATCCCAGCAAGCTGGTACTCAATTTGCCGACCTCGGAAGGATGACAGGCTGAGTCAACCACCCTGGCTTTAATTCAGCGATCGATCGGGATTCGAACCCAGGATCCCAAGCCGGCACCCTAACCGCTAAGCCAACACCAGGCTTCATTCTGGGATTATATATTTGTAATTCTGTGTAATTATATATTAATATGTGTAATCCATATACATTATATATGTGTAATTATATATTATATAATTATATGTGTTACATACATATGTAATTCTGGGAGAGGCTTCATAAACAAATACCCACTATTTTATTAACTCACATAGCTTTGAGGCCTGTTTAGTTAGGCCTGTGCTGTTTTGCTCTCTCTCACAGTTTTATTTCAACTCTAATTCGATATATCATTTCATTTTTAACAGTCGCTAACATAGTTTTAGACTCGGTGGAAAAAAACCGGGAAGAAAATCCCATGAAAGTTTCCGTTTAAAGAATGAAATGAATTCTCAAAGGCCTGTAACATAAAGCCCATTGAGTCTCTCTCACACCTTTAATATCTCCAATCTAACTCACCATCTGATTTCATTTTTATCGATGGTTTTAGACTAGGTGTCAGAAATAATTGAGAACATTCACGCCATGGGAAAATGCCTAGATATATTTTTTAAAAATCGCGCCACAATGTATCATACACCACCTAAAATAACAGAAGGGGGAAATGTCGACATATATTAAAAATTTGCTTTTTCTTTTCCATTAAGATATATTACTTTTCCGTTTGATGACAGTCGTCACAAAAACGTAAACAATGATGCCGACATATATTTCTTCGTTCTTATTTCATTCAACATTATTATCCAGAAGTAAAGGTTCACGTGTTCATTTCACGTGTGCATGGACGTGTAATTCACATATTTAAAATAAATAAATTAACTCTTTGAGTCCGGATGACGTAAAGTAAAGGTTCACGTGTTCATTTCATGTGTGCATAAACAAACTCCATTTCACGTGTGCATGGACGTGTAATTCACATATGTAAAATAAATAAATTCACCCTTTGAGTCCGGATGACGTCCAGTGCCGCAACCCGCGAAAACGTTTTGTGTACGGTTGACGTTCCTATACGTCATCGACTATACCTATAAATAGATCGTCAGTATGTGGTTGCATTCCCGTACCAAAATGCCAAATTAATCCCGTACTGGGGGTATTTTTATCAAAAAAAATCCCGTACTCAAAGGGTTAACAGACGGGAAATTGCTGAGAGATATTTCGTCAGGGCGATTATACACCGCCCCCAAAAAAAATGTCCCCGATAAACCGAGTGAATTCTCTGAGCGAATTTCATCGAATTTCACTGAGTTTCAGGAAATTACCGAGAGATATTTTTTCGTTTTTATTTTATTAGTTACCAGCAGAAGAACCCGGCGTTGCCGGGCGGGGGAGGGCGGGGGAAGGCCGGGGGGGGGGGGGGAGGAATATGGCGGGTGGTGGGGGGGGGGGAGGGGGTAAGGGCACGTACACTTTAAACATGTATATATATGTGTGTGGTCCCACCATGTGGAGTGTGGCGCTCCGGAAAATGGAGATGCAACTGCAGAGCCAGGAAAGGTTAAAAGCAGAGGAAAGGAAAGCAGAAGAAAGAAGAGCAGGGGAAAGAGCAGAGGAAAGGAGAGCTGCAAGTGAACTCGAGGAGAGAAGAACAGAGGAAAGGAGAGCTGAAAGAGAACTCGCGGAAAAGAGTAGAACAGGAACGAGAACTCGAGGAGAAACGAGCAGAGGAAAGAAGAGCCGAAAGGGAGTTAAAGGAACGTGACATGGAGTGTCAGAGGGAAATTAAACTCAAGGAACTGCAATTAATGAGAGAACGGAGAGAAGTAGCATCCATGCCGGCTGGTTCGACAACTAGTCAGAACACCTGGGATGTTAGTAGGCATGTGAGGCTGGTTCCACCCTTCAATGAAAAGGAGGTAGCCAAGTTTTTTTTCCACTTTGAGAAAGTGGCTCAAATGCTAAAATGGCCTGTGGGGTCCTGGACAATGTTAGTGCAAACTGTTTTGGTGGGTAAAGCTCAAGATATATTTTCGGTTTTACCGATTGACAAATGTACAGATTATGAGGAAGTGAAGAAAGCCATTCTCAAAGCCTATGAATTGGTCCCTGAATCTTACTGGCAAAAATTCTGGAATGCCCGGAAGAGGGGGAGTGAGACCCATGTGGAGTTTGCCAGAATGAAGGAAACCATGTTTGATCGGTGGTGTGATTCGAAGGGGATTGGGAAAGACTTCAACCTGTTGTGACAATTGATCTTGGTGGAGGAATTCAAACAGTATGTCCACGAGGACATTAAAGTACATCTGGAGGAAAAGAAGGTACCAGAGTTGTACGAGGCAGCAACCGTGGCAGATGGCTTTGCCTTGACACACAGGATGTGGTTCCACAAACCTAACTTCCCGCCTAGAGTTAGCCAGGGGAGTTATGGTAAATCAGGTGCGGAGAACAAAAATTCATGGAGGCGACCTAGAGATGACTGAGTACAAATCTGATACCACGACTCTTAGGGATCAGAAGTCTACAGTTCCAAGACAGACTTATCTTCCGGGGGGCTCGAGGCAGACCACGAGTTTCTCCTCCGGGCCTACTTGCGCTTTTTGCAAGAAACCTGGACACTTGATGTCCCAATGTTATGCCCTGGAAAGGAAAAATCAGGAGCGGAGTCAGACTAGTTTTACTCCGAATGCATTGGTAAATGTGAGAAATCGTCCTTGGAGGACAGTGCCTTGTGAAGGTTCCCATGCCAAAGTTACGGCATCACAGAACAACCTTGTTCAAGAGGGTTACAAACCTTTTATTTCAGAGGGGTTTGTGTCACTGGATGGAGACGTGACTAACCAGAGACCTGTTAGGGTATTGAGGGACACAGGAGCACATCAATCTTTGATGCTTGAAGGCATTTTGCCATTGTCAGAGAAGACGGCAACTGGTGTTAGTGTTCGTTTACAGGGGGTTGGTGGCTATGTTAGAGCCCCACTTCATGTCATCCATTTGCAGTCTGATTTTGTGTCAGGACTGGTCACCGTAGGTTTCCTAGCCACTCTTCCTGTAGAAGGAATATCTTTTGTTATCGGGAATGATTTGGCCGGTGGTCAAGTCTCTGGTAACCCGATGTTTGTTGAAAAGCCTAGCATGGAAAATAACACTGCACAGTTAGAGCCGAAGATTCCGGGTATCTTTCCATCCTGTACCGCGACTCGTGCTATGGGTAGAAAGCGCTCTGAAGAGAAGAGGAAGGTACTGACGTCACGCTTTGCACAGGCACGTCTTGTCGGGTACCCAAAAACTAAGTGTCAGCACACACAAGTCAGGGATGGAGGCAATGTTGGCAAGCTCTTTGTAGGTGGACTGAACTTCAAAACAAGGCAAGTTGTTCTGGACTCTATCTTCGACCAATATGGACCACTCTTGGAAGTGCGGCTGATAAAAGACAGGGAGACGCAAAAGTCAAGAGGGTTTGGCTTTGTCACGTTTGAAAACACAAAGGATGCCAAAGATGCAGAAAAGGATTTGAATGGCAAGGATTTGGATGGTCGGACCTTGATAGTAGAGAAGGCAGGCCATGGGCGTCAAGGGGGCTACAGAGGAGGAAAACGTGGAGGTAATTTCAGGGGTGGCTATGGCTCCCGGGGTGGAAGTAATAGTTTTGGTGGTGACCGCAGTCGAGATTACTATGGAGGCTCCCAGAGTTACAGCAGCTTCCGAAGGGATGATTATCAGGGTAGTGGCCGAGAAGGAGACCGCTATTCACGTGACTACAGCGACAAGCGCTCCAACCGTGATTATTATGAAAGTTAGGAAGAGTTTGAAGCACTGAATGCTGCGGAGCAGCCGAGCCAAGATTCTTATACGGATTAACGGTGAACTCCACGTTCCTTAAGGCGTCCATGCAGTGAATACTTCCAGGCCTCACCACCCAACCACCATGAAACCTGGCTCTCAGCTCGGCCTCCCTAAAAAAGTGCTATAGATTTGCTTGACTTTGGATTTTTGATCACAACCCCTTAACCTTCATTCAAAAAAATGAAAAATAAAAATCAGAAGTTGAGGAGATGGAGTTTGGCTTTGCAGGAGTTCAACTTGCAGATTGAGCAGGTAAAGGGCAGGGACAATGTCGTGGCGGATGCTTTGTCCAGAGTGAACTAACTTTGGAGATCTCTGTAGGTTGTTTGAAGTTTTCTTGCTTTAATTTTGGAAAATATTGATTGTCGTTGCTCACGGGAATTGATGATTTGGGTGTGAGTTTACTTTTGTTTGTTGGGAGAATTTTGCCTACAAAGAAAGTTTTCACTATGTTCAAACTTTCTTTCTTGAGGGGGGGAAGTGTTATGGATTTGTCACTTCCGTTGTGGTGGTTTGCATCCACTGTAAATATTTCCGATTCCATGTATTATTATTGTTGTCATTTAAAGGGAATAGATATTTCTGGTTTCAAAAGTTAAAAGTTAATGTTAAAAGAAAGAGGAAACCGGATCGGGAACCGGACGAAAAACCGGAAGAAGACAAGGAGAGAAAAGAGGCGGAGCGAGTGAAGTCGGAGAAGAAGCGAGTCGTTTCTTCGTCCTGAGCGAACATTGCCGAGCAAGAGTCACGAGTGAACTTTGGGTTTCCTGGAAAGGGATTCCTGCGATAGGGTTGTTATCGCTGTGACTGATCAACCTGCGTGTCAGGTTTGGCGTTGGATTCCGAGGAATCATCGTTGTGTCATTACATCTCAAGTACGAGGTGTCGGCCATTTTGACTCGCGTGCTTTGCTCATCGTGAAAGGTCTTTGCTTCGCGTCAGCCGTTTTCACCATTCAGACGTCTATCTGGGATGTGTGTGTGCAACGCGAATTTTGAAGACAAACCTGAGGTTCGCCGATTTGGAGCTGTAAAACATTCATACCCAAGGGTGTGAATTTCCCAGTCGCCTTGAGTGCGCCTTTTCGCAGCTGTTAGCCGCGTGACCCTTTTCTGCCGCTTTGGCCACGTACACCTTTGTGCAGTTTTGGCGGCGTGACTGGGCCTGTCATCTGAACGGGATTCGGGTTTGGATTCGACATCTTTCTGACGATCGCTGGAGTGGATCAACTTGAGCTCGAAGACGGGAATATAGTGACATTGGGGAATGTTCTTTTTTCATTCACTTGGAGCCCAGTGAGTTACCTGATATTAGCTGATGGTACCATCATAAGATATATGTTGATTGTACTTTTGATTGCTATCATTGTTGTACTGTTATTCTTGTGTGATTTTTAATACAATATCTGTTTGTTAGTAACAATTGGTGTGGTTTCACCATTGATTCTTGACACAGAATAACACATTTTTCTGCCGTGACTCCTCTCGGGGCTCGGAGGTACACCGGGACCAGGGGGTCGGGGAGGAGCACGTAACACATTCTAAACGTTCACTGCCCTCAATTGCTCCAAATGTTACTCCATACTAGCATTTATTTAATTACCAACGTCGGTCTACAATTGGGTGCTCAATTCCGACATGGCTTTCTCACCTAGACCTGCTCTCTTGAAACTTCACATGCGGCAATCACATGACACTGTTATTCACATGACCCTGTTATGACCCTGTTATTGAGGAGGTGGAACTGCTTGAGGTTAACCCTCAGTATGCTCATGCTCATTTTCTTGGTGGAAAAGAGACAACTGTGGCTCTGCGTGACCTGGCACCACACGGTGAGGTCCAAAACTCTGGTGACAGATCTTCCAGGCCCTAAACCAACTGGACTGGTCACGGACGCAATTCCCGGGGAGTTCTATCACCCAATCAGCTCACGCTCACGTAATGAAGATTCTGCCGGCTTCTCAGATGTGGGAAGATCTCCTAAGAATGATGTCCCTGATGCGCCTCCACTGGGCAAAATCTGAGTGTAGCAGCAAAGCACCTGATCACCTAGATTTGTCAGGGCAAACTAGTTTCTTCTCTTAAGAGTGGGAGAATGTCATACATTGTCATTCCAGGTCCTCTGTACTGTAAGCTCGAGATACTTCTACTACCAATAGATAAAACAACAACAACAACAACAATGTCATCTTACTATAATTCACTAAATGTCCGTCCATCCTCAGGTACCGCAAAAACGGCTGAACCGATCGTAACGAAATTTTAGGTGGGTAATCCTGGGACACTCTGTAGTAAAATAGGGTGTATTGTTTTTTCCAATTTCAGCTTTGGTCTCCAGCATTTTCAGGTTTAGTCTCCCGTCTAACGTTATTGTCCTGGGTACAGCAAAAATGGCTGCACCGATCGCAACAATACACCTCCATGCCCGTGGGATTCCCACGGCCCACGGGTGACCCCACTAGTATGTTGTAATTCCAGATCCTTCCATTACCTGTAGTTTAATGCGATATCTGATAACTATGCTCAGCGTATTTATTGTTATTCTTTCTGGTTGCATTATGCATATTGTATTATGCCATGGGCTTAACTCTGCATCTGTGTTGTTGCAGGTTGTCCTGTTCTTACTGAATAAAGCCGACATATGCTGCAAATGACTACAAACCGAATCGAGCCCGTTTCTTCGACCCTCCATTCGGCTTATCTCACAACTCCCCCCCCCCCCCCCCCCCCCAGCGTGGCAAGCACATTCCTCAATCCAATGGGTTTAAACATATACAGCAATCCGAACTTTCTATCTTATCATTATCTGTCCTTTCTGGTCAATTTATTCACTGCAGGGTCGCCCCAACTGACACGACCCCCCTATGCCAGCAGGCCTCTTGCTCAATCCACACCATAATCAAACAAAACGCACACTCAAGCCCACATTTGCTGATCTGCATGGAGCAAACTCTTGCCACATTCCAGGCCTCCAACATTTGTCAATGACCCCCATCTCGTCGTTAAATGATCCTCCACATTCTTTTCCGACCTTAGAACATGTGGTTCACATGCAAAGCTTATATATACCTCGATAACTTCACACTCTACATACAAAATGTTACATCTGCTTCTAAAATAGTTCATTTCAAGTCGGGGACGAAGCGAAATTCTCGCACTTTAAAACCAACGATATTCATCTCTGTCCTGGGGTGATTGATCATGTTCATTGCTTACACCTGGTGTGCCGCTTCAGCCATGACGTCATCACAAACGTCTCGAGCGGTGTGGGAGTGAACGCCCGAAAATACACTGCACCAAGTTGGTGCTAAAACTTCGCAGGACAAGTTTCCCGAATTGACATATTAATTAATTAATTTAATTTTTTTTTTTTTTTACCGAATTGACAATTTAATTTGAGAATAAATTCGGTCGTTTTTAAACTCACTAACTCCCTGGAATTGAGGGTAAAAAGAACGGATTTCCAACGCTCCAATATTTACTTTGGCTCAGAATAACAATAATAAATAATTAAAATAAATAAATAAATAAAGAATCCACAGCATTTATATATATATATATATATCGCCAATATATCTGCTGAATAAGCCATTTGAAATGACTTACGTGGTCGACGTATTTACACTTGGTATTTAATACGAATTGTTTCATTTGCTAGCAATGGAGAGATTAGGGGAGTATCCCTGAATCAAACTCTTGTGAAACAAAAGCAAGTGTGACATATCAGAATGAAGTCTCACGCAACGCCACTCAACGGGCGCATTCATTGGACGAAACAGACCACAGCTAAACAGACCATATTAGCTCCGCCCTCACCACGCCCAATTCTTTTTCATCGCGCGCCACCGGCAATTCTCATTGGTTAAGCACCGCACGAGCTCAACACACCATATGCGCTCCGCCCTCACCACGCCCTTTTCTCTCGTCGGCGGGGGATTTTCATTGGACGAGGGACGCCCCAAGCACAACACACCATATTGGCTCCTCCTCCGCCATGCCTGTTATCATTCCCCGTCTCCACCCTTCGGGAATGCGTATAACCACGGCGCTCCTCTCCATCAGCTGCTTTTTTTGCCTTTATCGCTGCTTGCTGCGGAAGTTTTGATCCTCCCTTTGCCGTGCTCTTCGCTGCTCGTGTCGCCATGCGTATCCTGCCTTTGGCCATAGCCGGTGTCGGCCTCGCCCTGATGGGCTTGGTTGTTCAGACCTGCTTGATGCCACTGCTGCATCACAAGGTGGCCCAGGTAAGTTCACCGGTTCATTCGTTCTCGGTTAAATATCGTTGATTAAAACTTCATGAATGGCGAAACACTTTTGTTTTATCGTATCGATCCTTTCCCTCAACTTCACCTTGTAACTTCACGTTATAAACTTCTGTTTCCATTTGAGACTTTGAAACTGTCTTTTCTCTGTTCTTGCACATACGTCTGGATGTGGCAATTTCACAATTGTTCAAAAAATTTTTTTTTTTTTTTTTTAAATGAACATTAGTCGATGGTTTAAAGTATTTATATTTCTCTCATTGCAATTTGCTCCATGAGTTTGTCTGTTTAGCTTTAGTCATTGCACTTGCTAACTCGTGTCAGTAGTTTTATATAACTTGTTACGACCATCTAGGATGTGTGGGTTTGAAACCTAAGATGACCAATGACTCACAAAGCCACAGTTAAATAGAATTGACCCAAGTCTTGCCATTTGCTTTGGGGATTCTCAGTGGAACGAACCCAACAAGTATTTTATAAAGGAGTATCCAGATGGTCCATTACGTTGTTTATATCGACAGGCCTGAAGCCACCTGTGAAATCATTTTTGGTACATTTTGTGGTAAATATTGTTTTTTAAATAGGTGTCATTATAGAATGCATCTCCATCATAATCTCTTGGAGGTCATGAAAGGCATATATATATATATATATATATATATATATATATATATATATATATATATAATTTCTTTTAATTTATTATATATATATATATATATATATATATATATATATATATATATATATATATATATATATATATTCGGGTACATTTTGTGTCACTCTAACGCTCTACTAAATGGGCCGCTCAGTTTAACGTCCATCCCAGGGACAGCACACTGATGTGAAACTCTGGGACGACCGTCGATGGCTGGGTCAGGATTCAAACCCAGGCTAGACAGCTTGGAGGCGTGCGTGCGTACCTGTCGGCCATCCTCATCATAATGCCTAATATTAATTGTTCTTCATCCCATTAAACCTTGCATTTTGCTGGTGAGAGCGCAGCATTCTTTAAGAGCTGAACTGATTGATTTTTTTTTTGATTTTTTTTGATTTTTTTTTTTTTTTTTGCAAATGTAAACTTTTTAGACTTGCTCTTTTATACAAACCTTAAGCATACGTTACCTACATTCTACACCTTTCAGTCCATGCTGTGTATCCTAGCTCTGCCGTGAGCCTCGATCGCCACTTTGTCCCCTTCTGCCCTTTATTGGTCTTTGTGAGCTTTTTCTTTGCTTGAAACTAACATCTAAATTGTGCCTGTCAGAGGCTTCAATGGGTTAGTTATTCCTTGGATGGTGATTTAAGACCTTTGGTTTTGCGAAGGTTGGAAGTGGTGGAAAGCTGGTCAACATTGACTAAAGTTTGTCAGTGCCGGTGCCATTGATTGTGTTGGAAAAGTTGTGGAAAATAGTTGTGAAAACCTCGGAATAATTGATAATAATTTGGAATCAGGATTTTTCTTGGGGGTTGAGTTGAGGCATTTGTAATGTAAATCTTGTGTATGTTTCGTATCAGGTTTTTAAAACCTTAAGTTCTAGGAGAAGGGAGACACCCATAGTCATTCACCATGACATGTTGTAACAAAGGAAGGTTAAATCGGTGAGAATTTTTAATCCGGGATTCTAACTGTTGAAGGTTGAGCAATTGATTCCAGAGTTTGCGGCGTGAGGAAAGAAAGGGTATAAACATTTATTGGTTCCACATGTACGGATTGCTCGTTGAAGCCAGATGAGTGGAACAAAGACCTATCGTGGGTGGATGAACTGCAGCTGATAATCCCTGCAGAGAAACACCCACGATAGTAAAGTGAGAGGTGCTCTATGGTGCATTGGGCTGTGGGTGGATTGCTGACAGTTGGAATTGCCTTGGATTGTACTTGATTTATGGAGGAGCTCCACCCCAAATTTGTGAGCCATATTCCGTTGATTATGGTGCGAGTTTGGGGTTTATAAAGAATCGAGAGTTGGGAAGAAGTAAAGTACCTTTTGACTCAGAAAATAAATCTAATTTTTTGAGAAGCCTTTCTGGTAATAGTTTCAATATGGGATTTCCAGGATGTATAAGAAGAAACTTCACTCCTCGTGTGGCATATTGATTGTGAAAGTCTGTGTTTGGGATGTGCTACACATGGAATGTTTGTTTTGACTATTTGAGATGAGAAGGGATTGGATATTTTTGAGTGGTTATCGAATCAAGATCAGAATTCAGAGTTGTCCAATTGAGGTGTAGTTTTCATTCCGTTACCTGGAAGCAGACAATTGAGATTTTAATCAGAGGCAGGAGTGGAGACTTGCCATTGGTATCTGAGTGCGATTCACTCCGATGCCAACGAGTCGACTCTCCACTCGGGGAATGGGGTTTATCATTTGATCGGTTCAAGGGTCATTGATGAAAAGGAGAAACAAGATGGGTGAGAACGAAAACCTTTAGTACAAGTTAATATGGAACCCTTTTGAGAGGGCACCAACCACACAGGTAAGAACTGGAGCATCCTGGAATGAAGCTTTTGTTCCTCGCTTCTCCCTAGTGGAAGCGCCCTTTTGGAGTCTGTTCTGCATCAGGTCTTCAAGCAGGCGGTGTACTGCCATATGTCATCCCCCATCGCTAGTCCAAACCTATACAAGCTTTAACCCATTAACCTGGCCTAGCCCAACCCTCTTACTCGCAAGTTGCAGTGTTGCCTTCTCTCCGCATGTATTCCCTTGCTTATTGTGTCCAAGAATTACTCCAGCAAAATGCAGATGGTCAGATGCACAAACAATACCTCTATTGTTTGAATTGCTGCAGTAATTAATAATTGCCAAGTGCCATTTCGGACAGTATCCGAAATGTCAATGCATCTCACAATGTTTTGCCTCCTGGGATTGAGATTGGGAATGGGAACAGGAAGGGGAAGTAAAACCAGGAACTTGTCATGGAAATTGAGGGCTTTTATAAATCTTCTTTGTGAGCATGTTACGCTATCTATTTATTTAAATAATGTAATTTAAACGTGAGGTTAACAATATTCTGGTGCTAAAAGCCCAATAATTGTGCAGAGCGACCAGGTAGGTTTCCGGAGCTAGCTGTGAGGAGCGGCTGAAGGATACCGGGGCATTACTCATTACGATGGGATCTGATGGAGATGTTTAAGATAACGAAATGGGATAGACAAAATAAGTGCGGAAACCTTTTTCAGCAAAATAGACCGATAGGACCATGTGCCATATTCTTGAGTGAAGAAGAGTTGGAGCAACTTTAAGGCAAGGGTCTATCACTCAGAGTAGTTGGTGCATGGAATGATCTCCCTGGAAAGGTAGTGAGAGGTTTAAACAGGAATTTGATTTGTACCTGTAAGCATTGGGGATAGATGGGTACATGGACATTGGCAGAAATACACGGGACTGATTGTCGTCCGTGTTAAACTTCCTCATATTTCCTTTTATTGGAAGACAAATATTTTGGAGATGTTAAGGAAAAAAAAAACCCTATTCTGGACTGTTAGACTAAACAAATTACCGTGGTGTGAGGCATTTGTGGATTATGATGTCATAAGTGGTGTTCACGCCATGCCAATCAGGTTTTCCAAATGTGCCTCAAAACCAATGCAGCCTTTGCGTTGGTTTGTGGACTAGGTGACGCCTTGTGGTTCCACTTGTTTTTGATTGGGTGATGGCATATCATACCACTAAAGGATTGTCTTTCTCGCCAATGTCTTCATCCTCACCCCATTTTTCTTTCCCACCTTGTCAGTAATCCACCAAAAAAAAAATGTTTTGATTGCAAATTTGTCCTCTTTGTGGTATTATCTCATCTCCTTGGCTCCATTGCCCTCCCTCCCTGTTTCTGCTTCATTTTGCTCTGTGGGTCGGCGAAGTGGCCATGGGCATGGAGTGACAGATGTCTTCTCGTGATAATATGCAGCATGATAGAGAACACTTTGAAAGCACATTCTCCATATCCTTGAATCTTCCTGTGCATGCCGTGCCTTCCCGTCCAGGACATTAGCGTGACCATTTATTTATTTATTTTCCTGTAGGGAGTGGTCCTTAAACCCAAGGGAGAAACTTTTGAAATGTGGCGTGCACCATCTTTGCCTCTGTACCAGCGGATTTACCTCTTCAACTTGACAAATCCTACGGAAGCTGAGAACGGAAAACAACCCAACCTCACGGAAATTGGTCCCTATGTTTACAGGTAAAGTCGGCAAACGGTTGCTCGATGCTTTCATTCATGTTGTGCTGTTTCAATTATTTTAATACCTGCGTAACTTCATTTGAACTGTTAGTAACATTTATCTTTCTTTTTAACCAGGGTATACAGAACGAAGGAGAATATAACATTTCATGACAATGCAACTGTTTCTTACCGAGAAAGGAAACGTCTCGAGTTCGTCTCTGAGCTCTCGGCAGGGAGTGAAGAGGACATCATCTCGACCATCAATGTTCCTGCCATGGTGAGATCTCTACAGGTAGACCCAAAAGGGGCATGCCTGCAATGATTACGTCGATTTTCACAAGTTCACATAAACATCCCATGCAGACAGCGTTGTTTCTGCTTTCTTCCCTTCATCAGTAAAGGTGTCTGGCCATGGCGGTCTGTTAGTTCTGTCTAGTTTCTTTCATGAACACGAGTACTGGTAACTTAAAAAACACAAAACTTCCTTGACAAAGATACAAATGTAGAAATGGAAATAGTTTGAACTAGAACTGCCTTCGGTAGAGCGCATACCTCCGCCAGGTGAACAGGTTTACATTTTGTATCCCACCGATAGGCCGGATCTGCATTCAGACCTTAACCAAAATGTAATCACCTTGTTCTCGTCACCTAACCAACTCATCCCCCAAGTTTAGTCATAACTTGTCCATAACTTTTTTTTTTTAATATCCTGTTATATATATATATATATATATATAATCGCTTTTCACCCGATCTCTCAATGGTGAAGAACCACTTTAAAAAAATGAAATAATTCTCGTATCCGAATCCATATTCAGATATTCACCAAAATCTAATCTATTCACTATGGTCACATATGTTTTGTTTTTTTTGCTGTATCACTCGATGGTGAAGAATCACTTTAAAAATTCTCTGATCCAGATGCCGATTCGAATCTTCACCAAAATTGAATCGATTCATCCTTGTCACATACGGAACCTCTTTGCCGAATTTTGTTTGAATCCGTTCACAATTTTTGAGATATCTTGTTCACAGGCAGACAAACAGACAGGAGTGAAAACATAACCTCCATCCACGTTCAGCGGCGGAGGTAAATAGAGTAAAGATGATATAAGAAAATAGGAATAGAGCAGAGCGGCTAGCCTAGATGAGTGTTTTGCAGGCCCTGCATATTAGCTTTGCACTAACGATTAGCAGGGCCTGTTTAATGCTTGTTTGTTGACCTTGTTTCTGTGTTTTTTTCTTCCTTTTTTTTCTAATCTTCTGTCTATACTCATTTTCTTGTTTCTACTTCTGGTTTTTTTGGATTTATTTATTTTCAACCACCTTCACTGGCATTGTTGTTCTGTCAGCCTCGTGATGATCTTTGAGTCTTCTTTTCCCATATCTTTCCAGTCCATGGCTATGACTATGAAGAGAGCCTCGTTCTTTACCCGGCTGGCAGCTTCTGCTACCCTTGGCCTCTCGTATCCAGAAACGATTCTCAGTCTAAGTGTGTCCTCCCTCCTCTGGGGCTACACCGACTCTTTGATCAGCACTCTGACCTCATTGGGCCAGTTTCCATTGGGACGCTTTGGCCTTCTTGCTGAGGTATGAAGATTTTTTTTTTTTTTTTTTTTTTGCCCTCGTTTGACCTAACATGATCCTGTACTGTTGCTAGTTGCTCTGTAAAATCCCGACTTTTTCATACCAGTTTTTCCTAGTTTCCCTCCTGTGGATGTCAGTTTGATGGCCTTTTGTTATTGGATGTGCTAGTTTTACCTCCAAACTAGTCTGTAGTTCTAATTGTGTACAGATTGAGAAATGATTTGTTTATCATGTCTTATCCACCAACAGAGGCTGATAAATAGAGATCTATTCATCAGTCTCTTTTTGGAATGCCTTCATATCAACACTTCCCTACTCCCAATAAGGTTGGGGTCAGTGATCATTTAATATTTTTCACGTAGCTACAAAGGCTTGGGCACTATAGAGCAATTAGAAAAGTTGGATTTTATTTATTTTCATATATATATATATATATATATATATATATATATATATATATATATATATATATATATATATATATATATATATATA